>NW_024429202.1:22230478-22617978 GCF_017639785.1 Mesocricetus auratus
ACACTTCGTCTTGGTGGGTTTCCCCTGTGATGAGTATGTAATGACCTCCTTCATCTCTTTTGATTGATTTTATTTTAAAGTCTAGTTTGTTAGATATTAGGATTGCTACCCCTGCTTGTTTCTTGGGTCCATTTGATTGAAAAATTTTTTCCCAACCTTTAACTCTCAAGTAATGTCTGTCTTTGAGGGTGAGGTGTGTTTCTTGTATGCAGCAGAAGGAAGGGTTCTGTCTTCGAATCCATTCTGCTAGTCTGTGTCTTTTTATGGGTGAGTTAAGGCCATTAATATTGAGGGATATTAATGACCATTGATTGCTCATCCTTCTTCGATTTGCGATGGTTGTTGTTGGTGGAATTATGGGTGGAATTTCGCCCCTTTGTTCTTTTGGCTGTTGGTAGAGAGGGATTCTCTAATGCTTATGTTTTTCTGGTTGTAGTTAGCTTCCTTGGGTTGGAGTTTTCCTTCCAAAATTTTCTGTAGGGCTGGGTTAGTGGACACATATTGGTTGAATCTAGTTTTGTCATGGAATATCTTGTTTTCTCCGTCTATAGTGATTGAGAGCTTTGCCGGGTATAGTAGTCTGGGCTGGCATCCATGGTCTCTTAGTGTAGGTAGAATATCTATCCAGGACCTTCTGGCTTTCAGAGTTTCCATGGAGAAATCAGGTGTAATTCTGATAGGTCTGCCTTTATATGTTACTTGACCTTTTTCCTTAGCTGCTCTTAATATTCTTTCTTTATTCTGTATGTTTGGGGTCTTGATTATTATGTGGCGAGGGGATTTTTTTTGTGGTCCACTCTATTTGGTGTTCTGTAGGCTTCTTGTACCTTCATTGGCATGTCTTTCTTAAGGTTGGGAAAGTTTTCTTCTATGATTTTGTTGAATATGCCTTCTGCCCCTTTGAGGTGGATTTCTTCTCCTTCTTCTATACCTATTATTCTTAGGTTTGGTCTTTTCATGGTGTCCCATAATTCCTGGATGTTTTGTGTTAAGGATTTGTTGGATTTAAGGTTTTCTTTGGTTGATAAATCCATTTCTCCTAATGTATCTTCAACACTTGAGATTCTCTCTTCCATCTCTTCTATTCTGTTGGTAATGCTTGTATTGGTAGTGCCTGACTGTTTGTCCAGCTTTTCTATTTTCTGCCTTTCTTCAGATTGTGTTTTTTTTAGTGTCTCTATTTCAGTTTTCAACCCTTGCAGCATTTGCATTGCTTCTTGCAATTTTCTGTTTATCTGTTCGTCCGTTTGTTGCCTTTTATGAATTTTTTGGTTTGTTCTTTCTTCCATTTCTTGCATTTTTTGGTTTGCTTTTTGTTCCATTTCTTGGATTTTGTGCTTTGTTTCTTCTTCCCTTTCCTGCCTTTTTTGGTTTGTTTCTTCCTCCATTTTTTTTATTTTTTGCTTTGTTTTTTCTACCATTTCTTGCATTTTTTGCTTTGTTGCTTCTTCCATTTCCTGCCTTATTTGGTATGTTTCTTCTTCTAATTCTTGCATTTTTTGCTTTGCTTTTTCTTCCATTTCTTGCATTTTTTGCTTCATTTCTTCTTCCATTTCGTGCCGTTTTTGGTTTGTTTTTTCTTCCAATTCTTGCATTTTTTGGTTTGTTTTTTCTTCCATTTCTTGCATTTTTTGGTTTGTTTTTTCTTCCATTTCTTTGAGGGATTTTCCAATATCCTCTTTTAGGGCCTCTATCATTTTCATGAAAGTGCTTTTAAGATCGTTCTCTTCTGCTTCCTTCGCGTTTGAATATTGGGGTCTTGATGGTGTGGAGTCTCTAGAATCTGGCGGTGTCATATTTGTTTTTCTGTTGCTGACTGTGTTTTTGTATTGTCTCTTTCCCATCTCTTCTTTTAGTGGGTGCAGAAAGAGCCCCTTCCTGGTCTGGGGACCAGAGTTCCCTTTGGTGGGTGCTAGTAAGTCCAGTAATCTGGTGGTTCTTCTATGCCTTGTCCAAATGCTGGTCCGTGGGTAGAGAAGAAGAACAGGAATCTGGGGCGCTTAGCCTCCTACCTGGTCCCCTGGACCCTATGCTGGGTCCTGTTGTACCTGATCCGGAACAGCTACTCCCCTGGTCTCCCTGGTTCCTGTAGTTTCCTGGTCTCTTTGGTGGGAGAGAAGATCTGGAGTCTGGGGTGCTTGGCTCCCGCCGGGATTGGGAGCTCTGTGCAATTCCCAGGCGATCTGCAGGCTCTGGAACTCAGGCCGGGAAGCTGGCCTGTTTACCTGATGCTCCCTCCGGGATTGGGAGCTCTGTGCAGTTCCCAGGCGATCTGCAGGCTCTGGAACACAGGCCGGGAAGCTGGCCTGTTTACCTGATGCTCCCGCCGGGATTGGGAGCTCTGTGCAGTTCCCAGGTGATCTGCAGGCTCTGGAACACAGGCCGGGAAGCTGGCCTGTTTACCTGATGCTCCCGCCGGGATTGGGAGCTCTGTGCAGTTCCCAGGCGATCTGCAGGCTCTGGAACTCAGGCCGGGAAGCTGGCCTGTTTACCTGATGATGCCAGAGGGACAGCTACTTCCCTGTACTCCCAGCCTCCTCTCCTTTCCTGGAATCGTTGGTGGGAGAGAAGATCTGGAGTCTGGGGTGCTTTGCTCCCGCCGGGATTGGGAGCTCTGTGCAGTTCCCAGGCGATCTGCAGGCTCTGGAACACAGGCCGGGAAGCTGGCCTGTTTACCTGATGCTCCCGCCGGGATTGGGAGCTCTGTGCAGTTCCCAGGTGATCTGCAGGCTCTGGAACACAGGCCGGGAAGCTGGCCTGTTTACCTGATGCTCCCGCCGGGATTGGGAGCTCTGTGCAGTTCCCAGGTGATCTGCAGGCTCTGGAACACAGGCCGGGAAGCTGGCCTGTTTACCTGATGCTCCTGCCGGGATTGGGAGCTCTGTGCAGTTCCCAGGCGATCTGCAGGCTCTGGAACACAGGCCTGGAAGCTGGCCTGTTTACCTGATGCTCCTGCCGGGATTGGGAGCTCTGTGCAGTTCCCAGGCGATCTGCAGGCTCTGGAACACAGGCCGGGAAGCTGGCCTGTTTACCTGATGCTCCAGCCGGGATTGGGAGCTCTGTGCAGTTCCCAGGCGATCTGCAGGCTCTGGAACTCAGGCCGGGAAGCTGGCCTGTTTCCCTCTTTTATGTTTATGTTCTGTGAATATATTATGAATTTGTTGCGCGTTAGTTCAGGGTCTCATGAAGACATATCACTCTGTCTGGTTTCTAGCACTACTAGGTCATGGTAATTAATAATTCTTGCTGATTATCAATTTTTAATTTAAAATTAGATTACATGTAGATTTGACTTCATGCCTTTGCGACTAGGAAAACTTATTTGTGTCTGCTGTGAATGTACCAAGTACTACTTCTTCTAAAATAGAAATGATAATTAAATCAGTAAGAATAATCACAAAATAATTTAGTCACCATGAAAAGCAGGTTTTCATCAATGGCTTAAACTTTTTACATTTATAGTATAACATCAAGAGTCCATATTCTCCTTGTACATCTAAGGCAGAGTTTTCTCTTCTTTAATCAAAATATAGCACAATCTGAATTCTCCATTTACAACCATTTCTTCAATCTTTTGTTCAGTCTACCACCCACTTCAAACTTTCCAGCCGTTTCAATAATTATGATATTGTCCTGGCAAATGCTTTCAGAGGTGATATTTGTCTGTAGTTTAGCAATGAAACAACACAAAACTTAGAGGTATAAAAAGAGCATCACATTTATTTCTGTTTGTGAATCAGCAATTCCGCTCTGATTTTTCTCAGTCCATTGACACTGGGAGCTTCAAGTACTACATTCTTGAATCATCTGGAGGTCGCTTATTCACATAATGGATGCTAGCTCTGAGCTGAAAAGTTTGCTTGTGGCAATAGGTAACACACGTCTTGTGTTTTGTGTTTTCTGTTTTGTCTGTTTTTTTTTTATAATTCAAATGAGGATCCTAAAGGAAACCTTCATTAAAAATGGAAGAGGAAGAGAGAGTTGGTCCTACCCTATGTATGTAATCCCAACACCCTGAACATAAGAAGAAATCAGTCATCACCTTAAATTTCTTTGGTGAAGATGGTGCTAATGCATATTTAAGTGGAGGGAAAGGAAGAAGTTCCTGGAAGAAGAAGGTGTCCTGGAAATAAGTGTCACAATCATTCTGGGTATTCTTCACAGAACACTTTTCTTTCAAGCTGTGAAAACCATCAAAATCTCAAGATTTTTCTTCTGTTTGTTACAAAAGGAAGCAACAGCAAAGCAAAAATCCTGTGCATTAAGCCAAGTATCATGTACAAGAGGACACAATTCCTCCTCCAGTCTGATAATTTTACTGATTGACAATTGTTACACATATCACTGAGGAGCTACATTTTGGATTTCTATGTTCCTAGTATTTAATATTTGTCAATGATTTTATTTCCCTTCTTATTGTTAACTTGTTTCTCCTAAATAAATATTTGGCAAATTTCTTCCTTGTCTTGATTCCAGGTTTAAATGGTTTTGCTAGCCTTTTAAGATCTTTAAAATGTTGATTGTCTTGCAAAAGATGTGCATCAAAATCATTTCAAAAGTCATGAATATCAAGAGACCAAGAATCTTAGCATGACTAGCATCACACTCAAGTGCGGAACTTTATAATACTAGTTTTTATATAAGCCATCCTACTATATTTGTTTGTTTGTTTATTTGTTTATTGTTTATTTGAAAACCTGATCTGGTTACTTTGCTGAAGCTAGGCTAGAATTTGGGGTTCATCTCCAACCTCGCTTCCAGAATGGTGAGGTGACAGAGAAAACTGCTGTGTAGGCTTTCTAAAGCTTCACTTGAAACTGGAAATCCAAGGCTATCACCTGGAACTTTGTTTTGTTTTTTATTTTCCTAAGGAGGCAGTTAGTGTCTTCAATCAACTGCCTACTGTCTACTAAATCCATTGTAAGACACAAATATCTTTAAGCTGTATTTGTGGTTGTCAGATTATGTGTATGTATGTGTATATGTGTGCATGTGTGTTTGCTACTGGAGCAGTGAATAAAGAATGAATTCAGCATTCCATATGATTTGTATAGTAGTTAGCACCTTGAAGATAAGAATACAAATAATATTCCTAGCTTCTAGAAGATAACAATTATTAACTTTCTACTTTATTTTGCCTAATTATTTTCTATGTGGCTTTTCAAAGGCAGCATTTCATACTTCTGTCACAATGCAATGTTGGTACATCTGTTTAGGTTTGTATTAATTAGAATGTAAGTCTTGTCTGTTCCACTATATGGTGTCTAACCTACAGAGGGAAAAATATCTCAACATTTTGTCATTTTAACATTGAGTCTGGGGAAGAATAGAGGAGAGCAAGAAAAGCGATACCGTGATAGAAGGAGCCATTATAGGTTTGAAGAGAAATCTGACACTAGAGATATGTCCAGCGATCTACAAGGAGGACCTCAACTTACAATGTAAGCAATAGTGGAGAGACGACCTTAAACACCCTTCCCTGATAATGAGATTGATGACTACCTTATATGCCATCCTAGATCCTTCATCCAGTAGCTGATGGAAGCAGAAGCAGACACCCACAGTTAACTGAACTGAACTCCGGAATTCAGTTGCAAAGAGGGAGGAGTGATGAACACAGGGGTCAAGATCAGGCTGGAGAAACCCATATAAACAGCTGACCTGGACAATGGGCTGCTCATGGACCCCAGACTGATAGGTGGGAAACCATCATTGGACTGATCCAGACCCCCGGAACATGTATGTCAGTTAGGAGGCCTGGGCAATCTATAGGGCCTCTAGGAGTGGATCAGTATTTATCCCTAGTATATGAATGGATTTGAGAGCCCATTCCGCATAGAGGGATACACTCTTAGCCTAGATACATGGGGAAGGCATAGGTCCTCCTCCAAATGATGTGACAGACTTTGAAGTTCCCCCATGGAATGCCTCTCCCTCCCTGGGAAGCCTAAAGAGGATGTGATTAGGGGTTGGTGGTAGTAATGGAGGAGGTGAGGGAGATGGAACTGGGATTGACATGTAAAAAATTTGTTTCTAATTTAAATAAAAAATAGAAATACAGCTAAATCTTGTATACATTACAGTATTAACAAGTACTTCTTTACATTTTTCCACACTTTCTTATATTATATAGAAGTCATTTTTAAGTTTAAGTGTCATTTATTATTTATTTGTTTTCTGTTTTTATTAAGCTTGTAATTTCTTTTCTACATATTTCAAGGCTTTTATCTAAGAGGTCATTTTTTAAAAGCCCAAAACACACAATGTATTGTATCTATCAGTTTTTGCTTGTTATTTATCAGCTTATCTTCCACCTTCTAAACTTCCAGTTTTACTGACTTTATCTAATTGTTCATTGTATTATTATTCTGAATTACTATTATTCTGAATTAACCCCCTTCTTGACAGAATTTTTCACATAAACCAACAAAAAAGACACTTTATTAAAATGACACAGCTGGTATTTGTATTTATATGTTGCAAGACTGTACAATATACATTAGTGCACTTCAGATTATTCATAAGAGTTTTGTAGAAAACCCAAGGCATGTAATATAAAAGCTCATAAATTATGTAAGAGATATTTTAAATGCTATTTTTTTGGGAAATCGTTTGAATAAGAATGTTTCTTTCTCAATGTTAGTGCTTACTGTTTATAGATATTGAGATTTAATTTACAAAATATATTTAAAATAATATTTTGGGAATTATTACAACATAGCCTTTCAACAGAAGATGTTGACCATCTATCCTAGAGCTAGTATACTATGTATAAAATATATGTCTCATTCAAATTTTAACGTAATTTTATGATATTATATTTCCATATTAGTATATAGTTCATTTTCTTATTTTTATATTTTTTTTGTTTTTACATAATAACCAAAGCTTCTCCCATTCTCTTTTCTCATTCCTCTTCTCCTCTATTCCCTTTCTCATCCCCCCTTCCACCCACCCCTCCTCCATGTGCAGGCAAGCCTCCCAAAGATATCAGCTAGCCAAGGTGTATTAAACTGCACTGAGACCATGTACCCCCTCCTCTACCAAGGTTGAATGAGGCAATCCAGCAGGAGGAATGGGTCCCCAAAATCAGGCAACAGCTTGAGAGACATCCCCATGCTCACACTTCTATGAGTCCCACAATAACTCCTAGAAGTTAAATTATTGTAACATATATGTAGAGGGTACCATGCAGGCTTCCTTTGTTGTATGATCAGCTCTGTGAGCCCCTATGAACCTAGGTTACTTGGTTTTCTGAGTTTCTTACTTGTACCCTTGTCACCACTGGGTTGGACAATTCTTCCTTCCCTTCTTTTGTAGGATTCTTTGATCTCTGCCAAATGTTTGACTGTAGGTCTCTGCAACTTGAAATGGAGTATTCTAAATTATTTAGTAGAATAAAATAATAATATATAATTATACTTTCAATTTTATTCAATATTACAGAAAATATTTGTGAGAACATTCTTGTTGGCCTTCAGTCTATGATCAAAACATTTTACTTTCCAATTGGTCTGGCTTCAGAGATAATATTAACATTATTTTCCTGAGTTTTGTATTCAAAGTCTGTTTGAATCATAACTTCAGCACAAACAGTAATGATAGTGACAAAGGCCAGTTAGTGAAGAACACTATGTTACACTCTCAACAAATTATCTAAGATGCTATAAAAACTGGTCCCACTAACTTTCTCTTATTAAGTTAATCTGTATGTTTAGCATTAACACTAAGCATCATTTATTTTTAATTCTGAAAATTTTCTCTTTCATCCTTGTAAATCATTATGTTTACATTCAGACCTAAAGAGTGGGTCAATGTCCACTTTCCATATGAATTAAATACCCAAAAAGGGTGCTTCTTCACTGCATTTTTAAGTGTTCAAACATCAGATTTCAGAGATTCACTCAGTTCTTTTTGATTGTACTTACATGAATCATCAACCTGTATGTTATCTGAATTTGTTAGAACTATCAATATTTTTTATTCTAAATAAAGAGCATACATGCATACTTTAAATATTTAGACCCATATTACATATATTTTAAAAAATAGAGTGTGCTAAAACTGATCTACTTCTATCAAGGAACAAAGTGTCAAAAATTAAAAGCAATTTACAGATAAAGTAACATTAGTAACCATGGTTTATTCAATGCTTGCTAAATACTGACACAATGGTCACTATACATAATGAATTATTCACAGTCAGACTTCAAGACTACCTAATATTTATTCTTTGTTCATGTTCACCATTATGTAAGAGGAAAGTTATATATTTCATGATTGTAAATATTCTCAAATACACCAATAACCAGTCATAGAAGACATGATTTCAAAGATAAATAGTATACTCGGTTTTTTTCTCTTTTATTTTGGTTAGGATACAGGTGGTATATTTTTTGGTGGCAGAGATTCTTCTATTGTGTACAGTTTCCTTAAAGAAGTCACATTTTAAGAAAGATGGAATCAATAAACGGACTTCTGGAAACATTGGTTTTCTGGTTAACATTTATTTTACAGTTTAAATTGTTAATAATCACAAGTTTTAAATTCTATAAATAAATTACAAAATGTTACCTAGAAATGCCTCTTCCTTTTTTGGCGGTGAGATTTTAAGTCACAGTGTAATGTGTTAATTTCTAAACTTAGGCAAAGCTGAAGATTCAGATCTTTGGAAATTACTGACATCATTTCCTCAACAGATGCCTGCAGAATAGCCAGCTATGTATAGCAGAGGAAGAAAGTTGCTTGAGGATAGTGAGAAACTTGTCTGTGCTTAAATTCTTTGATTTCTCAAAGCTAACTTTTTTGTTCATTGTTAATCGGCTGAATGTGATTCACAAACACTAATGGAAACAGCTTCTCATCTTCCCCTTGAAAAACAAAATCTCAACATTTTAATAAAACTAAAAGAAAAATATTTTAAAGAGGAACAAAATTTGGAAAAACATACACATTCCCCAATATTAAATACTGATCTTATTTTTGAATTAATCAGATAATATACGTTTGCTAACAGAATACCTGAGAATGTCATCTCCTTGGAAACATTAATGACAAAGAAATATGGATCTATTTATATTTATTAGTTTGGAAAAGTTTTATTTTATATTTTTTGTGAAAACCCAAAAGAGTTGCTCAAAGAATTCCCCTGAAACACACTTTTATAAGCTTCCTAGTTTATTTCCCCCTTTTAAAAAATAGATTTTTACCTGGTTATATTTCACCTCACTCTTTTCTCAGTTCATTGACAACTCTCCTTATATAGGATCTACCCCCATTCATATCTTTTATTAGACAACTAACAGGATTCTAATGGATATTAATAAAATAAAATAATGAAACAAAACTAGTACATCAGACTAGAATAAAACATAGTCTTTAAAGGAAAAGAGCTCAAGAAAAGTTGGAAGAAGCAAATATATACACACAGACCAACTTGTTCACTCACTCAGGAACCCCCTTAAAACACTAAACTGGAGCAATATTTGTGTAAAAAGTTGAAGAGTAAAAAGAGAAACAAGATATGTGTATATGTGTATACGCGTGTGTATGTGTCTGTGTAAGACACTTAAAAAATAAGCCCTGACATAAAATTATGAGATAAGAAACCTCCAAAAATGCCAAAGAGTTCATTTTCTTTTATCTATTTTCTGCTAGGCATGCAGTCTACTTTTGAGAGTATTTTGTTTTCCTGGTAATACTTCCTTCGAGAGAATTTAATTTTTATATGTCAGTTGTCATCAACTGATATGTAAAGGAACCACATTTTCTTTATTTGTTCTGTTGAGGGACATCTAGGTTGTTTCTAATTTCTGGCTATTCCCAATAGAATGACAATGGATGTTCTTCAACAGTCCCTTTGTAATAGAATGTAGATTCCTTTATGTATATGCCCAAGACTAGTGTCTAAGTCAAAGTTTTATTGCTGTGGAAAGGACTATGAAACAATAACTCTTATAAAAGATTAAATGGGGGCTTGCTAATGTTTCAGAGATTTAGACCATCATCATCCTAGGCCCTAGCAGGTACCATGGTAACAGGCAGGCAGAGGGTGTTGGAGAGTAGCTGACACCTACATCCAGATCCACAGGCAGCAGGCAAGGAAAACCCCAAAACCTACCAGCAGTGACACACTTCCTTCAAAATCAACACCAACTCCAACAACTCTAACCACATGTTACCTGCTAGTCCCCCAAATAACACCATCATCTGATGACCAAGGATTCAAATACATGAGCTTTTATCAGTCATTCTAATTCTAACCAACAGGTTGTAAACTTGCATCGTAAAGCAACTTGAATTGCATCTTCATGAGGAACTGCCACAGTAACTTCCATAGTAACTATACAAGTCTGCAGACTCGCACACAGTGGATAGGGGCTCCCCTTTTTCCACGTCCTTGCTAGCATGACCTGCCATTTGTTTTACTGCTTATGCTTTTCTGGTAGGTGTGAGATGAAATCTCCAAGTGGTTTTGATTTACATTTCCTGAGGGCTAAGGCTTCCTATCATTTCTTTATGTATTTCTCAGGCACCTAATGTTCCTGTTTTGAGAATTTGCTGTTTAGAACTTTACTCAGAGTTTAATTGTGCTGTCTGTCTTTTGTTTGAGATCCATTGTCTTTTGAGATCATTATGTTTTTAGATATTTTCTCTCTACATGTCATGTAGTAGAAAATAATATTATACCATTCTGTAGTTTGATACTTTGCCCAAATAATGGTGTCCTTTGGCATACAGAAGCTTTTGGGGGTTACGCAGTCCAACATATTAATTTTTAATTTTGGTTCCTGTGCTTATGTTATTCGGTTCAGGGAGTCTTTTGCTTTTAGAGTCAATTCAAAGATAGTCTCCACTTTCTCTTCTATCTCTCTCAGTGTATCTAGTTTTTTTTTTATATCTATACCTATTTTATTTTTTTTATTCTTTTTTTTTAAATTTAGATAAGAAACAAGGTTGCTTCACAAGTCAATTCCAGGTCCCTCTCCCTTTCCCTCCCCTCCTCCCGTGCCCTCCCCCCATCTCCCCCCCCCCGTTATCCCCTCGTTCCCCCAGGGAGGGTGAGGACCTCCAAGGGGGTGTCCATAGTCTGTCATTTCATATAGGGCAGGGCCTAGACCCTTCCCCAAGAGTTCAGGGTGAGAGTGCACCTCACATTGTTCTATGGGAGTCCAAAGTCCGTGTGTATACTTGGGATGGGTACTGATCTGCTGCCCAAGGCTCAATAGATTACCTAGGCCTCCTCACTGACACCCAGATTCAGGGGGTCTTGATCAGTCCCATGCTGGATTCCCAGGCTGATGCCTGGGATTCAAGAGTTAACCTTTGTCTGGTCAGCTGTTTCTGGGGGTTAAACCAGCCCAGTCTTAATCCCTTTGATCATCAGTCCTCCCTCTCTGATACTGGCTTTCTTGAGTTCAGCTCAGTACTTAACCAGCCACTAAATGTAGTTTCTGTTTCCCAGACTGTCTGGCCATAGGATTGTAGGCTGGCACTCCCCAGATCTATGTCTAAAATCCATATATGAGAGAGTACATGCCATGTTTCTCTTTTTGTGACTGGGTGACCTCACTCAGGATGGTTTCTTCTAGTGTCATCCATTTGCCTGCGAATCTCATGATTCCATTATTTTTTTCTGCTGAATAGTACTCCATTGTGTAGATGTACCACATTTTCTCTATCCACTCTTCGGGTGAGGGACATCTAGGTTGCTTCCAAGTTCTGGCTATTACAAATAAAGCTGCTATGAACATAGTGGAACAGACATCTTTGTTGTATGAATGGGCATCTTTTGGGTATATGCCTAAGAGTGGAGTTGCTGGGTCTTGTGGTAGGTTTATTCCCATTTTTCTGAGGAATCTCCATACTGCTTTCCAAAGTGGCTGAACCAGTTGGCACTCCCACCAGCAATGGAGGAGTGTCCCCCTTTCACCACATCCTCTCCAGCATAAATTGTCATTGGTGTTTTTGATTTTAGCCATTCTGACAGGAGTGAGATGGTATCTCAGAGTTGTTTTGATTTGCATTTCCCGGATGGCTAAGGATGTTGAGCACTTTCTCAAGTGCCTCTCAGCCATTTTAGACTCCTCTATTGAAAACTCTCTATTTAGTTCTGCAGCCCACTTTTTAATTGGGTCCTTTGCTGTTTTGGAGACTTGCTTCTTGAGTTCTTTCTAAATTTTGGAGATCAACCCTCTGTCAGATGTGGGATTAGTGAATATTTTTTTCCCATTCTGTGGGCTGCCTTTTTGTCTTGCTGACTGTGTCCTTTGCCTTACAGAAGCTTCTCAGTTTCAGTAGGTCCCATTTATTAATTGTTGATCTCACTGTCTGTGCTACTGGTGTTATGTTCAGGAAGCTGTCTTCTGTACCATTTCGTTCAAGGGTACCACCCCCTTTCTCTTCTATGATGTTCAGTGTGGCTGGATTTATGTTGAGGTCTTTGATCCATTTGGACTTAAGTTTTGTGCATGGCGATAAACATGGATCGATCTGCATTCTTCTACATGCCAGTCTCCAGTTATGCCAGCACCATTTGTTGAAGATGCTTTCTTTATTCCATTGTATATTTTTAGCTTCTTTGTCAAAGATCAGATGTTCGTTTGTGTGTGGGTTAATACCCGGATTTTCAATTCGATTCCATTGGTCTACCTGTCTATTTTTGTGCCAATACCAAGCTGTTTTCAGGACTATAGCTTTATAATAGAGATTGAGGTCAGGGATGGTGATGCCTCCGTATGTTGCCTTGTTGAACAGGGTTGTTTTGTCTATCCTGGGTCTTTTGTTTTTCCATACAAAATTGATTATTGTTCTTTCAAGGTCTGTGAAGTATTGTGCTGGGATTTTAATAGGGATTGCATTGAATCTGTAGATTAGTGAATATTTTTTCCCATTCTGTGGGCTGCCTTTTTGTCTTGCTGACTGTGTCCTTTGCCTTACAGAAGCTTCTCAGTTTCAGTAGGTCCCGTTTATTAATTGTTGTTCTCACTGTCTGTGCTAATGGTGTTATGTTCAGGAAGCTGTCTCCTGTACCAATTTGTTCAAGGGTACCACCCACTTTCTCTTCTAAGAGGTTCAGTGTGGCTGGATTTATGTTGAGGTCTTTGATCCATTTGGACTTAAGTTTTGTGCATGGCGATAAACATGGATCGATCCGCATTCTTCTACATGTGTATCTAGTTTTATGTGGAGGAATTTAATCCACAGGGAGTTAAGTTTTATTCAGGGTGATAAGTACACACTTATTTGGACAGTGTAGTCTTTCAGTTTAACCAGCACCATCTGTTGATGATATTATCTTTTTAAAAATGCATATTTATGGCTCATTTATTAAAATGAGATATCCATAAGTGTCAGGATTTATGTCTGTGTCTTAATTTCTATTCCATTTTCTAATGTGTATTGTGTGTCTGGGTGAGGAGAGAGAAAGAGAGAGACAGAGAGACAGAGACAGAGACAGAGAGAGAGACAGAGAAACAGAGAGAGACATAGAGGACAGAGAAGACAGAGAGACAGAGAAAGGAAGCAAGAGAGAGAGAGAGAATAAGAGGGAGATATTGTGGATGGGGATACCATTTATTTCTCAAGAGATTCTTGCTGGAATTATGACTGGGAATTGTATTGAATATGTATATTATTTTTGGTAAGATAATCACCTTTACTGTATTAATTTGACAAATCACTAAGCATGGAAGATCATTCATTCATCAGTTATCTGTTTCAAAGACTTTAAGTTTTTTTGTATTGTTAGTGTTTTTTTTTCATTAGTTTGAGTTCTTTCTTAGTCCGTTTGCCATTTGTATACAGGAAATCCACTATACATTTAGTTAATTTTGTATGTAGCTACCTTACTCGTAGTGTTTTTCAGAGGTAGGGATTTCTGGTTGGACTCTATAGGGCCATTTATGTACACTATCATATAATCTTCAAATAACAATTCCTTGACATCTGATTTCCAATTTATATTCCCTTGACGTACTTCAGTTTCCTTATTGCTCTAGCTAAGACACTTACTATATTGAATAGGTACTGAAAGAGTTGCATTGTTCCTGTTATACATGAAATTGTGCCATGCCTGCTGCACAGACTGTGTCCGAGAATGTGCAGAGGGTGTTGGGATTGATTATACAGAGACCAGTTGGTGGTGCAAAGAAAACTTGAAGAAGGCTTCCTGAATGCTCCTCAAGATGGCTCTACTTTATTTCTACCCTGGCTGGTTATACATACCCTGACACCATAGGCGGCAGTGGGTGGGTCAGGAAGAGGCAGTTAGTCTTTGGAAAAGGTCAAGATCAGGGTGTTCCCATGGGCAAGCCCTTATCAGGAACTTATTGCTCAGGTACCGTATTGTTTTTAGTAAACATGCTTTTAATAAACATTGTCTTATAGCTGCATGTTCCTAGGCTGATGGGGAAGTGGGCCTCCGGCCAAGGTCTGTGGTTCCCACGAAGTTTTTCTCAATTTAATTTGATATTGTCTATGGACTTGCTGTAGCTTGTCTTTATTATGTGTATGTAAGCTACTTGTATCCCTGTTGTCTTCAGGACTTCTGTCACAAGGTGTGCTGAATTTTGTCATAGACCTTTTCCTTATCTAATAAGATAATTATATGGTTCTCATCTTTCATTTTGTTTAGAAGTTAGATTGCTTTATTTGATGTACATATATTGCACAATCTCTGTGACTTTGAGATGAAGCTTACTTAATCATGGTGAATGATCTTTGTTATGTATTCTTAGAGGAGGTTTACAAGTATTTTATTTTGAAATTTTACTTATATGTACATGAGGGAAAGTGGTATGTAATTCTCTTTTAAGGCATTTATGTGGTTTCAGAATCAGTATAACTGTGGCCTCCTAAAAATAGTTGGGAAATATAGTATCTGTTTTTATTTTATGGAATAATTGACAAGGTAGTGACATTAAATCTACTTTGAAAGTTTGGTAGAATTCTGAGCTGAAAACATCTGTCCCAGCCCTTCTTTTGATTGGGAGACTTTAATATCTTTGGCAATTTCACTAGGGTTGTAGGATTGTTAAATTCTTATCTGATTTGGTTTAATTTAGCAAGTCATATATATGGAGAAAATTATTCATTACTTATTTTTCCATCACTATTACTTATATTTCCATACATATTTATCCATCACTAATTATTTCGAATTAGATGGAGTACAGGTTTTTAAAAGTATGTCATAGTTAATCTCTGAATCTCCTCAATGCCTGCAGTTTTGCCCCCATTTTATTTCTAATTTTGTTAATTTAGCTATTGTCTTTCTATTCAGATTAAGTGTGTCAGACTATTGATTTTATCAAAAATTTGTTCATTGATTCTTTATAGTTTTTGTTCTTTAATTTGTTTTCCTGCTCTATTTGATCATTTTTTTGGCATGTATGCTTTTGGTTGTGATTTCCTTTTTTTGTTCTAGAAATTTCAGGTGTATTTACTAGCATTATATGTCTCTTTTTTGGTTTTTGAAGACAGGGTTTCTCTGTATTGCTTTGGAGCCTGTCTTAGACCAGGCTGGCCTCAAACTTACAGAGATCAACCTGCCTCTGCCTCCAGAGTGCTGGGACTAAAGGAGTGTGCCACCAACTCTCAGCATATGTCTCCTTTTTAAAACATAGGTTTTTAATGCTATAAACATGGATCTTTCATTCATCTTCATTCTGTCACATCTGTGTATGTATTTTAATTCAATTTTAGAGAGACTTTAATTATCTCTCCTGTCCAATTATTCATTCAGTAATATGTTGTTCAGTTTCCATGAGTTTGCAAACTTTCTATTCCTTCTGTTGTGATTTAAACCCTGAGGGTCAGCTAAGACTCAGGTTGTTATTTTGATTTTATTATCCATGTATATATTTACTTTGTTTCTGAGTCTGCGGTGAAACTTCCAGAAAGTTGCATGAGTTACTGATAAAAATGCTATATTACTTTCTGTTTCAGTGAAATCTTCTGAAAATACCTCTTAAAATTTCAGTGATCTCCAGCATTTAGCTTCTGTCTGGATGACATGTTTATTGGCAAGAGAGGGATAATGAAGTGGACCTCTATCAGAGAGTGAGGGTCAATATGTGTTTTATATTTTAGTAGTGTTTCCTTTAGGAATTTGTGTGACCTTGTATTTGGAGAATAGCTATTAAGAACTGAAATATCATCTTGGTGAATTTTGCTTTTTATTAGTTTCTAATGTCTTTTCCTACCTCTTGTGATTGGTCTTAGATGAATTGTATTTTGTATAGTTCTAAAATAGCCACAAGATCTTGTTTCTTATGTCCATTTTCTTGAAATATCTTTTTCCGTCCTTTTACCCTGGGGTAATTTCTGTCCTTCATATTAATATGTGCTTCTTGGATACAGCAGGAAGGTGAATCCTGTTTTCACATCTAATCTGTTATTTTGTATCTTTTTATTCAGTAATTGAGCTCAGTGATATTGATAGTTATTTGGGTTTGAGAAATACTGTAATGCTAGGTCTTCTCTTTGTTGGGTGGCTGCTGTTTGTTGTTAAGATTCTTAGCTTTAGTTTCCCTTGGGGGTTCTTAGGAAGATCTACTAGGCCCCTGCAAATATGGGCAGAGAATGAGAAGAAGACGCATCAGGTAGTCTGCTATAGAGCTGGGGATGAAATAAGGAACTGGATTTGTCGGACTGGAGCATCAGTGAAGATCTGAAGCTTGCTTATCCATTTACTTTGTCTACCTGTCACTTTCTTGGCTGACAGGGTCAAAGGGATTGCCTGACCAAGTTTTGGGTGGGATAAAGTCATGAGTTTGGGGATAGTAGTTTGAAGAAGAAGGTCCACTTGATTCACTGGAACTGGGGGTAGGGAGTGGGGAAATGCAACAAGTTATCTACTAAAAAGCAGTAGGTGAGCTGCAGAATACACTTAGCGGAGAGGTGGGAGAGGTGAAAATCTTCCTTTAGTCTACTTTGATTCCCTGGCTTAAATGGCCTATGGATTTCCAGAACAAGCGTGCCAGACCTTGGGACTAAGATAATGGTTAATTGGGCAGAAGGAAGTTTGGAGTGGAAGATCTGTGTGATCCAGTGGAACTGGGGACAGACAGGAAAGTGAGGTTGCAACAGGTGGTCAGCTAGAGACCTGGGGATGAGACTGGGGGATTGGATTTGGAAATGAGGAGACCGAGGTGAAGATTTGCAATTGGACTGTTTCCAATGTTGCAATACACTTTCTAAGTCTTAATTATTCAAAACTATTACATATCACTGTAACTGATGATTATACTTGTTACAACATATATTTAAAGGAATTCATAACCTTAAACAATATACAATATTGTGTTAGGGATTTTACACATAGAGAAAAATAAAGGCATTTACCATTTATTTTCTAATTACCTAATAATTTCTCAGAAATATTTCTTCAATATACATATCAGATATAGATTGAATAAAACAAAAAATCATGAATCATTTTTACTAGAAATTAAACGTATTAAAATATCAAACTTAACAATTTATAGTGTTTGTGATATGGCATCCTTAAAAAATAAATTTAACCATTAATTGCTCTTCTTCAATTCAGAGAAGTAGTAGTTAAAATATTAACAAAATATCCAGTATCACTCAGGTAATCTGACTCTCCCTATAAAGATGAAATAGCAAATATAATAAATACTTAAGTGTATACACTACTTAATATTAGCATTTAAAATATTATCAGGCCATGCTAACATTAACAGCATAGATAGTGAGTCTTAGTGAGACATTTGCTTTCAGACTTATCTTTGGTCACATTCACCTTCTGATACTTGCTGCTTCTTCATCCTCTTCATGATTTTCCTTAGAAGTAATAGTCCTACTTTCATGCTATCTTTTTTCCCTAGAGAATCTTACAGCTTTGTCATCTATGATGGATATTTAAGATCTGCTTTGTTATGTCAATGAGGTTATTTTCTGGAAAAAAGAAATTCTTTCAGGAATATATGAAACAGGAACAACAAGTAGGCATTGCAGGTGTTTAGGAAATAAATTTCTAGACAAAAATTAGCTAGTGAAATATACTTAAAATATGTCTGTAGTATAATTAGAAGAGAAGAAGTTCACAGTGTGAATTCAGAAAAGCAAAGAAAATTCAAGGCTCAGTGATCTTTTTCAAGATTTTAACGTTGTCCCTAAAATAAATGAACACCTGCATTTTGAGCAAAGAAATAAAACATGAATATAATTTTAACACTTTGCATCATCATGTCATCTGCAAATTTTTATATTTTTCTTTAATACAAGCCAAATCAATTTTATGTTGGTTTGGATGTCTCCAAGTTCACACACATGTATTTGTATAAGCATTATTATAATATAGAAATATCACAAGACATTATTTAAAGACTAAATATTTGGCATCAAAGGCTTCCTTAGTTATGATAAATTAGGTATAAAACTGTAGACTCATATAAATAAGTATTTTCTCTATTTTAGAAAATATAAATGGACTGGCTATGTTAACTAATTCTTACTTGATAATTTTTGTTGTATATAATTAATATGTTAAAGTTAAAACCTTCCCTTTTAATTAAACAGAAATGGGAAATGCTGCAGAACAATCTTTTTGTTGTTTTTTTTTTTGAGACAGGGTTTCTCTGTATTGTTTTGGAGGCTGTCCTGGCACTCGCTCTGTAGACCAGGCTGACCTCAAACCCACAGAGATCCACCTGCCTCTGCCTCCTGAGTGCTGGTATTAAAGGCATGTGCCACCAACGCCCAGCTCCAGAACAATCGTTTTTCTCTGAAAATATGTATTGGTTAATGAAGATCTGATTGTTCTATAGCTGGACATAAAGAGATTGGACAGGAGAGCCAGATTTAGGAAGGTGCTGGCAAGAAGAAAGGTAGAGTCTTAGGAGTGACAAGTGAGATGCAGATGAAGCAGGGCATGAACATATCATGCTGAAAGGACCTCCAGAGAGTATGTAAGAAATATGGGTTAATTTAAATTGTAAGAGCTACTTAGTAATAAGCATAAGCTATGAGTTGACCTTTTAAAATTAATAATAAGTCTCTGTATTTTTGTTTGGAAATGGGCAGACAGGACAGAAAAGTCTTCCTACAGTTCCACTTATAAGTGGTTGGGAGCTATAAAGTAAAGGATATCATACTACAATCCACAGACCCGGAGAAGCCAAGTAACAATGAGGATATGTGAATATCCATGAAAAAGAGGAAATAGAATAAACCTAGTGAGTAGATGGTGAAATGGGAAGATGGTAACAGGAGGGGTAGGGTGCAATGAGGATAGAGGGACAAAATATTGGAGGAGATATTTGGAATTAGGTGACATCTCAGGAATGAGCTAGAAACATAGTGTAATTGAAACCTCCAGAAAGCTACAAGGGTGACCCTAACTAAGATTCCTAGCAGTGGAAGATAAAGAGCCAGAACTGGCCATGTCTTTTATCCGGGAAAGAAAACTGGTGGAGGGATTAGGTTTGTCAGTTTATGAAGAGAAATGGAGGAGCAGTGAATGGAATGGGGAGGAGGGAGCTGGTGGTGAAGGACTGGAAGGAGAGGAGGGAAGAGAAACTGGTCTGAATGTAGAAAAGGAGCTGTCGAAATTCCATAAACTTTCAAACAAGATTTTCTTCACACAGCATGTCTCTGAGACTTATCCAAACAGTATATTAACTCATACCTCATGTATTTTTATTGCTGGTTAATACTCTGTTGAATAAATTCATAACATTTGTCATGAGTAAAATGCCATGGTCAATTGCTAGAGAATACATGAACTATCAGTAGTTATTAATATAACTATAGTATACATATATGTATAGAATTTATGTTTCATTCCATGTGAAAATTTCCCAGAAATAGCAATACAGATTCATATCCCAGTTACATGGCTAATTTCAAAAGAAACAGCTGACAGGTTTCTAGATGGCTAGCTGTAGGTCACACTTCTTACATGGCATATTTCTTACTGCAGGCATTATACATTTTTCTTCACTCTTCTTTGCATTCCTCACTATCAAAATTAGTAACAGTAGCTTGATAAGTCATAATGTACTTTTCTAAATTACATCAAAAAATATAAAAATGTCAGCAATCTATGAGGGAGATAACATAGTGGCCAATATGCAGAGGCTGTGGTTGGTCTTTTACATATCAGAAAAGAGTAAAACACATTATAATCTAAACAGTGACAGCAATCACATAATCACTTGCTTATTATATATATCATATTGATAAATAGTAATATTTTGCTTGTGTTCAAGGACAGAATGAATGAAGAAATAGGGTTATCCTACCATTTAAGAACATTTTTATTTTAGGATGTGCTACAGGGCCCCTGGTATAGCAAAGACTATGAGCTGGACTATGAGCTGGAGAAGGAAATGATAAAACAGTCATAGGATGAACACCCATAAAAAGTTCATTCATGAAAAGAAAGATCTATCAGGAACTTCATTTTGATTTCCCTAGTTGCTCCTGTGGATGTTGTTTGTGTCAAAATTCGATGACAGTTTCTCTATCTCATATTCTTTTTAAATTTACTTTTGATAGTGTAATATAATTACAATATTTATTCCTTCTCTTTTCTCTTTCCAAATCTTCACATATAGCTACTTATAGCTATTTGAAATTCATAGGCTAATCTCTTTATTTAGGTATAACATGGGTGAGTGTGTGTGTTTGTGTGTATATGTGTGTGTATATATGTGTGTATAACTCTATGTGTGTCTTTGTATAGGCAATTAATTAATATTTTGAGTTCATTTGACTACCATTCTGTCATGTTTTATATTACACTATTCTGTTTATATCCAAACACAAGTAGAAAGCATTAATTTTTAATCTTTTGCACTCTTTGACTATGAAGTCACAAAGAGTCTATGATTGTTTCCTTAGTCATTTTATCTTACATTTAATATTTTAATCATTGATTGCATATTTAACCATAAAGCATTTAAGTCTGTCTGATTTTCTGTGTTGTAAAATACATAGGTCATGACAAAAATTATGCTGAATTGATAGCTCTGCCATTTACTGCATCACTGGAAACATTTATTGCTGTATCTTTTCTACAAAGTGAACATTTTAGCTGAATATACCCAGTGTCTTTGATATTCATTCTCAGCACAGGCTCTGCCTTACTCTTTCATGGAGAGTTGCAGCTGGCCTTTCAAATCAGTGGGTATGTCTTGCTCAATTAATTTTGGCAAAGTTCACTTAGCAGGAGCTGTCTTATCAGTTCTTGACAACTGTGCATATAATTCCATCATAGCACAAGTGTTTCTCTCCAATTTAGTAATTTGAAACATATATGAAATCATTTTTAGAACAAATGCTTTCAAGTATCAACTTTATGAAAATACCATAATTTTTTACTTAAAATTATTCTTTGTTAGCCTGGCACTGGTGGCACACAACTTTAATCCCAGCACTCAGGAGGCAGAGGCAGGCAGATCTCTGTGAGTTTGAGGCCAGCCTGGTCTACAGAGAAAGTTCCAGGACAACCTCCTAAGCAATGCAGAGAAACTGTGTCTCAAAAATACAAAAAACAAAAAAAAAAGAAAAAGAAAAAAATTGTTCTTTGTTGAGAGTATTTTGAAAGTGTAGTTTTATCATTGCAGAGTTATGGTCAAGGGTAATCCTTTTTAAGATTTATTCTTGTTATATACATGTATTCTTCTATGTGGGTATTTGCAGTTTATCATAGGTTTCTGTGGAGGTCAGACCAGAATATTCAATTCCCTGGGGTTGTTTTACATGCACTTGAGAGCAACCCAAAAATGACAGTTGTAACTGAACTTAGGTTTTATAGATGAGCAGTGAGTACCCTTAACAGCTGAGCTTTTTTTCAATTCTGTATCCACATTATTACATTTTGATAGCCATATATATATATATTTATTGTGCATAATACAAATATAAGCATTAGATTAAATTTTGTTAATTTTCAAAGTGTATCATAATTACCCAGAATTTTACATGATGTTGTATTTCCACTTGACAATACAATTTTGTTTACGAAGTATTTTAATGATCCTAAAAATAAAAATAATTTGATGTGTGCTTTGTGTACATGAAAAAAACTACTGCTTTAATTAGGTATCCTCTATATTCAGAACTGTTAATGTACTACCTTTAAGTAGCTTTCTCCAGATCCTGAGATGAATCACAGAAACTTCATTTTCCAACAATTTAGATACAAAACACATGAGTTTAGTTCATATTAACATCATAAATAGAAATTGAAAACAGCAACGAATTTCTTAAAGTATTTTTGAGAGTCATTAATTTGAAGCGGCCAATATCATGCTGCTTTCAAGTGTTCTTACCTCTACTCCCATATAATTGCTGAAATTTCAGTAGAATTACCTCTGAGGTTATCCAGAGAACTAGAACAGTATCAGGGTAAGAAGATAACTGAGAGATCAAAGAGAAACCAGGAATTTATGCTTTCAAGTTATCCTTACATTGATGGAGAAGGGGGACAAATTATTCTAAGACGTTACATTGTAACATGTCAATGCAATGGTAAAGGAGTTAGTGGCTGCTTCAATGAGGATGTACTAAGAGATGTTCCTAGTCAGGGTGGAAATTTAAAATTATATATTTCTTGGTTCTAATAGATTTTAGATTATAATAAACCTGCCTATCATTATCTAAACACATACCTAATAGCAGTTTTGCAAATGGAAAGCATGCAGTACAAATACAAGTTTAGCATCAATATGATTTGCCTTGTAGTTGTTTAATCAAAGTTGAGTAATGCAGTCAGAATCAACAGAATTATGTAGACAGTTTAAGTTTGAGGACAAAAGGCTGATCCATCAGTTGGTCATTTAGAAAAGCTGACATAATTGAGATATTTTCTATAAAGTTATTTAGTGGTAGCACACACAAGCATCATTAGATTTGACTTGTATGTGAAATTATCAATTTTCCTAAAATAATCTGACTTTCTTTACTGACAGTGTAGTGCACAATAAGTTTGGGCTTGTTTTCATTTCTTAGAATATGATGTACATGTCAAGATACCATAACAAACAATAGTAGTGGCTAAGAAGAAGAAGGGGGAATATGAAGGTGGATGGGTGGGTCAAACAAAGAACTGGAATTCACTTTCGAAGCACTCAATTTAATGTCAGGTGGGCTTTTTCAGCCAGCATGTAATCCCAGGACTTTGTTAGGAGGAGTCAGGTTTCCTGACTAGCCAAATAGCAATGTGTGGTTTCAAATAAGAGACCCTTCCTCAGAATGTAGAGAACATTCAAAGAAGACAGTGAATGTTAGCCTCCATATATATGCTCATATACATGTACATACATATGCTTTACATTCTTGCAAACACACATGCACACATTTAAATACCAAAATACATTCACACAATTGAAACATATTCAAACTTCATATGAGAGCCATTAAAATCCCAGCTGGCATTCAATAATTCAGCCTTACACATGAATTTCAGCCATGTTCCCTTTTCTTTTACTATGATAAACTTGCAAAAATTATCCACCAGTAATTAATAGCTTCTATCATTAGGTGCTGGACATATAATTTGCATATGGCTAAATGAGTATATCCAATCCTAATCCACGTCTAATATGAAATGTGAAGAAACACTCTAGTAACCCCATGTGCACAAAAAGCGCGCAACAAATCTAAGCAACATCAAGGTTCTGTTTCTGAGTCTTGAGATTCAGACCTACCACTTCTTGTTTTCATCCACAAAAGGAGAACATTGATTCTCTTTGAGGACTTTAGAATAAAATCAATTATGTTACATAAAATGTCTAGCCCACATAGATTTTGTTCAACTGATTGATTAAAAGCTCAAGATCCATGTGTGAGTGAGTACTTTATACATAGAACCATTCCAAACAATCCACACATAATTTCTTGTTTTAAGCTTTTGTAAACTTTATTATAAAATACCTACAAATAAAATTACGTATTTTTTTATAAATTTTAGTTCACACTTTGAATTTATGTCACGAAAGTTGTGCTAGCCCAACTTTAGAGTGGTTCTTTTTATGTCTTACTATGTATACAGCCCCAGATTATTCTCAAACTATCCACTCTTCATAGGCCTGTCTTCTCCTTAGCCTCCCAAGTACTGAAATTGAAGTGTCAGCCATGATATGCCCAACTGTTTTTCAACTTTTGTTTCAACACTTTTATTTCTATGGTTGCTAACGTGGGGCATGTATGACATAAGTAATTACAGTGGTTTATCTGTAAATTACAGAGAGACCTTTATCTGACCAACATGTTACAGGGAATGATAGTGTTAACATACTATTCTAATGTACAGAAGTTCCTAATTACTATATACTCTTAGAGCTTATACATGAGCAATGATGTTCCAACAAGGTTGTAAACAAAAAATCATTTTGTTTACAGACAGATGCCATTTTCAATTATATTCTATGTTCTCTGAAATATAGTTTGACAATGCCCAGTCAAGTCAACTCATTACAACTTATTATCCTGATGGAGGTAATGCATGGCTAGGTGCAATGTAATTAATCTTAAATTAGTAGTCTCTATAAACATCTGATATATTTGAGAAACTTTAATTATTTCAAGTGGGGAACAGGGCCAAACTTTGGAATGTGTCATTCAATTTAGAAAAAGTCATTTAATAATGAATCTTTTCATGCCATTCTTTAAAAGGACATATATGTTCATATTAGAGTAATACATTATTTTGTATTAATGACAAAAATGTACTCAAAACTTCACAATTTACTTAATTAGATTTTATAAGTTAATATTAACCCTCACTTTAAGCCTAGGCAATAAAAGGCATTATACAATCATACATACATGGGTGTAATTTAGCATCTGACATAAAAAAGAAATCAATATTAATATTTAATAATTGTTCCTAAAATATGAAAAGTTTCTTGCATGTCAAGAGAAGAGCAGTTTAAAAAGTTACACAGGAGCTATCATAAAAATGAAAATATGTTTCTTAGATTTAATTCTGTGTTTTATTGTAAGCTGGAGTCTAAAGCAGAACCTCTACACAAGTTAGACAATTACTGTATCTCTAAGCTACATTATGTGGTTCTAATTTTACTGCTCCTTCTTTGTAAATAAAGCATACATAACTCAAGGGTTTTGTTTTATTGTTAAGAATTTGCCAAAGTGGTGCATCACTCTACTCCAAAATTATTCAAATATCTGTTGAGCATTTTCAATAACAGAACAAGAAGGTGCTAAAGACACATCTGAATAGCTATTGAGATGTCAGCTGTTGCATTTTGATTGATGCATAAGCTTCTCATTAGAATTAAGCTTTGCAAGTATGGAGGAAAAGGGTTAAGGGAACAAACTCATGGAATATTTTCACGTATTCTCAAATGTTTAACCACTGCTACTGATAAACATTGCAGGGTGATTCTGTAAGTATATGTCACAGGTTCTGTTTTCAAACCAGCTGAGAACTGATTGCACCCCTTATTTTATGGCTTACTTTTGAAGTAATGTATGTAGCTCATAACAAAAAATTAGTGAGCCCAATAGAAACAGTATCATTATCTCCAGTTTATAGATCTCATATTTCCATAAAGTAAAAAAATGCAGGGAGAGATAATAGTATCAATGGCCTGAAGTTAACAGTGCAGTGAAGATAAATAATATTTGAATAAAGTAAAATTACCAGTTCATATAATCTTTGAATCTGTCAATTTTTCCTGTGTTCCATATTTCAAACATTGATCATGAAAGATGTAGATATTGGACACACTTCTATGATGATGAATAAGGGCAACATCACCCTTCTCCATTAAAGAGAGACACATCCATCCTGTGTCTTGGCGTGCTAATGTCCTTGTCAGGATGACCTCGGATAAGAAGCTAGTACTTCAAGATCACACTTTCCTAGTGCTGTGCTCAGTTACCTGTCAGAGTGGAAAGTCTAAAGACACAGACTTTACCCTTCAGAGAGGAAATCATTCATTGTCCCTTTTTTTCCCTTATAGAAATCCAATGTTCAACCAAGGTCCAGATAACTGATTACACAAGCACTCCTACCTATGTCTAGCATGCTTCCTTTCCTCCGTCCTACACGTTAAATTTGGCCTTAATATATGATTCCATGAATATGCAAATTATGAACATCTTCAAAATTAAGTTCCTTTACAGATAAGATACCTGCAACTGAAACTAGTAAATGTGCCCAATTTGTACTAATGGTCAGGAAGATACCTTCATTTCATACATTTCTTTGAGAATTATTGGTTCATAGACACCAGGGAACCTGAAAAGATAATAATAAATTCTGTGATATCTGAGCAGTGCTGGAAGAGAGATAGGCCACAATTCTGATGACAATATCCCCACGAACTACTACCCAACAAAGAGTGCTTTGTTTTCAAACTGCGCAGCAATGGTGAATTAGACATGCACTGTGAAAATTAGTGTAAAATTTAGACACATGTCCTGTTTTTCACACTATCTTTGAAAACTACATTTTTTAGCATATACCATCTTCTATTTTACACTATTTTGAAATCTGCCCATGATCACAGACTTTTGTGATGTGCTAAAGTAAGTAAGATACTCAGCTTTCAAATTTTCAATTTGCAAGTGCTAATTAGTATTTCCCATGTGGAATAGGTCCAAGAAAGGTTGTTAGAAAAATTAGGGAGATAAGGTGGAAAGAGGCCAAAGTAAAGAAAGAAATTATTTCAAAGCATCAAAAGGGGCAGAATGGAATAACAGAGGTGGGGACAGGGAGGGAAAATAAGACAAGCACCTAGCACGGTAAAGGTTTTGCTTTCACTGATTTAAAGTGAGGTTCTAGGGAAGTTACTTCTGAAATTATATGGATTATGTCTTATCTCATTCTCTTCTTTCACTTACTTGAATCCTGTTAAAGAGAAGATCAAAAATGCTAGTTGTAGCTTTCTATTTTGAGAAGTTTATAATTAAAAACAATAAAATATGGAAAATTTGCTCTTAATTTTTTTCTTTTACACAGTAGGAACCTTTAACATTTGAGAAAGCTCTTAAAATCCAGTGATTTGTGTGATTATGAAACATTTAGACATTTTTCTTAAACTATTATTTTCAAAAATTTATAATTACAGTATTTTACAATAAATTTTTACCTATAGCAAACAAAACTGTTAAGGTGGAAGTCCAGGTCTTGACTACATAAATTGTTGGAAGCCAGACACTATTCTTGAACTCTTTATGAGAAGAAGAAAGTATAGATAAGTGATAGTAAGAAAATGAGGTCTTGGTTTTTTTTTGTTTTGTTTTGTTTTGGTTTGGTTTTGGTTTTACAAGACAGGGTTTCTCTGTATTGTTTTGGAGGCTGTCGGTCCAGCCTAGCCTCCAACTCACAGAGCTCCTCCTGCCTCTGCCTCCTGAGTGCTGGGATTAAAGTCGTGTGCTACCACTGCCCGGCGAGGTCTTGTTTTAATAAACGTAAGAAGCAGGTGAGACGAAGTACACCAGAAGGCTCTAGGAATAATTTGTACCTTCATGGGCTTTTTCTTAGGCCACAGATTATTATAATATATTAAACAATTATAAATGATTAGCTCTTGTATTCATATTTGGATGGTAATCTATGAAACCACAAACCTAAAATCTAAAATCTATTCAAAATTTTCATTTCAAATTAGTGAGTTATGATCTACTACTTCCATTTATTGTATCAGACCATTTGCAACCAACTAATGAGGATAAAGTCTAAAATAGGAAAAAATATAGGCAAATATACCTTTGTCTATGCACAAAATCAAAAGGCTTAAGTCATGTTATTGGAGAAATGGAACACATGTTGTCTATAAAATTATGTAAAAGAGTCTACGCTCCATTACTTTTAACACATGCCACCAGTCAACTACTTTTTATATCACAATAGGGAAGACATAAAAACATTGACCACTGAGCCTAAATATTTGTAAAACTCTGAATCTCCCTCTCTCTCTCTCTCTCTCTCTCTATATATATATATATATATATATATATATATATGTGTGTGTGTGTGTGTGTGTATAGATCCATATAATCAAAACTTTTCAGTTTTAAAAAAGCACAGTAAGTTTATTTAACTATTTAAACAAAATTTTTTAGAATGAGTCATAGCAACAAAAATTGCAAGGCACACATAAAATATTGGATTTGTTTGTTTTAATTTCTAAGGATATACAGGTACAGTCTGAGAACAGAAGAGTAGTTACAGGTGAGTAAGGGTTGTCCTCACGTGGTTGCTGAGAATCAAACTTGGGTACTCTGCAAGAATGGAAATTTCTCTTAATAAATTACTCATTTTCCCTTCCCAGAATTGTCATTGAATGTCTCTGACAAGCCATCTCACTTCCTGTCTGTCTGTACAGACCTCTAGACCTCTATGGCTTAGTGGCAAGATCTATCCTCTGACATTCAGGAAGATATAACCACATAAGTCCAACTTAGAATGTATTACTTATGCTTGTGTAATAGTGTAGGTCTTAGGTTGTTCTCTGAGCTCTGTGACTTCACCAGCCTTGGGTAGTTGGCTAGGTTTCCTTTATCAAGCATGAACTCCTTCTTGTTGTGTATGTCTTAATTCTATTCAGAAAAATTCTGATTACCACCAAGAAGAGTTTTTAATAAATTAATACAAATAAATATCTGGTATTTCACAAATAAATGAAACATATCTTGTTTAATCTTCTTTTTTAATAAAATTGTTTTTATATTCTAAAGCAAGATTCTTTAAGATTTGAAGGTTTAGAAATAGGAAATAGTGTTATGACACCAACCTTGAAGAAAAGAGAGATAAGGAAAAGTTATCAAATAAGTAAATTCAAACTTCTGTTTCAATTGTGACTCTATACCTTTTTGCAACTTTAAAATTAAATGATATTTATAATTCTCTTAAAGTTATAAAAATTATAAAGCTGTGTATAGAATAACTGTGTGGTTTATATAACCCTGGATCACCTAACATTGATGTGCTTTTACATCAGATATGTTTTAATAGAAACAAACTTATGAATCTGTTGTTTTTTGGGGGAGTTTTTTTGTTTTTTGGTTTTTTTTTTTGGTTTTTTTGCGACTGGCATTCTCTGTGGCTTTGGTGGCTGTCCTGGAACTAGCCCTTGTAGACCAGGCTGGTCTTGAACTCACAGAGATCTGCTTGCCTCTGTCTCTGAGTGCTGGGATTAAAGGTGTGTGCCACCAATGCCAAGCTCAAACTTATGAATCCGATAGATATATAACCGGTCAGATGATCAGGTTAGTATCAGAAAATTTCAGGCCTTGAATATTGAAATAACTTTCATGATGTGATCCTGTCAATTGTGTAAACTGTAAGGACTAAAATAGATTTCCTAATGCTAAATGGAAAATGTTTTACAATTGAAAACATTAAATTGGGGTTGTTTCACAGTTTAGATGTTTAGTCCATTGTCATTATGGCAGGAAGCATGGGAGAGTGCAAGCTGACATGGAACTGGAGAGGGACTGAATATTCTCTCTACATTTGAATATTCAGGCAGCAAAATGAAGAGTGAACCACTGAAGACTGGTGAATCTTCTGATACCTCAAAGCCAACCCTCAGGGACTCAGTTCCTTCAAGAAGTCTATGTCTTCCAATAAGCACATATCTGTGGGGCCATTTTGGTTCACACTATCACACGTGGTTAATTCTTAATAATTTGCAAAATGTACTCTAAGAAATTCTACATGTATCTGTTCAGGATTAGTCACCACCTAGCTTTTTTTGGAACATATACATTTTTTTGAGAGTTAAAATTTCTTATAACATTCTGTAATCAACGCAAGGAAAATTCACTTATATTTTTCTATACATTAATTCTCAAAATTTACTGCATTGATTCTGCAGTTTTAATTCACTTTCACATGTGGATTCAGAACACATGCTCACTGATTTGAGAGGGTTTTGAGAGTAAGTATGGATTCAGGAATGTATTTAAATATGTGAAATAGCAATGTCTTATTTAGCAGTTGCCTTCTGTTCCTGCGACACACTGTTTTCCTCTGGCTTTTTCAGGTTTCTCTCAAGTTAATACTTTCTCAAGTCTACGGTGCCTGAAACCTCATTTTGACATTAATCACTGTGAAGCTAGCATCTAGCACATCCTTCAGTTTAACTCTGTCCACACAGCAGCAATGAATCAGTCATGAAAACTGGGAACAGTTCCTCTTCAAATAAAACTCCTCTTTAAAAGAATGCTCATGAAAATTTAAAACTTAAGTTTTCCTAGTTCTTATGGTTTTCTCTTGAAAGTTAATATATTTAAAGACACCTGATCCATGTCTAAAATCCAGGATAGTGCCAGTCTGCACTTCCACTGAAACAGAGTCTGGGAAACAGGAAAGAACCTAAGAGAGATATGCATGGTACCCCAGAGAAGAGAATGAGGCAAGATCTTCTGAACAGATTGGGAACATGACGAGGGGTGGTGGGAGTGGGAGCTAAGAAGAGAGGGGGAGAAGAGGAAGAGATCATGGGGGAACAGGAAGGTTGAGTGGGGTAGAATAGGGGGAAGAGGGAATCATAGGTTAGAAGACTGATCTGGCACCAGTGAGACCTCCAGTGATCTAAAGGGATGACACACATCAACTGGCAAGCTAAGCAATAGAGCAGAGACCACCTTGAATGCCCATTCCTGATAATGAAATTGATGTCTATAACCATCCTAGAACCTTCATCCAGTGACTGATGGAAGCAGAGGCAAACACACACAGTTAAACACTGAACTGAACCCATGGAACCCAGTGACAGAGAGAAAGAAGCGATGAGCAAATTAGCAAAAAAAAAAAAAAAAAAAAAATGGGCTGGCAAAACCAGCAAAGACAGCTGATCTGAACGGGGAGAGCTCTTGGACACCAGACCGAGAGCTGGGAGGCCAGCATGGGACTGATGCAAACCCCCTGAGTGTGAGAGTCAGCGAGGAGGCCTGGGCAACCTGGACAGTGGATCAGTGTTTATCCCTGGCATTACAAACGGACTTCGTGTATCCATAACACAAAGACCGACGCTCTCTCAGCCATGGACTCTTAAGGGAGTGCCTTGACTCTGCCCTGAATGAAATGACAGACTCTAGATATCCCCTATGTGGAAGGAAGTGGCAATAGGGTGGGAGGCTGGGAGGATGTTGGGGGGATGCGGGAGGAGGTGAGGGAGAGGGAACTGGGATTTACATGTGAAGCAAGCTATTTAAAATAAATTTAAAAAAAGACACCACACAGTACAAGCTAACTTTGTGAGTAAGGAATTAGCACCTGTCATTGTTTTGGTTATTTTACCAAATGGGCTGGCCTCAAGAGCTGGTGTGCATATTTGGTAATAAATGCCAATCCATAAACTTGCCAGCAAAATTTCACAGGGCAAGGTGTGACTATAATGGTCATGCAGTTATTTTTCCTACAATGAAGAAAATACATTCATGTGGTATCCATCCTAAAGGAATAAAGCACTCAGTTTAATTTTCTCTTATTCAATTATTTTCTCCTTTGATGTGGAAGCAAGAAGCATCAGGAGTTCACTGTTAAGATCAGTGTTACCTGAACCTCTTAAACAAAGAGTGTTAGACTTGCGAAGAGTTAAACCGCTCTATTTTTGACAGCCAATGGGTAAAATTTTATTTTAAAAGAGAATAGAAAAGAAGACATAATAGCAGAAATTCTGTTTGTATAATAATTCAGAAGCAAAAAACATTATACTATGACAAAATGAGACTAGAATAAGAATGCGTCTGAAACTGTAAGCATATATAGAAACTAACCCAAGGTAATTTTGAAAGAGAATGGTGTACTTGGGAGACAAATTAGGAATTGACAGAAAGCATAAAGCAAAAATTTTGTTTTCTCAATTATTTATTTAAAGGAGAAATCCAAAATGTTAAATCTCCTCTACTAAAAATTATCTTTTAGAATTTTGAATACTAAGACAAACTAAGCCTATGCATTTCCAAGCTAATAATATCTTACTCCTTTGTCCAAGTAAATTTCACGCATCAATTTTCTTTTTTGATTCTTGTAAACTACAGGCCTTAAGACACTACATACGTTGTTTGAGTTTTTCTTTATCATTTTTGTTGAATTGATTTTTTTTTCATTGTTGAACTAAGGATGAAATCTGTAGTCTTGTGGACTATACAAGTATTCTACCATCTAAGTGTAATTGTATCCATTTTTGAAAGAAGCATAAATGAAGCATTCTTCAAAATTTAAGTTTTAAACATATGTCAATATATTATATAGTAAGTTGGATTATATATTTAATATCCTATGGCAACTAATTTTACTCAGACTCTTTACTTTTACAATTTCGAACATAATTACAATTATGAAAAAGGTAATTGCAATTTATAAACCATATGCTGAATATATTACAAAAATCTCAAATCCTCAGTTAATGAATTGTCAAATATGCTAATATGAAAAGAGCTTTAAAATCTTAAAGCTATTGTACAACATTAATCAATGATTATGATTTCTTCTCTTAAACTGGTAATCAAATTCCAATACTGTACATAGTCATAATTGCAGTTGTTGAAATATTGCTTATATGTGCAGAAATTAATTTTTCTTCATGTTTAGTTTAAGTAAAAGAACACACTTATAGGAACTCAGTAGAATCAATCAATCGTGTGAGTTTCTGTAGTGTGAACAAAAACAGAGATTTCACGCCTACCCTTAGTCACCCTTCTTTTGCCTAAATGTCATGATTTCCTGTTTATGCTAAAGATTAATAAAATATGTAACTTTAAATACATTCAGAACCAATCATTCTGTTTATCTTAATCTTGGCATGACTATTGGCACTTACATTTCTTATTGACTTATAGATTTTTATTAGAAATTCATTGATTCTTAATCATGTTAGAGAAAATTATTTATAAGAATGCTTTTACTATTTTGGCTGTAGTTCTATGTTCATTTTTATATTTATTTATTTACAATAGAAATATATGATCATTCCTGTGCATGTGTATTTTTTTAATGTTTGAGACTGGTGTAGACGATGACTACTTTGCCTACAAACCTCAATGAACATTTTCTTTCAAAAGATACTCTTTCCTTATGTGGATTTATGTTATATATTGAGGATGCTCTCTATTTGCAGCAGAATCATTCTGCACTGGTATCAATCAAAGACAAATGAGATGAGTTGCAATTAGCAATCTATAACTTATTTCTTTGCATTCTCTGAGATGAGCAGATTAGACCTTTTTGAAAATACAATTACAATCCAGCATCATTTCTTTTCTCATCCTTTTATTCCAGTTAAGTATTTCTCTACAACGCACAGCTGACACCATGACTGTAGTATCTCTTTGCATGTTCTTGGTCCTTAGTTAGTTAGTTAGTCAGTTAGTCATGTTAGGTAGTTAGTTAGTTAGTTTTGAGACAATTTATCTCTACTTGCTTAGCCGTGTCTGTCGCGGAACTCTCTATGTAGATCATACTGGAGTTGAACTCACAGAGAATTGCCTAATTTTCACATTTAAAGTTATGGGCCGCTCAAAACTCAACTCCAGATTTTCCAAGGACATCAACATATGTTCAGGCACCCTGCTTCTGATAGAAAAGAATGTGAGGGATGGTCTTGACACTGGAAATGATTTCCCAAACAGAACATGGATATCACAGACTCTAAGATCAGCAATCAGTAAATAGGATTTTATAAAATTTAAGAATGTCTATATGGTGCCAAATACCATCATTTGGAGAAATTGGAAGTCTACAGCATAGAAATAAATCAACTATGCATTCAATACAAAGTTACTATATAAATCTTATAAAAAACAAAAACCCTCAATATCAAGAAACACATAACTTAATTAAAATGGATATGAGGAATGGAGGGATACTCTTTCAGCTTAGATACACAGGGGAGAACCTAGGACCTGCCACAAATGACTTGACAGACTTTGATTATATCCCAAGAAAGGCCTCACCCTCCCTGGGAATTGTATGGGGGATGATATGGGAGAGTTAGTGGGACACATGAGAGGATGGGAGGGAGGGAACATGATTCTTTCTAATTTAAATAAAATTTTTATTAAAAATAGATATGGAACTAAACAGAGTTCTCAAAAAATGAAATATTAATGGCTGGAAAACATTTAAAAATACTCAATATCCATTATCATCAGGGAGATGTAATCCAAAATCACTTTGAGATTTCATCTTCTAGCAATCAGAATGGTTCAGATTAATAAAACACATGAGAGCTTATGATGCAATTACATAGAGTAAAGGAGCACTCACTTATTGCAAATGGGAGGGAAAACTTTTATAGCCACTCTGGAAATCTCTATGCCAGTTCCTCAAGGGACTGGGAATAAATCTGTCTCAAGACTTAGCTGTTCCATTCTTGGATATATATCCAATGACTATACTTCCTATTACAGAGACACTTGATCAACCATGTTCCATGTCTTTCTGTTCATGATAGCCAACAATTAGAAATACTCTTAATTTCCTTCAACGAATCAGCAAAATGTTGTACATTTATGTCACGACCACCCTGGACCAGCAAGAATGACTCAGCAACGAGGAATCTTCTTCTCACAGTTTATTAGGGAAACTTGCTTACAGGGAGTGGCCCTGACCACAGGGAGTCGGGGCTTAATATACTCAGTGATAGCCAATCAACTACACCCAGGTGACATGCTAGGAAAGGTTGTCACCAAGCAGATTTAGAAGGGTACGTGGCCTCACTCCTAATAAGGAGTTGTTTACTTACTGAGAGCACTCACCATCTGGCTGGTGGAATGCAGAAACCGGTGCCATCTATAGGTGCGGTACTCTACAGCTCCCAACACATTTACCCAATGGAAAATTATTTATCTATAAAATAAAATTATTATTTATATGTAAATAAATGGAACTAGAAAAATAAACTTGTATGTATTTGGTTACATGGGAATATATCTGAATAATGACAGAGGTTAGGTATAGAGTGAGAGCCTAGAGCGAAGGAAAGTATCTTCAAAGAAAGGACAAATAGAATATAGTTATAGAAACACAGGGGTGATAATGGAAAAGAAGAATTAAATTGAGTGAGAGAGAAACCAAGAGAAAAGGAGTAGAGAGATAGTTAACATTAAGGGCCATATGGAAACCTACTATGGTACGAACTTTTAAAAATATATACACATATGAACAAAATCTAAGTGGAGTAACCAAAAACTGGAGAGACAATGCACTAACTAAATATTATTCTACACTAAGTGAATTACCAATTGCCAAGAATGGGTTACATGTATTTGAGTTGTTAGCTACTTAAGTGGCCCAATGGAAACTCCCAAATAACTTAGGTTATTTTCAAAGCTATTGGTTGTCCTCCAAAATCTTATTGTAAGGCTATACTCCTGAAAATAATACCTAAATAGCATATTAAACACAGAGGAATGTAGCCTATGACTACCTAAACCCTTTAATCATATTGACTAGTCCTCATGACATTTGGAGGTACTATGCATGCTACCAGAGAAGAAAAGTATAAACTAATCCAGATACAAACAATCCAATCCACCTACAGTAGAGACCTGTCTGTATGATACACCAATAAAACAGTGGTACAAACATTGTGGGAGTCACCAATCGCTTCCCGATTGGATTTAAGACCCACTCCATGAAATGGATTATGAGACTTAACACTGCTTGGGTAGCCAAGAATCTGAAATATTTTACGCCGTGGTCCTTGAGGAAACAAAGTAGTGTTTTTGGCTAAAGGAAAATTTAGGGACATTTCACTATACATTATAAGCCAATGTCTCATGCAATCATCTTTAGAACTTGTTTCTCCTGCAACACAAGGGGACTCTTACAGAGATCTATGGTTTGACAGCGTGCAAAGAATACGGATATTGGAACATTCAGCCTTAAGCCAGTTGTCTTCTTAATATCTTCTTAATTGGAGCTAGAATGATAGATCTATAGGGAATGAATGTTACAACAGAAACAATATCTTTCATACACTAGAGGACTAATATACATATAAACTCACAGAGACTGTGAAAGCATGCATAATTCCTGCTCTCATCCAAAATAGTGCTGAGATGAGGAAGTAGACACTAGCTGCAATCTCCAAGCTAAAAGCTATCTCAAATTAACAACTACTCACAAAGGTGAGGGAACATTCTTCAAGACAGTAACATTAGGTACCCAAATAAGACTTCAGGACAGACCACATGGCCTGAAATACAAGGCCCACCAAAACAAAACAAATTCAAATTCAAAGCTATTTTTGGAGATTGTATGTCTTATATTGCTTTTCTTCTATGAATCTCTCTCTCTTTCTGTTATCTTAGTCATCTTTTGCTTTTAAATATGGTTTCTAATTTTTAGTTTTCATTGATTTTGTTTGTGTGTGTTTATGTGTGTCTATTTGTGTGCATTTAAAATGTTTTCTTCTCAGTCTTTTTGTTTGTATACTAATTTATTTTTGTTTTTTCTTGGTTCGTTGTCATTTTTGTTTGCCTGTTTGTTGTTGTCTTTTTTATTTAAATTAGAAACAAGCTTTTACATGTCAATCTCAGTTTGCTCTCCCTTCCCTCCTCCCTTGTTTCCCCAAGGATCCCCTAGCCCATCCTCTTTCTGCTCCCCAGGGAGGGTGAGGCCTGCCATGGAGATCTTCAAAGACTGTCATATCATTTGGAGCAGGGCCTAAACCCTCCCTGTGTGTCTAGTCTGAGAGAGTATCCCTCTATGTGTAGCAGGCTCCCAAAGTTCATTCCTGTACTGTGGGTAAATACTGATCCACTGCTAGAGACCCCATAGCTTAACCAGATCTCCAAACTGACATCCATGTTCAGTGGGTCTCAGACAGTCCGGTGCTAGTTTCCCAGCTGTAATCTAGGGTCCATGAGCTCCACCTTGTTCAGGTCAGCTGTTTCTGTGGGTTTCTCTAGCTTGGTCTTGACCCCTTTGCTCATCAGTCATCCCTCTCTGTAACTGGATTACAGAGTTCAGCACAGTGTTTAGCAGTAGGTGTCTGCTTCTGCTTCCATCAGCTCCTGGACGAAGGCTCTAGGACAGCATATAAGGTAGTCATGAACCTCATTATCAGGGAAGGGCATTTAAGGTAGCCTCTAAATTATTGCTTAGATTATTAGTTGGGGTCAACCTTGTAGATCACTGGACATTTCCCTAGTGCCAGATTTCCCTTTAAACCTAAAATAGCTCCCTATATTGTGGTATCTCTTTTCTAGATCTCCTCTATTCTTCCCCTGACTCGATTTTCTTGATAGGCCATATCTTCTTCTCTCCTCATCTTCTCCCCTTCTCTTTCCCCAAACTCCCTTTTCCCTCTTCCCATACTCCCAGTTATTGCAGATGATCTTGTCATTTTTCCTCTTCTCCAAGGGATCATGTTTGTCTCTTGTAGGATCATCCTTGTTTCCTAGCTTTTCTCAGGGTGAGGATAAAATCTGTATATGAGTGAGAGTACATACCATGTTTGTCTTTTTTTGACTAGATCACCTCACTCAGGTTGGTTTCTTCTAATTTCATCCATTTGCCTGTAAATTTCAAGATTCCCTTGTTTTTTTTCCTCCTGAATAGTAATCCATTGTGTAAATGTACCACATTTTCTTCAGCCATTTTTCAGTTGAGGGGCATATAGGTTGTTTCAGGTTCTGGGTATTGTAAATAATGCTGCTATGAACATGGTTGAACAGATGTTCTTGTTGTATGAATGCGCATCTTTTGGGTATATGACTAAAAGTGGAATTGATGGATCCTGTGGTAGTTTCCCATTTTCCTGAGAAACCGCCATACTGATTTCCAAAGTGGCTGTAAGATTTTGCACGATCAACAGTAGTGGAGGACTGTTCCTCTTTCTCCACATCCTCTCCAGCGTAAACTGTCGTTTATGTTTTTGAAGAAACATTACAGAAACTCAAATTACACATAAAACCTCACACACTTATAGTGGGAGACTGCAACACCTCACTCTCAACACTAGACAGGACCACCAGACAGAAACTAAACAAAGAAACAAAGGAAGTAATACAAGTTGTGACCCAATTGGGTTTAACAGACATCCATATAGCATTCCGTCCAAACACAAAAGAGTATATATATTCTTCTCACTGCCACATGGAACCTTCTCTAAAGTCGACCACATACTTGGCAGCATATCAAACCTCAACCGGTAAAAAAAAAAATTAGAATAACCCCCTGTATCTTATCAGAGCACCATACTTTAGAGTTAAAATTCAACAACACAAATTGCAGAAAACCTACAAACTCATGGAAATTAAACAATGTTCAATTGCACCATTCCTGGTTCAAGGAAGCTTTGAAAAAATTAAAGACTTCCTAGAATTCAATGAGAATGAAGACACAACATACACACAGATGTATGGGACACCATGAAAGTAGTGTTAAAAAGAAAGTCCATAGCACTATGTGCCCACATGAAAATAAAACTGTTGTTTTAAGAGACAGAGAATAAAGAAGCCTGAAGTTGGAAGAGAGCAGAATTGGGGAACATCTAGCAAAAGATGAAAGAGGGAGATTCATCATCAGAATATATTGTTCAAAAGTGCTCATGGCTTGAATATAAAGTTATACGAAGTAAGATTTACTTACATCATTTCGTTTTATCAGGCAGAGAAAACACTATAAGCATTTCTTCCATGTAATTCCACGAGGTTTTGCTATGGAAAATCTAAATATTTGTAAACAATTAGCATCATCTTGAATGCAGATCTTTTTTATTGAAATAAAATGTTTAAAAATTAGAACATATTGGGATTATGGTGTATTCTCACTGACAACTCCCAGACCCTTCATATTTTCCCACCCCCAGAATACCAGCCTTTTCTTTCTCTGTCTCACTAGGATACAAATGGACATCTGGAAATAAATAAATGAATAAAATTGGATAAAATAAATAAAATGAATTAGAATAGTACAAACAAGCAATTAAAAGTAGCCAAAGAAAAAGCTCAAGAAACACACACAGATGCAAAGACACACATATTCGCCCACACAGAAACACCATAAAATACAAAACCAGAAACAATAATATATATCCTAGGAGCCTGAAAGGTGAAAATACACAAAAAATAAAGCTCTAAAAAGAGTATTAGGAGACTTAATTTTCAAATAAAAATATTTTTTATAAATGGTGTTTGTCACCACATATGGCCTGGCCTTGATGTTTAAAAGAAATAATATACTTTTCACAATTAAAATTAAATTTGTGCTGTTTGGTTGCTGATAATAATTGTTGTTGGGTTGTGTAACTTTCTTTTTTAACATTTTATTAAATATTTTCCCACATAAATAAGACATGTTTTAACTTTTGTTGCATCAGTCAGTTGATATTGATACATACATTTCTATTTTTCCCTGATCTTCTTGGCTACAAAGTTGCAAAATAAAAATTATCCTCAGACCCATATTTGTCATCATAAAGTAGTACACTCAGTGGGCTGAAGTAAGAGATTTTCCTTTTCACACAGTTTCACCATGAAAGATAGAGATCAAAGTGTCAAGGGTCAGTGAGTTTTCCCCTCAGATGTTTTTCTCTTTGGTTTGAAAAGACTATATTTTTGGTGTCTTCTTTATGCACACATGTGTCAGAACTTTCCTATAATGATGAAAGTCATACTGCATGAAGGAGCCCTAATAGGACTTCATATGAACGCTTTACACTGACAAATCTCAGTTTCTCTGTGAAGTTTCAGGAAATGCTATTTCACTGCACAAAATTTGAGGAAGTGTTCAGCTCAAGATAAAAGTGAAAAAGAGCATAAGCAAGTATTTTAAAAATGTATTGGTAGATTTACATGAAATTGTTGGAAATAAAAACCTATTCCAAGCATATTTTATTCAAATTTCCATTAATAAAAATTATGTGTACCTATTTTTCATCTCTTAATAATTCCATAAAGGACTTTAAAATGCTTATATTCCTATGAGTTTGGGACTGTTCCTGTTTCTCAAACTTAAACAAAATGATATATCTTTCCACTCAGATATGTGCATACATGAAAAGGAAAGGATAAAGAAAGGGAGAGGGAGAGGACAAGGGAGATAATGATGGAGAGAAAGAGATGAGGAGAGAGAGAGACAGAGAGAGAGAGAGAGAGAGAGAGAGAGAGAGAGAGAGAGAGAGAGAGAGAGAGAGAGAAGAGAGTAAAAGAGATAATGACTCCGGTGGGAAAACTGGGAAATACAATCCCAAAGACGAGTACACAACCTGTTACAATCTCTGATTTATGAAATCCATCAACTCACAAAGACGCCAAAAGCATATTGTGTCTTTTATTTGCTTTAGTATAAAGACATTTGACCATAGAAGCAGCATTTCAAATCTTTCTGACATTTGTTTTGTTCTACAATCTGTAACTAGTGAAGCAAAACCAATATACAAATTTTCTTTTCAACATTTTCCTTAAATGTCTAAAATTCTCCTATGTAATAAAAAATCTGTAATGGTATTTATAGATGTGATACTAATTCATTCATGTTTTAGTCAGGATATATTACTATAATAATGGGAAATCACAATTACTCAGAGAACTTGCTTCTGTGCCTTCAAAAGTTAGACACGAGAATATATGAAACACATCTTGGGTGTTATACATGATTATAAAATACAGAGAGGTAGAAATTTTTAAATAGGATGAGACTAACTTGGAAGTAAGGGTTGAAGTCATTCTGTAAGTATTGTTAAGCATTTGTTCTAAATGGAATAGTTCAGATATAAGGAGCAAATTAAAGAATTTCTAGTAGTGATTATGCCATAAGCAAGACTGGAAAGAAAAGAAAAGTTCTGTGTGGCTTTTTGAATTACCAATATTTCCCTTAATAAAGTTCTTAAACAACTTTGAGAAAATATTTTATTATATATTCACATTAATTTATTATCCTGCCTCTAATAGCTACAAATTGAGTGTCAGTGCTGGCTACCTCCTGCTGTCTCTAGATAATTGTTAATATCCTCAACCAAGCCAGTGCAACCCAGCAAAGCTTAGTACACAGTGGTCCTCAGCAACACCAGTACTCTTCACTCCTTGAGTTGCTCTCCAGGTACTTGGTCAGCTTTAATTTTTAATGAAGTGCCATCACTCATGAATGCCAGATGATGTGCACAAGATTATGAAATAAGCTGAATTTCTATTAAAGCTCTGAGGTGCATAAAGAGCCAGCTTCTTGCTAAAGGCAACAGAGGTCTGTGGCTGTCAATGTCTAAGCCACTGAAGTGATCTCAAGAGGCTCATTTCTTCCTAAATATATTTGCCAAATTCAACTAAAATATGATGTTTGGACTACTAATTTTTATAGTGAGTTGTAAAAGGAAATAAAAGTAAATGAAATTGGATTGGAGGCATAGCTCTATTGTTAAAGTGTTTACATTAAAATTATGAAGACAAATTCAATTTCAAAATAAAGTCTTGTTAAAATAGAAACATAACAGATTTTTAAAGTTTAGGAGAAGGTACATACTTCAACCTAGCTTGTGTGGTTTCTTTAGGATTAGAGAGTAGGTCTGCCTTAGAATTACTATTGCTACAATGAAACATTCTAACCATAAGGACATTTGAGAGGGAAGGAATAGTTTTGGCTAACATATTCTGTATCACAATCCCCTGAACAGGGAAGAATCTGGAGGCAGTAGCTAAGGCAGAGGGCATTAAGAAATGCTGCATATCGTCTTGTTTCCCACGGCCTGCTCTGACTTCTTCCTTGTAGAACCCAGAATTGAAAACATCTATAATGGGCTTGGCTCTTGCCCATCTATAACTAATTAAGGGAATTCCCTACAGGCCTACCTAGAGCCTAAATTTATGAAGGCTTTTTTGTCTCAATTAAGGTTCTCTCTTCTCAAACGATACTAGCCTCTGTCTAGTGGACATAAAAGGATCCAGGATAACACCATTTTTATCTCAGGACCTGATCACTATTTGAAGTTTGAGAGGGCATTAACTCCTTCACCACACACACACACACACACACACACACACACACACAAACACACACACACACGTACACGTGCGTCCACATAATTGTACAACAAGATCTAATTGTTAGCCTCTACTCATTATTTTTGTTCCCCTCTATGATATATATATATATATATATATATTGCAAGGTCATTGTAGGAAACCAACCCTATTTGTGTGCTCCATCTTAATCATTTTTGCTGTCTTCTCTCTATTCCTTGCCATTTTTCACTTATTTCACTGAAACAGTAGATGTTACCCTGGTTTAGAGAGTCTCCATTACTCAGTGTCTGGAGAAATAATACTGTTCTATCTCAATCACTTGCATACATGTTATTCCCTCTTTCCAGTCTACCTGTAACTGAAACAGCACATTTTGTGATACCCCACAACATTTTGTCTTTTATTCTATTATATCCTTCCTTTAATGCATGCTACTTTCACCTATTTAATATTTAGCAATCATAATTATTCACTTGGGGACGAAAACTTTGGAATGCCTCTTGTGTTTTGTAACTTTCAGAGATTTAAGTCGTGTAAGTTTTGTGAGCTTCATAAGCTTAATGAGTTTACCAACTTTGCTTTTTAATTGACTTCTCTTTTCTCTTACATTCAAAATTAATATCTCAATAAATCATACTTTACCAAAAAAGTAAGTATAATTAAAATTTGAGCACTCCTGATATCTTTTACTGTCACTTTCTTGGTGATATCACTGGCCTTTTCTTTCAGGTCCTTACTATGTCATATTTTTACCAATGACAACAGGGGTATCAATCGATTGGTTTTAAAGATAAGTCAGAATATATCACTCTGATAAATTCCCTTCTTCTGAAAGAATCGATGTCACCTTGTAAAGTCCTATGTGGACTTCAATGTTCCAGCCTTCTCTCTTTGGTGATGTCATACTTGTTCCTTTTTTCCCATCTCAATTCTTGCTCTGCACAGTTGGGCATTGTCTTTATTCATTGTTTAAAGATGAACACTGTTTTAGCACTTGAACCACCTATTTTTTGTTGTTCTTCATTTTTTCATTTGACCTACTACACATTACAGGATGGGTTAGAACAAAATAGCTATTTGTTTCTGTGCTCCAATATCAGACTAAAATCCTGTCTAGGGGAAGACTAATATCTCTTTTGTGCACCATTCTATGTCAAGTGCCTGGAAAATATCTGAACACAACAATATTACAGTTCACATGATGGGAGATGTCCTTCTGTATATAGGTTCCTCTTATTTGTTGATGAATAAAACATTGCTTGATGAATATAGGCAGGAAGATAGGTGGGGCGAGGAGACAAGCAGAATTCTGGGAAAGGTAGGCAAAGGGTGCCCAACAAATAGAGAAGACATGCAACCACCAAAGGATTAAGTGTTCCAGACCCTTCCTGGTAAGATAAGACCACACTGAAATACTTAGATTAAAATGCATTAATAATTAAGACAGAGTCAGCCAATAAGAAGTCCTAGATATCAGCCAACAATTTTATAATTAATATAGCATTCGTGTGTTTATTTGCACCCTTATCAGCAGAGGGACCTTGAGGGACAAATGAAAATGAGCAACATTTGCTCATCAGTAATTTGCTGTAGAATATTCTTTTAAGGTGTGTTTAATTTTGTTTAATATTGTAAAGATGTGTTGCTTTCGTTTATGCTGTATTTGCTTAAATCGGTGAAGCTGTGATTCTTTGCCTATCTAAAATACCTGATGGTTTAATAAGGAGATGAATGGCAAATATGAAGCAATGAGAAAGGATAGGTGGGACTTGCATAATTAGAAGAAGAAAGGAGAGAACAAGAGGGGGGATGATGTCAGGGTCCTGCTGCCCAGCCAGCCAGGGAGTTAGGTGTGAAAGTAAGATGTACAGAAGTAAGAAAAGTTAAAATCCCAAAGGCAAAAGATAGTTGGGATAATTTTTTGAACCAAACCCAAAGTCGATCCATCTCTGTGAAATTTTTAGTTAAAACAGCTATTCTGAGCTTCACCCTGGATACACTTTTACTATCAAATATATTTTATACACTTACCCACCACCCAGACTGAAAAGCTGATAACACAGTTAGAACTAGAAAACCACTTGGCAGTATGTCATAACTCATGTCCATTATCTGCATTTGGTTTTCCTTGTTCCTTAATAGCAATCCTTCCCTGTCCTCATTTCTGCATTATACTGCATGTACATATACGCTTATTTACATATATGTATATATATATATATTATGTGTTAGGTTCTACCTACGAGAATATGTTTTCCCCCTGAGATTGAGTGACCTCATTTAAATATTATGCATTCTTAGTTGGGATAATTTAAGTTGAGGTAAACTGACAAGAAACAATCCGAGCAAAGGCTGAGAAATTAAAAGTAATAAATCTCTTTGTTTTATTTATTTGGGGGCTGAGTGGCAGTCCCCCAAAAAGAGTATGAAAAGATAGTAATAAAAATAACCAACTATAATAATCATCTTAGGAAAAACATTCACAAAATTGCTCTTGAAAACTGTCTTAATGGAAAGTTCATCTTCACTCAGACACTATCAAACATCCAGTGTGCACTGTATTTACTCTTGCTAATTTTTATAATATATATCTGCTTTTTTCTCAGATATGAATATTTTAATTAATTAGTTTTGTAATGTAACATTGTTGCAGAATGATTTCTTTCCAGAGGGAATCTGGTAAAAAGTTAATTTTCTAATTTCTATTCAAAATTTATTTTGGATTAATAAGGTTATCTCTCCACAAATCTTTTCTCATTTTTATATAGTTTGACCAGCAGGAAGTTGTATCTGAGCTTTGAAAATTCAGAAAAACCGTGAGAATGATAATGTGTATTTAGCTTCATAGGCATGACTTTTTTACTTTAAATTCAAATTAATTTGTAATTATTAGAAATTATTTAGCAATGAGTAATCACCTAAATGACTAACTCAATTTTAAACCTACTCAGAACTGATAATTCATTATAAATAAGTATATTACCATTCATAGGTAATTCGAAGCAGAGATTTTTACCATGCTGTAGACAGTGAAGGAAAACTTTAAGCTTACATGACTATAATTACTAATATAAAATTATAGTTAGTGAAAGGATATTTAAGACAGATATAATAGTACAATGAATGTATTTGAAGGAGGACCACTGCTTATGCAAGGAACAATAGCAATTATAGAACAAGATACATTGATTTTGCTTGCATAATCATCATATACACACTAATTAACCTGGACCTGGTCAGTCAAGAAGAACAACAGAATAGAAAAAGAATTTCAGGCAAGAGTGGTGAGGAATTACAGCAATTACAGTGGAGGAGAGACATTAGGAGCAAAATGTTGGTAAACAGTACACTATGAAGGACAGCCAGCCCAGCTGAAGGACAGTGAGGCTGGGAAGCAAGAAAAAAAAAAAGAATGTCCACAAAGAGGGCACAGCAAACACTTTTAGTGTTATGCTGATGACATAACAGTTAGGTGGAAAGTGGCGGTATTCCCTGGATTGCATAGAGTACCAGTATTGCAACTTGGAGTTGGAGTTATAGAAAATAGTGATGATAGAGTGAGCAGAGTCCATTAAAGCAGCAACTATAGGAAGTTCCAGAAATGAGCAATAGGACATTGTATTAAAGGATAATGGAGGGTTGGTGAGATGATGTCTCAGGGGCAATATGCACTTGCCAACAAGCCTACAACTTGAGTCCACTCCCTTGGGTCCTTGGGATTAAAGGGAAGAGCCTGCTTCTGTTTGTTGTCCTCTGACCTTTGCATGCATATGCTCCCACCCACAAAATAAATACAATATTTTTATGAAAAATATGTCTTGGAGATAAGGTACTGTATCTGACACAAGAGATGGTTTAAACAAAGGTAGTATGATACCACTAGGTAGTTTAGCGAAATTGTTTCTCTTCCATAAACTTTAATTTCCCAATAGTGGTATGTGATTCACTCAGAGAGATCACCTCCTTTAATACAATTATTAGAAGTCTGCTACGTATAGCTCCTATAAATACCACTGTTAAATACTAACTGCTTTTATTACAATCTTTGAAACATATTTCCATCTGTAAATTGTACTTTTATTAATAAATTTTAAAATAATTATATATATATGTAATTTTTGCCTTCATATATATGTATATTTTCTGATAATTCATCTTAAGTAGGGTAAGATTTATCCCTAATGCTTCTTCACAGAAAGAGGCTATTTCCTTGTCTTTGGATATTTGCAGCTCCCCTGAAATCTTCTCAATTGGAAAATGGAGACTTGCTGTTAGTATGGCAAATTCACAGGTTAATGTATTTATAAATAAGTTTGCATGCTAGGAAGAAATTTTACATATTTATGTTCAAAATTGAAAGTAGAATGACTATAGGTCTGGCTAGACACCAGTGCTTAAGTACAAACAACTTCAAGTCTATGGCTGCTGAGAGCTTTATCAAGTAACCTTGCCTCTCTGCTTTTCCTCTAGTTTGTACATCTAGTGAAAGAACCCAAGAGACTAGAAGCATAAGCAGCTTTGTACTTTTGTTGAATTTTACTTGTTATTAAAAGGGCAATCCAAGTATTTTGTTTCTGTTTGTACGTCATGATATGGCCCCAAGTAATTTCTTTTTCAATTAATTATTGCCAAAAGTCTTGTTCTAGAAAATCTTTTATTTATAAGCACCTCTGATATTGCTGCCTCAGGAGGGGGATTTATTAGAAATGGATCCAGCAAGGTATCTCTTTGAAGCGTTTGACAGTTTTTGATATCTTTCTTGCAGTTTTATGCTGGTTGCTTTATATTTTGGAAAATGCCATCAGTGACATGGTGATCTTAATAAGGATAGAAAATTTAAAAATTTTTTCATTAATTAATCTTATTGAAAAACTGAGGACATAAGTGCAGTTTAAGGAAAAAGAAAGATGAGCTTATATATTTGATGTGGTTCATAGCTTATGCATTTATAAAGAGGAAGAAGAATAATACTGTACATATATGTATTATTTACTTATTTAATTAGAAGAATTTATAATGTGTGCATGATGTGCATGTGCTCCACATCATTTCCTTCACTCAAGAAACATAGATTTGATATAAAATTCTATTTTCCTGACTTGGGCTCATATTTAATTTTTGTACTTCTAAAGCACAGATTTACTGAGTGACTACTTCATAGAAAATACCTGAAATTTATAGTTAACAAATACAGCAATGTATAGATGTGTTTGGCAAATAATAAACACAGTAAAAATGTTGGGTGAGCTTACTATGAAATTTAGAAAGTTCTATCAATATTTTTATTTAACATTTATTCTTTAACTTTTTAGCAGTTCTTTATGGATTACACATCTTGCATCCCAATCCCATTCATCTCCCTGTTCCACTACATCTGCTTTTTGCCCTTGCAACCTCCTACTAAAAACCAAACAACGAGATCAAGATAAATCACTCTAATACTTTTGGTGATCTACATATCTTAGGTGAAATAATAGCAATATAAATTTCAGGTCTCCTGTATTCATTCATTATTGTTGCAGAAATACACATGTAATGACCTTGATAACAGTTTTTTCATTTTAATAAAGTTAATAAAATCTTAAGAACTTATTCTGCTGTTTTCATGTACATTGAACATTAATGCCAAGTGATTTCCATTCAGTAATGGCTAGGATAACATCACACTCTAAGATTGCTTATTGGCCTCTTCTGGTTCATATCTGTAATTGCATATTATGTTTGTCCTTGACTCAAATATGTTATATAAGTACTTCTACTTACATTCCTACAGAATAACAGAAGAAATATGTTTTTCTTGCATGTGGCAGCTAGTTTTAAATATTTCATGTACAATACTAGAAACATAACCTTAAATTTTATAGATGTAATGAAATGTTCTAAAAGTTCAAAATCCTAGCTGTACTATATAAGTTATTGAAATTACCAACTCCTTCTTGTGAGTGTGTGTGTGTGTTTGTGTGTTATTTTATGTTTCCAATGACATAAGGAAGAAAAAAAATGCCTGCAGTTTGGGTTAACAATACAAGGAACCTAATATTTAAGGGAGGTTGTTTTGCTGTTTTTCCATTCAAGAAAACCTAGACACAATGAAGATAACTACACTCACAAAGACACAGGTAATAGATAATCCCACTTTACCAAACACCAAAAGAAAAAGTGAGGAGAACCTATACAAAATAACTCCAATAGCAATAAATCAAGCACAAACTAGAATCATCAATAATGGTCATTAATATTCCTCAATGTCAATGGTCGCAACTTGCCTATAAAAAGACACAAGCTAGCAGAATTGATACAAAGAAAGAACCCATCCTTCTGCTGCAGACAAAAAACACATCTCAACATCAAATATAGATGTTACCTCAGAGTAAAGGGTTGGGAAAAGATTTTCCAATCAAACAGACCCAAGAAACAAGTGGGTGTAGCAATCCTAATATCTAACAAACAAGACTTGAAATTAAAATCAATCAAAAGAAATGAAGAAGGACATTTCATATTCATCAAAGGAAAAGTCCATCAAGATGAAGTCTCAATTTTGAACATCTATGACCCAAATACAAAGGCACCCAATTCGTGAAAGAAACATCACTAAAGCTCAAATCACACATAAAATCTCACACACTAATAGTGGGAGACTTCAACACTCCATTCTCACCACTAGACAGGACCTCCAGATAGAAACTTAACAAAGAAACAAAAGAACTAATAGAAGTTATGACCCAACTGGGTTTAACAGACATCTATAGAACATTCCACCCAAACACAAAGGTATATATATATATATATATATATATATATATATATATATATATATATATATACCTTCTTCTCAGCGCCACATGGAACCTTCTCTAAAACTGACCACATAGTAGGAAACATAGCATATCTCCACAGATACAAAAAAATTGAATAACCCTCTGTATCTTGTCTGACCACTATGCATTAAAATTAGAATTCAACAACAACACAAATCGCAGAAAACCTACAAACTCATGGAAATGGAACAATGCACAATTGCACCATATCTGGGTAAAGGAAGAAATTAAAGACTTCCTGGAATTAAATGAGAATGAAGACACAACATACCCAAACTTATGGGACACTCTGAAAGCAGTGCTGAGAGGAAAGTTCATAACATTAAGTATCCACATGAAGAAACTGAAGAACAGTTACAGTACAGAATTAATAGCACAGCTGAATGTTCTAGAAAAGACAGAAGCAAACTCATCCAGGAGGAGCAGATTCCAGGAAATAATCAAATTGAGGGCTGAAATCAATCAAGTAGAAACCAGGAAAACATTGAGAAGAATCAATGAAACAAAGAGTTGGTTCTTTGAGAAAATCAACAAAATAGACAAACCTCTGTCCAAACTAACCAAAAGACAGAGAGTGAGAATGTTAATTTAAAAAATCAGAAATGAAAAGGGGAGCATAACAACAGACACTGAGGAATTTCAGAGAATCATCAGGGCATACTTTGAAAATCTTTACTCCACAAAATTTGAAAATTTAAAGGAAATGGACAATTTCCTGGATAGTTATCACTTGCCAAAACTAAATTAAGAACAGACAAACTATCTAAACAGACCTATAAACTTTAATGAAATAGAATAAGTCATCAAAAGTCTCCCAACCAAAAAAAGCCCAGGCTCAGGTAGCTTCAGTGCAGAATTCTACCAGAAATGCAAAGAAGTGCTAATTCCAATACTCCTTAAAGTATTCCACACAATAGAAGCAGGAGGCTCACTGCCAAACTCTTTTTACGAGGCTATAATTACCTTCATACCCAAGCCACACAAAGACACAAATAAGAAAGAGAAGTAGAGACCAATTTCCCTCATGAACATTGATGCAAAACTACTCAATAAAATACTAGCAAAGATTCAAGAAGACATCAGAAAAATCATCCACCATGATAAGTAGGCTTCATCCCAGGAATGCAGGGATAGTTCCACATTAGAAAATCTATCAGTGTAATCCACCATATGAAAAAAAAAACTGGGAAAGAAAAACCACATGATCATCTCCCTAGATGCTGAAAAATCCTTTGAAAAAATCCAGCACCCCTTCATTATAAAGGTCCTAGAGAGATCAGAGATAACAGGAACATACCTGAACATAACAAAAGCAATATACAGCAAATCAACAGCTAACATCAAACTAAATGGAGAAAAACGCAACACAATTGCTCTAAAACCAGGAGCAAGACAAGCTGCCACTCTCTCCATATCTCTTCAATATTGTACTTGAAGTTCTAACTACAGCAATAAGACAACATAGGAGATCAAGGAGATAAAAATAGGAAAAGAAGAAGTCAAGCATTCACTATTTGCAGATGATATGATAGTTTACATAAGTGACCTGAAAAACTCTGCAAGGGAACTCCTAGAGCTGATAAATACCTTCAGCAAAGTGGCAGGATACAAGGTTAACTAAAAAAAAAACTGGTGGCCCTATTATATAAAGATAATGAAGTGGCTGAGAAAGAAATCAGAGAAACATCACCCTTTACAATAGCCATAAACAGCATCAAATATTTGAGGATACTGTTAACCAAGGAAGTTAATGATATGTATATCAAGCACTTTGAGTCTTTAAAGAAAGAAGTCATCAAAGAGGATACCAGAAAATGTAAAGATCTCCCATGTTCTTGGATTGGTAGGATCAACATAATAAAAATGGCAAACTTGCCAAAAGCTGTCCACGGATTCAATGCAATCCCTAACAAAATTCCAGCAAAAATCTTCAGAGACCTTGAAAGAACAATAATAAACTATATATATATATGTATATATATATTTATGGAAAAACAAAAGGCCCAGGATAGCCAAAACACCCCTATACAATAAAGGAACTTCAGAAGGCATGACCATACCTAACTTCAAGCTTTATCATAGAGATATAGTCCTGAAAAAGCTTGGTATTGGCGCAAAAATAGACAGGTAGACCAATGGAACCGAACTGAAAAACCCTGATTTTAACCCACACACCTATGAACACTTGATTTTTGACAAAGAAGCTAAAACTATACAGTGGAAAAAAGAAAGCACCTTCAACAAATGGTGCTGGCATAACTGGGTATTGGTATGCAGAAGACTGCAGATAGATCCATGTTTATCACTTTGTATAAAACTTAAGTCCAAATGGATCAAAGATCTCAACATAAATCCAACCACACTGAAACTCTTAGAAGAGAAAGAGGGAGATACTCTTCAAAGAGTTGGTACAGGAGACCACTTCCTGAACATAACACCAGTGGCACAGACAGTGAGATCAACAATTAACAAATGGGACCTCCTGAAACTAAAAAGCTTCTGTAAGGCAAAGGATATAGTCAGCAAGACAAAAAGACAGTCCACAGAATGGGAAAAGACATTCACTAACCTCACATCTGACAGAGGGTTAATCTCCAAAATTTACAAAGAACACAAGAAGCAAGTCTCCAAAACACCAAAGGATCCAATTAAAAGGTGGGGTACAAAACTAAATAGAGAATTCTCAATAGAGGATGCTAAAATGGCCAAGAGACACTAAGAAAGTGCTCAACAACCTTAGCCATTAGGGAAATACAAATCAAAACAACTTTGAGATACCTAATCTTACTCCTGTCAGAATGGCTAAAATCTAAAACAGCAAAGACAATTTATGGAGAGGATGTGGTAAAAGGGGAACACTCCTTCACCGCTGATGGTAGGGCCAACTCATACAGCCACTTTGGAAATCAGTATGGAGATTACTCAGGAAAATGGGAATCAATCTACCACAAGAACCATCAATTCCACTCTTATGCATATATCCAAAAGAGGCAAATTCACACAACAGGGGCATCTGCTCCACTCTGTTCATAGCAGCATTATTTGTAATAGCCAGAACCTAAAAGCAACCTAGATGCCCCTCAACTGAAGAGTGGATAGAGAAAATGTGGTACATTTACACAATGGAGTATTACTTAGCAGAAAAAATAACAATGGAATCTTGAAATTCGCAGGTAAATGGATGGTACTAGAAGATACCATCCTGAGTGAAGTAACCCAGTCACAAAAATACAAACATGGCATGTACTCACTCATATATGAATTTTAGACATGAATCAGTGTAGTGCTAGTCTGCACTTCCACTGACAGAAAGTCTGGGAAACAGGAAAGAACCTAAGAGAGATATGCATGGTGCCCTAGAGAAGAGGAATGAGGCAAGATCTTCTGAACAGACTGGGAACAATGCGGGTATAATTTTATTTCACACTATTAGAGTGAAGTGTTCTGTGCCCTTTTCATTGTCTTCTACTTTATATGTTCCAAATTACTAGAAATTAAATAATATATAAAAATATGTTAAGTCCTGAAATGTCACTGATATTTTAATAGTGAGAAAAATTTAAAAATTAGAATTGTTACAGCCTTACTCCAAATCGTGAAAGTAATTTGCTATTATGTTTTTCTAGGAGGGTAGATTTTATACTTTTCTGAAATTACGTATTAAGTGCTGAACATTTGCTAACTTCATGAAGTTGTACAAGTAACACCATTCAATAGCAAAAGGAATACTTCAGTATAGACACTTTTCCAATAACTTACAATCTTTCTGTTTTTTCTTCTGAGTGTACTAGATGCCAACTTTTCATTCCCTTGGTTTTACATTGGTTTTTCAATTTACTTTGATCTCTCTAGGGTCTCTTCTTCACATTGAGGGGATTTCTAGTGATTACTCTTGTCTGTCTTCAGAAAACTATATCCCAGAAAGATTTTCAGGTGGTTCATGTGTTTTTAACATTTCTAAACTCGAAACTTTCTAAATTTCTAATCATTGCTTGAAACATTTTATAGCTCTCAACATAGCAGGACCCATTGAACTCTACACAAGATTTCTGTTTAATTTTCTACATCTCTCTGATAGTAAGAGCAAACTATATGTTTAAATATGTGCATATTCCAGCCACAATACCTATAACATGCAACTCTATAATAAGAGTCTGCAAAGAAAAGTACAACAATTCAAATTTAAAATCACTTACAAAGTAAGCTTTCAACAGATATGTGTATGATGTCTCACTTTTGTTCATGAGGATATCTGTGAAAATGCTCTTCATTGGTTTTCTCTTGCTCTGGGAAGAAATGGTTGCTTTCACGTGTGAGTCTTGGCTTTCAGTTAAGTGATAAGGTATTTCTCCATTGAATTTAAGATTAAAGAACTGGACTAGTTACCCAGAGAAAAAAATATGCCTGGATAGCAACAGTCAAGCAACTCAAGAAACATGTTGATTCTTTCTTGACATTCTAGTAAAACCCAATAATTTTGAGAAGAAAAGTAAATATTTCAAACTCTTCATATTAATTTAATGGTCAATATTTTAACTATTAATTTTTCACATTGTGAGTTACAACTAAAACCATGTAAGTGACCCAACTTTCAAATTAAGAAATATTTGTAGCCAATTGATTTACATCACCTTTTCTTTTACCTGAAATGTGTAAATATGAATATTTTACACATTTACTTTTACCATTAAATTGTAACTGGGCACTTAATAAAGGAAAGTCATTTATTTTGGAGAAATTGTGCCCCTTGAAAAATACTTAAAGTAATAATAAAGCTGGGTGGATAAGCTGCCAGCTTTCTTCAGATCCCTTGTCTTGGCTACATGCTTTATTTTCGGAGCCCTCCACGAGTTCCTAGCAACCGTTTCTTATCATCCTATTGGAACAAAAGCAATGTACTACCATACTTGATCATGTCTTTCTCTTTTCTATGATTTGGGTATAATAGCTGCATTCTTACTGGAAAATGGGCTAAAATGAATCTACATGAATAAAATGTCCAACTGCTGCATGGACTTATTTCACAGGGAACTACCATGAAATTTTTGACACTTCATTTGAGGATTGACTGAATTTGCTGAAATAATAATAGAGTATAAGGGAAAGCAGCTTTGCTTCACTGTCAGTTTTGAATGGACATATGGGACTTACTAGGATTGTGGAGATGATTTGTTTTATGGAGGCCATGCTGTGATTCCTATTAAAATAAAAATTACTTAGATGATTGTAATAGGATTGTTTAATCACCCTAATTTGAATTATTTCAGTTGTTTCTGAAACATTGAAAGTGGATATGATTTATTTTTTGTCTTGAAGTAAAAATACTAATCATTTACATCTGAAGACTTGTTACTTTATGAAGTAAACTTCTTTTAAAATGCCTGATAATACATTATGTCACATAAATCCTGTCTATATCAAGGCACTTTGCTGATGAAAGCAAACCCACTACGCTTTTCAAACATTCCATAGCAGGAGTGAGGCCTCCCCCACCTTTTCAACTCCTTCCTTGTAAAATTACAAGTTCTGATGATTTTGCCTCATTTGTTTGGAAACAAAAGTGCACTCAGTATTTATTGTATTGTCTCAAATTAAAATGTCTTAAAATTCACTTCCTTATTTATATAATTTATAAATTATATGGTGTTTTATTATTAACATTTTTATATGCCTTAAAATTCTTATTACTGTGTAGAGAATTGTAAAATTCAGAATCTACACAATTCTGGGTGCCAAACTGGTCATTACGGTTAGCCTGTTTTTGGCAAAACACACAGGGACCACTGCTTTCTGCTATCACTCTAATCTACCTGCAATAATTTAAAGGGCTCTCTAAAAGTAGCCCATGCATCTTCTTCACATGCTTTTCCTAATATTTCACATTATTTCTTTAAATATCCTGGAAAATTTCCTCATGACTTTAATCATACTCTCTGACTTTCCTCACATTCCACTAATACCTGAGTTTTACATTTCAGACAGAAGAAGAGATTCCCAGCTATTCATGGACATTAGTAGGCAAGTTGGGCCTGTATTCTCTGGTGTTTTATTCTCACTGGTGACTGTGGTGCCTCTTGTATACAACTGCATCTACATACTTATAGAACCTTGGTCATTGCTCTGCACCACTCAAAGACTTGACTTCTTAAGGTACCTTCTCCATTGCTCTTATTGCCCCTCTGAATAATCAGTCATCCTTTCTGGGGGGAACATTCTTGGTCAGTCAATAGATGCTTTGTATTGTGGTTCTTCAAAAATCCAAAAGAGACTCATAAACCTGAGTTTCAGTAATTCTTTTGTATTTTTATTAATTTAAATTAAAAACAAGCTTCTTTTACATGCCATTCCCAAGTCTCTCTGGCTCCCCTCCTCCCCTGCCCCACATGAACTCCCCATCCACTTTCTGCTCCTCAGGGAGGGTGAAGCCTTCCATGGGGGGATCTTCATAGTCTATCAGATCATTTGGAGCATGACCCAATCCCTCCCCATGTGTATAGACTGAAAGAGTATTGTTCTATGTGGATTGGGCTCCTAAAGTCCACTTATATACTAGGGATAAATAATAACAGAGGCCCCACAGACTACCCAGTCCTTCTAATTGACACACTATCAGGGGGTCTAGGTCAGTCCTAAGCTGGTTTCCAACCTATCAGTGTGGGGTCCATGAGCAACCCCTTGTTCATGTCAGCTGTTTCTTTGGGTTTCTACAGCCTGGTCTTTGCTCATCACTCCTCCCTCTCTGCAAATGGATTCCAGAGTTCAGCTCAGAGTTTACCTGTGGGTATCAGCTCAAAGTTTAGCTGTGAGTATCTGCTTAAGTTCAAATGGATCAAAGGCCTCAATCTAAATCCAGCCACACTGAACCTCTTAGAAGAGAAGGTAGGTGGTACCATTGAACTAATTGGTACAGGAGAATGCTTCCTGAACATAACATCAGTAGCACAGCCAATGAGATTCACAACTAATAAATGGGACCGCGTGAAACTGCGAAGCTTTTTGTAAGGAGACAAAGGACACAGTCAACAAGACCAAAACATCAGCCCACAGAATGGGAAAAGACATTTACCATCCCCATATCTGACAGATGGCTGATTTCTAAAAAGTACAAAGAACTCAAGAAGATAGTCAACAAAACACCAAATAATCCAATTAAAAATGGGTTACAGAAATAAATAGAGAATTCTCAACAGAGGAATGTAAAATGGCTGAACGACATGTAAGAAATTGCTCACCGTCCTTAACCATCAGGGAAATGCAAATCAAAACAACTCTGAGTTATCATCTTACACCTGTCAAAGGGCTAAAATAAAAAATACTAATGACAGTTTATGCTAGAGAGGATTGGAGAATGGGGAACACTTCTTTACTGCTGGTGGGATTGCAAACTCCTATAGACACTTTGGTAATCAGTATGGCAGTTCCGCAGGAAAATGGGAACCTGTCTATCTCAAGATCCAGCAATTCCAGTCTTAGGCATATACCCAAAAGAAGCACCTTCATACAACAAGGACATCTGTTCAACTATGTTCATTGCAGCATTGTTTGTAATAGCCAGAACCGGGAAGCAACCTAGATGCCCTTCAACTGAAGAATGGATGGAAAAAATGAGGTTCATTAACACAATGGAGTACTACTCAGCAGAAAAATAACAATGGAATCTTGAAATTCGCAGGTAAATGTATGGTACTAGAGGAAACCATCCTGAATGAAGCAACCCAGTCAAAAAAAAACAAACATGGTATGTACTCACTCATATATGGATTTTAGACCTGTAGCAAAGGAGTAGCAAACTACATTTCCACACCGCCAGAGAAGTTAGGAAACAAGGAAGACCCTAAGAGAGATATACATTGTCCCTCAGGGAAGGGGAAAGGGACAAGATCTCCTGAGATAATTGGTAGTATGTGGGGAGGGGTAGAGAATTAGAAGTAAGATAAGGGGAGAAGAGGACAGGACAGTAGGACAGGAGAGAGCAGGTAGATCGTGTCAGGGGAAAAATTGAGGAGAGCAAGAAAAGAGATATTACAATAAAAGGAGCCATTATACATTTAAAGAGAAATCTGGGACTAGGGAAATGTCCAGAGATCTAAATGGTTGACTGCAACCAATAAGCTAGGCAATAGTATAAGAGATTCCCTTAAAATCACTTCTCTGATAATGAGATTGATTATTACCTTATATGCCATCCTAGAGCCTTCATTCATTAGCTGATATGTTTCAAGAATTGTGATTTAGATATGAATCATGGGATACACTTCATAAAATGAAATTATCACTTGGAATCTGGAGAATGCTTCTAATGTGACATCAGTTAAAATACTGACTGAAAGGTTCAGGAATTACACTAGTCTGCCCCTGTTCCCTGGTAGAATGCACTCAGGCAGCACTCTGTTATAATGCTGATTTCAACTCCCATTGTTTGTAATTCCTCTTAAATTATACAATTTTATTCCCACTAATATCTTCACTGATATCTGTTATTAACTATTTCTGAGTCTAGCTGTTAGCTGACTAACTCTAATTTTTTTCTAATTTTTCATCTAATAACTCTTGTGTCTTGTTTGACACAGCAAATTTATTTCCCTACTCCTTACTTGGTTGTTCTTTCTTCACTTGTAGTATTATTATATTTAGAAATATTCTACCTTTCCATCTAAGCACATTACAGTAGTCAAAATCTGTAAAATACTTCCTTGCTTGCACTTCTCTTATATATCTTAACATGTCTAAATTTTCATCTAACTTTGCATTCATTTTGTTTTATGTCCTCCGAGGAATAAATTCTTATTTCCCACTTGCCCTCATTAGCCTAAAAATTATATTGAATTATAATTTAACTTTATTCTTCTAAATTCATCACCAAGTCTAGCACAGTAAAACTTCAAAATACACTTGGAGGGCGAGCAAATAGCTTAGTGGGTAAAGACACTTGCAAAAAAGCTTAATTTCCTGAATTCAATCTCCTGGACACTGTGGTGAAATGAGAGAACAAACTTCACACATATGCTCTTCTGCATGCATGACCATATACATACATACACAATGTACAATATAAGTAAAACAATTAAAGAAGAAGTATAAAAAGGCCTAAAGTTGTTTGGGCATTGGTGGCACATGCCTTTAATCCCAGCACTCGGGAGGCAGAGGCAAACAGATCTCTGTGAATCCGAGACCAGCCTGGTCTACAAGAGCTAGTTCCAGGACAGCCTCCAAAGCAACAGAATAACCCTGTCTTGAAAAATCAGGAAAAAAAAGCCTAATGTTTTTCATGACCTCTTCTATTCCCCATAATAATCATATAATATCCGTACGTTTCCTGTGACATCTCATTAATATTCATTAATTGATAATTGATATTTCACTCTTTTTGTTTGTTTTTTTCGAGGCAGGGTTTCTCTGTATTGCTTTGGAGCATTTCCTGGAACACACTCAGTAGACCGGGCTGGTCTAGAACTCAAACGGATTCACTTGCCTCTGCCTTCCAAGTGCTGCGATTAAAGACATGTGCCACCAATGCCTGGCCTGATATTTCACTCTTTTGAGTCAGCTGTTTTCCCAACCTGTGAGACACTTAGTGGTCATTTTGTATTTCAAGGATAGATAGGGCTGGGATTTGGTGGCGCATGCCTTGAATCCCAGCACTCGGGAGGCAGAGGCAGGTAGAACTCTGTGAGTTCGAGGCCATCCTGGGCTACAGAGAAAGTTCCAGCACAGGCTCCAAAACAATACAGAGAAACCCTGTCTCGAAAAACTGAAAAAAAAAGTTAGTTAGGATCTCTGGAAATAGCTGCCAACCATCATCAATTAATGACAGTTGCTTTGGGGGTAGCTAAAGGAATACTAAAACAAAGGAAGGTCTAGTATTTCATAAACAGTTCTTACATACTATTTCTATCTTTTTTTGTAAAAATAGCAATGTTAATTATGGTGCTATGATGGGTGACACTTCCCAAACTTAGCCCTCCACAATCCACTCATTTTCTATGAGAAATTCAACCTCCTAGTCTTGTGCATTGCATCCTTTTTCTTATTTAGAAATAGTCATTTTACATATGAATCCTCTCCCTCCCATCCTCCCATGGCTCCTACCAATCCCCCAACCCACCCCCACCCACTCCTTAAGGATAGTGAGGCCTTATATTGGGTCTCATTAAAGTCCATAATATCATTTGGGGGGAGTGCCTATGCCCTCCTCCAAGTATCTGGGCTGAAATAGTATCCCTCTATAGAGAATGGACGCCCTAAGTCCATTTGTGCACTAGGGATAAATACTGGTTCTACTATTAGAGGTTTCATAGACTACTCAGACTTCCTAACTGTCACCCACATTCAAAGGACTTGGTTCGGTTCAATGCTGGTTCCCAAGCTTTACCAGTGTGGTCCAAGATTTCCCCCCTTGTTCAGGTCAAATATTTCTGTGGGTTTCTCTGGCATGGTCTTGACTACTTTGCTCATCCCTGCTCCTTCTCTACAACTTAATTCCAGGAGTATGGTTCAGTGCTTAGCTGTGCTTGCCTACTTCTGCTTCCATCAGCTACTGGATGAAGGCTCTAGGATGACAATTAAGGTAGTCATCAGTCTCGTTATAGGGGAATAGCATCAAAGGTGACCTCTTGACTACTTTCTAGATGCTTAGTTGGAGTCATCTTTGTGGATCACTGAGGATTTCCCTAGTGCCAGCTTTCTCTTTAAACCTATACTGGCTCCCTCTGTTAAGGTATCTCTTTTCTTGCTCTTCTGTGTTCCTCCCTTGACTCAGTCTTCCCAATTGCTCTTGTTGTCCTCCCCTCTTATTCTCGCTTTCTCCTTTTCCTACCTTCCCCATGCTCCCAATTTGCACAGGAGTTCTTGTCCCTTTCCCCTTCATCAGGGGAATCATGTATTTCTCTGTTATGTGTCTCATAGCACAGAGGTAAAGGTAGACCTCTCAGAATGGCCACAAGGAATGTTCTTCCAATACATATCAACATTATTTGCATGTATGAACATCTACTGCAGGGGCTGGGCAAACACTTCCACTTCCAGTTTATTCTTGATTCTGCTGGTTCACCTTATGCCTTGCTAAAAAAGAAAGGTGAAATAATTAGTTCTTCAATGAGATAGCATATTTATCATTCACATATTCTTCACCCTAGCTCAGTGAGTTACCAGGCCACAGCCAAGATACTGCAAACTTACTCACTTTCCTGATTCAGTCAGAGAAATTTGAATTTTCCTTTTCTTATTTTTATCACTTCTAAGCAGGGGTTCCTTAGCACTTTGAGTTTTTCCAACATTTGAGGTTTAGTTATGCTTTCTCTAAAGCCTTCTTTCCTCGCATTTGGTTGAATGTCTAACTTGACTGGATACCTAACAACTTAAGTGATGTGGCTTTTATTTCTTTTTCTCCAACAAGAAGTTGCTGAGATTTACAGCTTTCCTGTCCTGGGATTTTATTTTAAATTCTAATAAAACTGTCTTTGAGCTTTCCTTGTGTTCACTCTTAAATTATTTTAATGAGAATAAGAATCACCAAAGGAAACCCTGATTTCACCCATGATAACTGTCAAAAGGAACCCCAGATTTCAGTCACAATACTGTTGATGGATTATGCACAGAGACACAAAAACAGCTTCCTCTCCAAAAAGTCCTTTTCAACATGGATGAGCATAGGGAAACTTCAGTCTAGGAGTTCCTTGTTCTCTTGATTTGTTTTCTGTGTCAGCAACTTTCTTCACAGCAAATGATGCTGCTTGTGTAACTTGGGGAGGTGCTTGTAATTCTTGTGACTTTTAGTTTCAGGAGCTTCCTGATCCTTTGAAGCTATGTCTATTTCCTGAGCCTCATGATGCTCTCTTTTCTCTCAAAGATGGACAGTTTCAATTCAGCAGCAAATTTCAGGCACCATGCAGAATATTTGGTGAACTCTGCTGTCTCTGATACTGGATTTAAAGACAAGTCAGATTTTTACTGCAGAGAAAGCTGCCAGCCAATTGTGCAGTACACAGAACATCTTCACTATTTAGTGCAGATATCCTCTGGCGACTCTGAGCTCATATTATTCTTCACACAGTTTCCAAAAAAACATGACTGGTTCTTTTAAATTTCATGCAGCTATGATGAAACTGTGCCATCATACATTCCATGTGAGGTTACCAATCATACAAAATATGTGTTTTTTCATCCTTTAACTCATTTATGTGAAATCACTTAATTTCTTAAGTTATGATTTTGTTTTCATGCAATATGGCATAATATTTAAGTAAAGTGAAGTGACTTCTCACTATATAATCTTATATTTAAAAGAATAAATTTGGAAGCTAATAGCGGTAGAAGCAATGTCAGATCTGACCCCAAGAGCATTATCCATAAAAATAAAAAATATAGATAAGAATTAGTCAACAAAATAGAGTTGTAATTGAAATATATTAAGAGACAAAGAAGATAAATATGAGATTTGGAGACTGAATATGTGGAACAAAGATAACAATTTCTGCATTATGCAAAGTATACAAAGCTATAAGGATATCATACAATACTAGAACAAAGATGACAAATAACTACACATCTATTAAAATAGATAAGATTAAAAACTGACAACCCCAAATGCTGGTGATTACAAGGGAAAAAGTGATTCTCAGGCATTGCTGCAGGGGATATGAATATGTACATAAAACCTGGAAAAACTATTTCAGTTTCTATAAAACTAAGCATTTACTTACCATGTGGCACAGTAATCTCCCTCTTCTCCCTCTTGGAAGTTTATTCCAGAGGCATAAAAATTTACTTCCACACTAAAACCTGTGCATGAATATTCATGATAGCATTGTTTGTTTCTTAGGCAAATTGAATGGTTTAAATATCTCTCAGTTTGAGAGACTGAGAAATCCATGACCAAGATGCTGAAAACATATTATCTAATGTGATATACCAAGGCTTTCACATGGCTGGACATTATGTGTACCCTCACACATTAGAAACCAAAGGTTAGGAGAATATTCCTGACACTAATCTTATAGATGATGGCTTCACTCTCAGGAACCAATTATTTATCAAAAGCTCCATAACCAAATAATATTCCAAGAGAGGAAGACTTTAACAGAATTTGAGCAGAACATAGACAACACTTTATCTTCTCTGACTAATGTCATTTAAAAATTTTATTGTTAAATATGCAAATAACTTGAGCATTTCAAAAATATCCCTCTGTTTACATATTTATTAGTTCTTTAAGGAGTGAAGAATATGGGTGTTATGGTTGTAACTTCTTTGGACACAATAGGACTTGCTTTCTGGACATGCTCATGTGTTGAAATCCTCTGCATCCATTACAGAATTTGACAAGTAATGTTTTTAACACAAATGTGGCAGTAGTTATCTTCCTAAAATGTAAACTGTGGGCAAGTCAATAATATGATTATATAATCATTTTATTAAGAAGAAAAATAAAGCCTAAGCATAGAATATCCACTAAATATTTACAGCATCTGGGTCAATTATTTCATCACTCAGTAGAAATATTTTCAGATATTTTTCAATCAATGTCAATTTGGTACATTACAGTGACAATAAAAGGCAAACACAAGGGTCAAATGACAAGCTATGCTGCATTTGTCCATCTAACATTTTTAAAACAAATTTTATTTCCATATATTTTAGTGTGAAGAGAGCAGGAAGGTTGAGTTGGGGTGAGAACAGAGGAGAGCAGGATGAGAGATACCGTAATAGATGGAATCATTATAGGTTTGAGGAGAGAGCTGACACTAGTGAGATTTCCAGAGACCTACAAGGATAACACCAACTGGCAAACTAAGCAATAGTGGAGAGACTACATTAATAGCCCAGCCCTGATGATAAGGTTTATGATTACCTTATATGCCATCCTATAATCTTCATCTAGTGACTGATGGAAGCAAAGACAGATACCACAGCTAAACACTGAACTGAACTCCTGGAACCCAGTGACAGAGATGGAGGAGTGATGAGCAAAGGGGTCAAGACCGTGCTGGTGAAACCCACAAAGACAGCTGACCAGACGAGGGAGAGTTCTTGAACCCCAGACTGATGGCTGAGAGGCCAACAGAGGACTGATCCAGACTCCATGAAGGTAGTGTCAGTGAGGAGGCCTCAGAAATCCCTGGGGCCTTGGGTAGTAGATCAGTGATTACCATGGCATACGAATGAACTTTGGGAGCCCATTCCACATGGAAGTATGCTCTCTCATCCTGGACACATGGGGAAGGGTCTAGGTCCTGCCCTGGATGAAATGACAGACTCTGGAGACCCCCCAAGGATGGCCTCACACTCCCTGGGGAATGATGTGGTGATTGGGTGGGGGGCTGGCAGGGGCTAGTAGAGGGACAAGGGAGAAGGGATGGGAGAGGGAGAGGGGATTGACTTGTGAAGCATTTGAATTGCGAGTTATGTTTTAAATAAATTTTAAGTTTAAATGAAATTGATGTATTCAATTTTAAGTAACATCTCTACTGGTTTTATAATAGTACAGTTTTGACCTTTAATTTTATTTTGTTACTTTTACTTTATTTTTTATACATTTTGTAATTCAGTTAACATACCAACCACTCTTTAACCCTTCCTCCTCTACTCCTGTGCCCTCTGGCAACCTCCCTTCGACCACCATTCACTCCTTCCCTGTCTCCATTCAGATGCAGTTAGACCTCCAATGGGAATCAGCAATCATAGTATATCAAGTTGAGGAAAGACCAAGCTCCTTCCTCACCAGCATCAATTCTCAACGAGGCATCCCACCACAGGGAATAGGTTCCAATGAGCCAGATTATGCATCAGGGACAGGTTCTTGTCCAAATTCTAGGTGACCAAGCTAAACAAGCATCACTCAGATTCAGAGGGACTAGTTTAGTCACGTGCCAGCTCCCTAATTGTCCATTCAGAGTTCATTAGCTCCCACATGCTCACCTACCTTTAATTTTAATATTGGAAGTACAAAGAGGTATTTTTATATGAATTTCCCAATGCTTCTATGTAGCCAAACAGACAGTAAATATTAACTAATTGCAGTAAGTAAAAGAAAAAGTTACTGAGAATCCTGTTAATTTGCATGGATATAGTGCCTACGAGAAGACTTGTCCTTTTTAGTAAAAAAAAAAATCTGTACTTCTGACAGATTTCCAGTTTATATAAGATCACTATTGCATAGTTTTATGTTTTTATTTTTTAAAATTAAAATGAACAGTTAATATGGAGGTTGACTATGTTGTTAAATGTTATGTACATGATTAACTAACAGAGGATTCAAAACAGAAACTTGTGTATATTGCAGAATACTGTAATGGCTACATTTGCTTTTTACCACAACATATGCTTACCATATTGGTTCTACACTAAAGGTAGAAGATGCAAAGATAATTGGATACTGAGTATTGTTGATTATTCACATGTGAGGATATAGCATTATATTGTTCTATGTTATATGCTGAATATAAAAAAGACACAATAATGGAAAAATTGTTAGTTTCTGCAAACAGAATTTATCCAGGAGAAACACATAACTTTGTGAATCCTCATCAATGCAATATCCCCAATAATCCACACAGTGAAATCTCAACATTGAAATGTGCATTTAATATAATTTATTCCTAAATATTTTCACATAACCACACAAGATAATACCAAATATTCATGGACACAATGCCTTCCCCCATCGCTACAGACTATCAAGCAGAATGCCGTGCCAGGTGTACAGCTTACTGCCTTGCTTTGTCATGATATGCTCAGCCTACATTTTTTTTGTTTTTCTAGACAGGGTTTCTCTGTATTATTTTGGAGGCTGTCCTGGAACTCGCTCCTCAGACCAGGCTAGCCTCGAACTCACAGAGAGCTGCCTGCCTCTGCCTCCCGAGTGCTGGGATTAAAGGCATGCACCACCACGCCCAGCTTAGCCTACATTTTTATAGAATCCAGTATCCCCAGCCTAGAGATGCCACTGCCCACAAGGAAATTTGCCCAACTAAGTAAACAGTCAAGAAAATGCACCATAGACGTGTGTACAGGCCAATCTTATGTAAGCATTTTCCCAATGAAGATCCCTTCTTCTCAAATATTTCTTTGGCTTCCTCAGTTAGCAATTTAATGTACCCCAGGACCACCTGCCCAGTAGTGGCACCACCCATTGTATTCTGAGTCCTCCAGTATTGATCATTAATCCAGGAGACACACCACAACTTGCTTACAGACCATAGTATTGGAGGCATTTTCTCAACTCTGAGTTGACCTCTTTATAGCCAATACTAGATTCAGTTGAGTTGATAAAAGACTAACCAGTCCAATTTGTTAAGAGCAGGCTTTTATTTAGTATTTTTGATAAATGAAGAGAATATAGCTGTTCTTACCATAAAAGGAATGTTGGTATGTGAAATGATGCATATGTCACTATGGTAGTATGGTAGCAACAGTGTGTGTGTGTGTGTGTGTGTGTGTGTGTGTGTGTGTGTGTGTGATATTCATCTTATATCATTATATCATGAACCATATGTATATGATTTGATATATAACAAAAACATTTTAAATAAACAAGATACATCATACAAGTCAATTGATTTTGCTGGAAAACAAAAGAAATATATTGGGTGGTTTCTCTTTTTCCAAGCACTTTGGGACTACATTTATTTGGGAAGTGTGCCAATGTGTACAAAAAGAAAAATGGACATGCAGAAGAGAATTGAGAGTCCCATATTTATGATCAGTTGAACTTCAGTTGCAATCAAAAGAAAAAAAGTGGAAAAATTTAAATTTTATATCAATGCTTAGAAAACTAAACTACAAAATGTTAACTTATAATATGAAGAAATGTAATTCATCTGAAAGATATGTTACGTTCCATTATCTGAGAAGTCACTGAAATCTTACGTTTCTGATTCTTGTTGAAAAGTAACTTATCAAAATATGATTGTTGTTTGCACTTGACAAACTCCCTGACTTGACAGACCACTATGTGAAACAAGCATCAGAGAGTGTCCATTAACAGCATGCTGGAAGGCAGCAGCTTTATAAATAGATCACTCATGAATATACATTTTAAAAGTACATGAGATTGTTAATTTATCCGTATTAAGATGTATTAGGATACCCAAAATTATTATTTTTCTTTTTTCATTTTTTATGCAGGGTTTCTATGTGTAGCTTGACTGTTCTAGTACTAACTTCGTAGACAAGGCTGGCCTTGAGCTCTCAAAGATATGCCTGCCTCTGCTTCCCAAGTACTGGGATTAAAGGTGTATGCCTCCATCGCCTGGCAAAACCCCCAAATTATTAATCAGGAATAAATTTAAACTCAAAACTATTAGAAAATCTACCTTATTCACCAACTTTTCCAGTTTATATAGAATCAATGTTTTTGTTTGTTTTGTCTACTCTATTCCCCCCTTTTATTGAAACCAGATTCCTTACTCATAGTATATGTATTCTGATTACAGTTTCCCTCCCTCTACTCCTCCAGTTCCTCCCTCCCTCCCTCCTCATACAGATCCATTCCTTTTTATCTCTAATTAGAAGAGAATATACTTCTAAAGGATAAGAACAAAACATAACAAAGTAAAATATAGTAAGAAAAAACAAAAGTTATCACATTGAAGTCAGACAATAAAAATCAACAGAAGGAATGAAACCAAGAGAACATATAAGAATCAGAGATCACTTATACATACAGGAGTCCTACAAAGCACTAGATTGAAAGTCATAATGTAACCACAGAGGAGGTGGTACAGATCCATGCTGGCCCAGTATTGCTGATTCAAGTTCCTATGACCTTTGTTCAGTTGATTTGGGGTTTATTATTCCCCTGGTATCCACCATGGCCCATGGCTTTTATCATCTTTCTGTATCCTGTTCCACAGGGTTCCCAGATCTCTCAGAGAAGGGATTTTATAGAGATATCATTAGAGCTGAGTGTTTAAGTTCTCTCTCTCTCTCTCTCTCTCTCTCTCTCTCTCTCTCTCTCTCCCTCCCTCCCACCCTCCCTCCCTCCCTCCCTCTCTCTCTCTCTCTCTCTCTCTCTCTCTTTCTCTCTGTGTCTCTACCTTACTCTCTGCTGAGTGCTTGACCTTGGGGCTCTACATCTGTTCCCATGTGCTGCATGAAAAAATTTCTCTGATGATGCGGTAATAAAGGACTGATCTATGACTCTAGCAGAATAGCAGAATGCTCTGATCTATGAGTATAGAAAAGTATTATTGGGAGTCATTATATCACCTCTTCAGTTATTTATAATTTATTTAAGACCAGTAGTATTTGGTCTTACCCAATGTTTCTGGGGCCTGTGCCATCGAATCTCTTGTTCTTGGTCATGCAGGCAGTGTTGTGTATTGGTTCCACCTCATAGATTGAGCCTTAGATCAAATCAGGCATTGGTTGGTTACTTCCCCAAGTTTTGCATCATGATTTCCCTAGAATATATTGACATATTGCAAGCAGGACATTATAGTAAATCAAAGTGTATTTTATTTGTTTTAGTTTTGGCTAGAAGATATATATGTTTGTCTTTCACCCTTATGTTATGGTGTCTTTGGAATGGGAAGTACTCTGCAGGCTACCAAAAGAATTTCAGTACTAAAACATCCCTCTTATCTGTGTTCTACTTTGAGAAAATGTAATGCTATATTTTTTAAAAAAGAATTTTGTGTTTTAATTTTTTGCTATCTAAAGATACTGAAATTGTTACTATTTTAGCTTACCACATTAATATCAAAAAATTAAAAATTAAAAATATTAATTCAAAAATTAAAGTTAAGGAAATTCTAGTCAAACAAAAAGTTCTTGCTATACCATCCCCCACTGCCTTTCTTTGCAGTCTCCTAGAAATTATAATAAACTATGTTACCACCCAGAATGAGAGAATTATGGGAAGAATTTGTTAATGACACTCTGCTCCATTGTCTTTTTATTATGGTGTCATTGACATCTGTTACTAAGTTTGTAAGATTTTATTCATTTCTTTAGGTTTACAGAATTTTGTCAATTATCTTCATTCAAATCAAAATCAATTTTTCTAGCAAGACATAGATACTGCTAATAAAAATTTTAGTAAGGTGTCACCATCTGTATAATCCTGAACATGACTTCTCCATATAGCCAAGCCTTCTTTAAAACATGGTGCCTATGTTCAAACCAACATCCCAAGTTATTTAAGTGGATTCCCTGTAGTCTTTCCCTGGGCTTTGTGGTTCCATAGAGTCACATGCGGCATTCTCATAAACTCGCTTTCCAAAGAGACTAAGTATGATCTACTAATCACAAATCTGCGAGCTCTGGTTTCTCACAGTAAGAAGGGTATGTGAATGAACACACAGTATTGACAGTGTGTAACAATGAATCTTCCACATTCATGTCAAATAATCATTTGCTCATGTACTTGAACACATTTCCAGGTAAGAATCCATTTACTCTGCTTTAAATACTGGCAACAGAGACACCTGCTCTAGGGACTCTTTCCCCCCTATGGAGTTGCCTTGTCCAGCCTTGATATGAGGACTTTTACATTGATTTTTTTTCTTGTTTTCTTGTGTCTGATTGGTGTCTCTGAGATCGGCTCCTTTCTAAAGGGAAGTGGAGGGATAGTGCATCTGGAGGAAAGAAGAGCTAGGGGAGAGCTGGGAGGACTGGAGGAAGGGAAACCTTTGGTTTGGATATATTGTATGACAGAAGAATATTCTTTCAAATAAAATAAATGAAAATTTACTACTTGAGTATTGGTTCTTGAAGCCTAAATTTTGTATGTAAGTTTGGTGCCCCAACTGGACTGGAAAATATTAAAAGATGGGAAATGCTAGCCAAACAAAGTGTTTTATGAAATGAAATATAATAAATAGATATAAATAAATCCTTCCAACATTTATGAACAATGTTTTCTCTAGATTGCCATTTGCATCTGTCTACCAATATTTACATGAAAGCTAGAAAGAAACATGAAACACCTCATGAGTCATTTCCTGGAAGAATGTAACATGAGTGAAATGATAGGAAGATTTTAAGGTATGTATAGTTATTTTCCTAAACACAATTTTAACATAAAACACATGAATTACATGTAAAAATATATTTCTCTTTTTAACTGTAATTTATGAAAACCAAAAAAACTTTGTCTATAAACTCTTTTGTAATTGTCGAATCTAACTATTGCACTACTAATTTAAAATTAATAATTGTGAAATTTTAAACACAATTTAGCCACGTAGTTGTAAAACAAGCCTGTAGTCTAGTAAACACAACACACATATCTCATTCATCTCAATGGGAATGAAAGAGTGCATATTCTGGATTAGAAGATGTGTGACTCTAACCTGAGAAGATACATTTACATGAATCCAAATAACATGTTCTAATGTGAAAATTGTTTCATGAAGCTTTTATATTTGCATAACAAAATCAAGTGAAAACAGCAGATTTACTTACTTCAGCTGAGGGAGAAATCGCTAATGACACTAATCACAGTGTTAGATTTCCATTTGGTGGAAGGAAGTGATCTATTAACACATTCCAAGTTTTCCCTGATAGTCATAAGAATGCTAAGGCAAACACAGGAGACAACAAATGATTACTAACGTGACCACAATGGCACAAGACTGTGTGGCTCTAGATCTGTAACATTGCTACAGTCCACAACTACAAAATTCAAATTATAGAATCGTTACCATTGTAGCAATGCAATATTTTGAAAATATTTCTTAAATTCCAAGATACTAGAATTTTTGCTGGACCTCAAAAAGTTAATAATATTTCTTTATGTCACTTGCTTCTGAACATTGCCAGTCTATTGTGTACTCAAACTGTTTGCTTAACCTGATTTTAAGAGAAGAATGTGTGTGGAGGCAAGAGGGAACTGGGACTGACATGGGAAGCAAGCTTGTTTCTAATTTAAATGTATAATAAAAAAGTATTAAAAAGATAGAATTATACATGCTTTACATAGCATATATTACAGTTAATAAACACATTCTAGTGAGAGAAAGAAAAAAGATAAGAATGCAATCATCAACTTTACTTGTTTTGGATTTCCTCTATAAATAATGTTTGCAATCTAAGCTAATGCATAGCTGCAATCTTATATTATCCACAAGACAATCTTTAGGCAGGAATGGATTCAGACCATTCAACAGTTTCACAAAGAACAGGAGACACAGGCAAATGAAGAAGAAAATTCAAATTTGAACTTGCACTTTGTTAAAGGACTCCAAGAAGTGCTTATGATTTCTTTCTTAATGTAACCACAAATGTGTTATTGGTAACTAGAGCCGAATCACTGATGTGTTGTAATCTATGTATTATATAATATATTACATTTTTCTGTGAAATTCAATTAATACTGTTATTATAAAAATTTAGGATAAGTGAAAATATCTGAAATACTAGAAATAAATTGAATTGTAAATATCTATATCATTATTTATATTATGTAAATACTGTACTGAAATATTTTGAGGGTAGAATAATCACTGCTTCCTGTAATCCATGTCTGTCAGTCCATGGATTTTAGCTAGAGACTAGGCAGGTTTTTAGAATGCAGTATTTACTTTAAGAAGGAATTTGTTGAAACATTATCATTTGTAAAAGACAGAAGTGATCTAAATATGTGGGCATGCAATTTTATTTCATCTTGAATAGCTTTATAGATATTTTCTCACACCATTAGGAAAGACAATTTTTACTCTTAACAGTTGCTTGACTTTATCTGGCTCTTCCAATCATCTCTGTTGGGAATTATTAAGGGCAGTAAGTAGCCTCCAGATTTTAGCATAAAAGCAGAAAATTATAAGGTGGGAAGACAGCCATTAAACAAAGCATAACAGAATTTTGGAACATGCATAATATCTGCTATATTCAGACAATGCACAGGAGTTCTTCAAGTTCATTTGGACTAAATTCCAAATACAAGAAATATGTCAATGGATGATGGAAGCAGAGGCGGACTCCCACAGCTAAACACTGAGCTGAACTCAAGAAATCCAGTGACAGAGAGGGAGGACTGATGAGCAAAGGGGTTAAGACTGGGCTGGTTTAACCCACAGAAACAGCTGACCTGACAAGGGATAGCTCTTGAATCCCAGACTGCTGGCTGGGAATCCAGCATGGGACTGATCAAGACCCCCTGAATGTGGATGTCAATGAGGAGGCCTAGGTAATCTATTGAGCCTTGCGTAGTAGATCAGTTTTTATCCCGGGTATACAAATGGTCTTTGGACTCCATCCAACAATGAGAGATGCACTCTCACCCTGGACTCTTGGGGGAGGGTCTAGGCCCTTCCCTGGATGAAATGACAGACTATGGACACCCCCATGGAGGGCCTCACCCTCCCTGGGGAAATGAGGGAATATTGGAGGGGTTGGTGGAAGGGCACGGGAGGAGGGGACGGAAAGGGAGAGGGACCTTGAATTGACAAGTGAAGCAACCTTGTTTCTAATTTAAATTTAAATTAAAAAAAATAAAAAAGGAAACATGTATTTGGAATGTGACTTTTAAAAGAATGACGGCACAATTACATAGGGAAGGTCCAGTGCATTCAGTGGTGCCTCTGCATATGATTTACATGGAAGAGCCTCACCAAAAAAGTTGTTATTATTGTTTCAATAAAGTGACTCTTTTACTTAAAGATTTTGTGAGCCACAACACAAGTTTATGTGAATCTTCTGACACTACTGAGGAACTTTTAAAAATATTGTAATATTAATGATGTAGTTAGATATTGTTGTTGAAATAGATATTAATATAGATAAGTATGAAAAGATGGATAATCAGACATTCACATATAATTATTTGGTCTTAAATGTAGTAATTGGCCCTTCTTATTAATGTTATTCTGGTTACCTAGGAGAGCGGTTGAGAGAATTTTGTACATATTTTTTGGATTTTTGTCACAGGGTTTCTCCGTGTATCATCTTTGGTTGTCCTGGAGCTTACTCTGTACTTCAGGCTAGTCTCCAACTGACAATGATCAACCTCCCTCTGCCTCCAACATGCTGGGATTAAAGGTGTGTGTCACCACCACCTACATAGGAGAGAATTTTAAAACAAATGGCCAAGAGAAATGAAATAAAGTCACCAATTCTCAACTTAGTATTATTTTTGATTAATTGGTTTCATGCCAAAATGTCAGAGTTTTCTCTGAAATGGTCTCATAATGTATTCTAGCTGGTGTAGGTTTTTCAGATGCTTAAGTATGAATAGATTTTAGGAAGGATGAAACATGTCTTGTATATGCAGGTTATTTGTAAATTATTTCAAAAATCTCTTAATAAAATTGCTGTGAACTACTGTGTGCATTACAAAACAGCCCTGTCTTTATGAATTTTGAACACATTTGGCCATATCAAACTCACTCGAAAACATTGTCCCTCCTGTGGTTAAATTAGAATCTCAGTTAATAGACTGTAAAATATAGAAAGTGACAGAAGAATGAAAACAAAGCTGCTCCAACAAGGCAGAAATAACACAATCTAATTTGAATAATAAGTGAAAACCAAAGATTCAAAATTCAATAAGGCTGGGATGGAGACTAGGGACATGAATTCAGAATTTTCAGCCCCTGCATTTCTCTCTCCAAAGTTACCAGAGACAGTGAAGTGTGGTGTGGAAAACATGACAGAAAATTATGAAAATATTTCCATAGAATTAAAACGAAGTTAGAGAACTTAAGATGAAAAGTAAAAAAGCATTATAATCTGAATGATTAGATTTTCTCTGTCACTAACTTAGAAAGTGTCTTTTTCTACATTAGTCATGATGAAACTTTAACTGAAGCTGCTGTCTCTGAACTTTTGTAGGCATAAAACAGATTGAAACAAAATTATGATTAACTGAAATATCTGAGGGATGTTTCATTTGATGCTGTCAATATTTCAACTAGTAGTCTGAAAACAAAATAACTTGTATTTAAGAAAATTAAATTATTCTGAAAAATGAGTAATTTTCAAATAAATCAGCTGTTACTTTACCAGGAATGATTTTGTTTTGCCTAAAACATAATAACTCAGGAAAGTTTAATTAAACGACTGAAGTGATAGAAAGGGTTAAGGGAAACCAACATGGATTAGACATTCTGGGCTTGTGAAATAATCTAGAGTTTGTTATAGGGAAAACTCAGAAGGATATGGCTAGGAATCAAAGAAGGAATTACATTTTCTGTGCTACATACTGGAACAAAAATTAGGAATCCATCCAAACACCCACAGCTCCTGTTAACTATAGCATGGCAGTGAGGAAGTGAGGAGACAGATAAATTCATGCTCTATGCCCATGTGCTTATCACCTTGTGATGTGCTCCTGCAGATTATTATTAAGACCTCAGAAAGTCACCTGTCAAAATCTTGAAATTCAGGTAAAGGGAGAGACGAATAAGCTTACAGCATCCAAGCATCTGAAAAAATAGCAGGTACTTCAAAAAAAAAGTATAAGTGATTAACTTAGTCAATTTTAAGTTTTGAAATTATAGAGAGTATTATAGGGAAGGGTAAAGAGTAGCCAGTGTCTTGAGAAGGGGTTGAAACAGGAATAGATTCTCCTAGAGACCAAGGATGAAGATTTTACTGTCTTTTCTAGCTTGAGAAACAGTCTGGAAATCAGAATCTGCAATGTGCCCTGTGGTCCCAGCTGGTGCAAAACATTTTATGAGTTGTAAGACAATAATATCTGTCTCCAAATATGTGTCTAAAGCTAGTAGGAAGACAGTGAGAATTGATATTTGTGATTGGCAATCGTAGGTAATGGTTTCCTTGAAAGGAGCAGCTTGACAAGATAGTGAGGAAAATTGATTAGGAATGTTATATGAGTAAGGGGAAGGAAGAATGGGCTGTTTCTATGAAGAGCTTCAACAATAAAGAGTAATGGACTGGAAATTGAAAGACATTCACAGCATAGTTTCTCTAAATAGTGGTAGAGATGGTGCAGTGACATTGGCTTGGATATATCAGCAGTTGTTAAGTCAGTTGTGATAGGAGAAAAATAAAAATATTTATACCAGTGAATTTGATATGAATCAGTACTTGTCTAGTCACATCCTGTTATTACTATACGCTTAAAAGGAAATAGGAAGTCAAAAGAGATAAAGATTGAAATAGGATGTATTTGTCTGAATCTTCTTAAGTGAATAGACTCATGTTTTATTAAGTGTACTTCAAAATTGAATGTATGAATATCATATATAGTGTAGTAATTCACATAGTAATCTGAAGTAGACTTGGTATTTGGTTCCACTAGAGTTTGACCTTGAACGGAACAAAGAAGGAAAGGAAAGGAGATAGAGAGTTAAGGGTGAATATAAGAAATGGCTATAGGCCTAGATAATCAAATTTATTTCCAGCAAATAGGAAAACTATATGATAGAGAAGAGAAATATTAAATAGTAGATAAGATGAAAGACCTATCGAGTTAGGGAACTGTGAAGAAAAAAATAACAGAAAGAGAATGATGGAAAAAATGAGGCAATAGATGGAATAGGAGATATTTTAAAGTAGCATAAACTAAGAATACTGAGAGAATACAATCAGTCATTGCAATGTTAAAATAGAAGTGAGATTTAAGTGTTAATTTGAGATGATTATCCAAACATTTAGTTGAAGTACTTTTCCCTTCTGATAAACTAATATTGTGAGTGGATTGATTCTACAGGTATTAGAATATGAGAGAGACTTAGACACTCTCCAATACCAAGACAAAGAGAATCCAAGTCATTCTACACATAGGCAATCCCATATAGGTAAAGAAAAGAATATGAGTCTCCTTATTTAGGATTACATGGATTATATTACAGGACATTAATCTTAGTGGTTGACAGAATTTTTTTATCTCATTTATATGTGAAATTTAAAAATAAATTTCTAAGGTGATATTTCTGGGGAAATAATGTATACCACATAGCAACTACTGAATCAGATTTTTGTAACACGATGTGCACATCTCTGTTGTCCTCACTATATACTCAGTAATGACTATGTTAAATGACAAATGTGTTTACAGTGTTGTAGTCATTCTTTTACAAAACATATCTATAGAAAATAACCAGCATGTTAAGTTTATATGAATTGTGTCACTTATATCTCTGTAAAAGTGGAAAAAACAGTCAAATAAGACATGTCTTAAAACCAACTGTTGAATATCTGGGTATAAATGAAAATGTGTTTTTATGAAGTTTTCGTATGACCACAATAAGGAGAAATCACAGGTTATCATAACATCTTAAAATAAGATGTTTAAGGAGAAAGAATATGGTGACAAGCTATTTTGTAAATATCTCTTGCATTTTAAGAGACTATAATTTCTGCTATACCTCACAGCCAAGATTAATAATATCTTTTGAAATAACATAAGGCTTAATATTGTTATCCTTCATTTACTCAAACTGTTTGACCTCTCTTAAGAGACAATGTTACAATCAACCATAATTACCTAGGATCTACCATATAATCTACTTTTACTACTTACATGAATACATATTTGTAATCTCTATAATCTTAAAGCATGTAATCTTCCATGCCCATGGAGCAGATATATAAATGAAAAGCAACTTTCTAAAATTTGCCATAAAATATAAAGCTGTCAATTATTTATTTTGGTTTGTAAACAATGATGTTGTCTGGGTCAGTTGGAGACAGTGACTTAATCCCTTTCTTAAACTCCATGAACAATTTATGTAAAGATGTCACATTATTTCTCCATGCAATGTTTTCAATATAGGCAGAACTAACCCATTTCTTAGGGACTGACACAAAGAGGCAAATCACACAGACACACAGGAACAGGTACACATGCAGTTGTTAAAGGAAATACAGAGGACATGAGACATAGGAAACGTGGGGTAAAGATTTCAATCTGAATTCACTCGGTTAAACTACTCCAAAGGGAAATGCCTTTATTTCTTTCCTTCATGTGGTATGCATTATTGGTAAGTGGGATTTAAGCACTAAGGTGTATAATATAAGAATAAAATGGCACAGCCACAAAGAATATGTAGATGCTGCATAATGTCCAGAGAGGATTCAGAAGAATAACCATTGGCATAATCAAAAAAGGTCATAGGAAGAAGAGAAATGAAGATGAAACAGAGGGAAAAGGAGCCACACTAAAAAACAAAACAAAAATATAAAAAGGCTTCAGACCTGGTGAAAACAATGGTAAGTTAATTTTGGCCTAGGATATAGATCGTAGTTCTGTAACTGTGTGTTCTATGCTTAAGTTATCAATCTGGAGTCTTGTCAGAGGATCACAGGAAATGCCTCCAACCCTGTCACAGAAGCAGGATAATGTTTCATTCTTGATTCATACAGGTGAAAGTGTCTGGACGGAACTCCAGCAAATCCTTCTTAAGTCACTATTTACCTCCTGGATGAAGGCACAGGGACAAAGCAAGGAAGGTAGGGATGCTGACAAATATTCTCTAAGTCCACAGCGTCTACTAGAGATGCACACACCCGCTTTCATGACTGTTATAAACCACAAGGCTAATATTGCAGTTCATAGACTAACACACACTTTGGGTACTGATTACACGGAATTAAGACAGTCTAGGGATGAAGATTTTCACCTTCCTATTACTGAGCATGAAACGTAGAAATATGTTATCAACAAATGGACATCTACTTTCTTTTTTGCATTTTAGGACAGTTATTTTTAACAATTTTAGGCCCTTTTCCCATTTTAGTTTCTATTTGATAGTCATTATTCTATCATAACCAATAACTGCATGTCTGAAAAACCTTAATTTTAAGATTTCACCTGTAGGGCCTAGACCCTCACCTAGGCCTTGCCTCGACAATTCTGCAGCTGTGAGAAGCTACAGAAAAGACCCAGCAGAATGTAGTTCCCTGACTCAGTAGGATGTGCTGCACCTGTAACCTTGCCCAACCCTGCCATAATTACTGAAAACACACACACACACACACACACACACAATACCCTCTATATGTTAAAGAACTAATCAAAGTTAGGCTACTAGACTCTGGACATCCTTTTCTGATAATGTAATAACCACAGGCACCAACACCAAATATGGTAGTTTTCCTGCTGTTGTAAACTTAGAACAAGTATCTCTAGTGTGGAGGTGAACCAATCCTGAAGCTGTCACTATGAAACTGGTAGACCTCCAGAACACCCCTCCCTAAATAAATGCCCTGCCCCACTGTGATTCGGGGTCTTTCCTGCTCCACATCTCCTTCAGATGTACAATATGCTCAAGTTCCAACTCAAAATTAAAAAGGTTCTTTGCTTTTGCATCAGATCTGGTTCTTTCAGGGTCTAGACTCTGGGCACAAGACAGCTATGTTTTCACTATTCAAATATTTCAATCTCACCTTCATGTAAATCTGACATTTTGTGCTGTCTCACTTAGTTTCCCGTGTTGTATTGAGACACCATGACCAAGAAGCAAGTTGAGGAGGAAAGGGTTTATTGGGCTGATACTTCAGCATTGCTGTTCACCAGTGAAGGAAATCATGACAGGAACTCAACCCACTGAGGATTCTGGATTCAGGAGCTGATGCAGAGACCATGGAGGGGTGCTGCTTACTGGTTTGCCACCTGTATCTTGCTCATCTCACTTTTTTTATAGAGCCCAGAACCAATAGCCCAATGATGGCACCACCCACCATGGGCTACTCCTCACTTCATTGCTAATCTCTAAAAAAGAAAACACTTGACAGCTGGATCTCATTGAGTCATTTCCTCAACTGAACACCTACTCTGTTGACTCTGACTTGTTTTAACTTGCACAAAACCAGCCACTACAGACACCACCACACTTCTATTGTAAGGAGATGTCTTCAGTTAATTCACAGGCTTACTGCAAAGAATATAATTTGTACATGCAAGACTTGAAATTGATACAAGTGACTATTAATTTGGGCCTCCACCTACAATAAGTGGAAATCAGAACAGACAGAAGTGAAATGTAGCAGTTTATCTGAAACAAAGGACAATATATATAAAAGAAAAGTGGTTTCAGACCCTTTGAAATGCACAGAATGAATTCAGTTCTGAAATTAAGTTCTTTGAAGCACTTATGGGTATGAGGGAGAATTCCACAGCAGAGTGAGGACATCAGGTTGTCCACAACCTTACAGAACATCTAGGAATCTTGGAATTCAACTTTGTTGACAAAATTGCCTCTTGTTCACTATGTAAAATAATTGGCCTCCTTGATTATACTGCATGCTGGTGAAGCTGAGCACCTAAAATGACTTTGATTATAAATTCTATGACAGTCAACTGAAGAAATGCATATAAATTTTATTGCCTTGCAAGATCCATTGAATCTGTGTAGGATACTCCAAAAGACTAAACAGAGAATTGTAAACACCTTCCTACTTCAGAATGAGGAAATGAATGAACATATGGTTATAACAAAGTTTAATGTTTAGGACAATACACCAAAGGTACCTAATATATTATCATTGATAGCGTTTGTAGAAAAAGTGAAAAACGTGATAAAACAGTAATTAATCAAGTAAAAGAGTTCATAAGAAAGCACTGGATCAGCACATTAAGAAATATCTCAGGCCTAGCCGGGCAGTGGTGGTGCACGCCTTTAATCCTAGCACTCGGGAGGCAGAGGCAGGCGGATCTCTGTGAGTTCGAGGCTGGGCTGGACCAACAGCTTCGAAAACAATATGGAGAAACCTTGTCTCGTAAAAACCAAAAAAAAAAAAATCTCAGGCCTGAGGAAGAGAGCTAAGAGAGTTGGTATCCATTGGTCCGGTAAACCCAAATAAAGAATTCCTGCATAATATAAACTTATGATAAAGAAATTTATTCTGTATCAACACTGAAAGCAACAAAGACAGCTGACTGACAAAGATAAATTAATTAGAATGCCATTACATTGTTAAAGTGCAAGTTAAGACACCTCGGTTTTATTTGTAGTTTCTGCGGACTACAGACAGAAGGAACAGTTCGCTAAGAACTTATATCTGAATACTATAGTTGGATAGTGAGACAGATGCTAATGTATATAGAAAAATAAGCAGACAATTTAATATATACATATTCTAAAGAAGCGAAAATATATGCTCACAAAATATGCCAAATGTATACAAATAGAAATCTCAAAGGGGTGAAGGGTAAGGAAAAAAAGTAAAATGTAAAAAAGAAAGCATTAAAATAGGATTTGCAATGGGCATGCATAAGGGGACACACACACACACACACACACACACAGAGGCCACATGCTGGACAATGATAGAATACCGCCCTACAAAACAAAATGCACTTCAGAAAAGATAACTCATAGATAGGAAAAATTCCCCCTCACTCACTCCCAGTTTCATTCTCTCCTCCCTGTTTGAGTACATGAGTTCATCAATATGTGCAGGTACCCAAATAGACACTTGTGGAGACCAGAATTTGAAAACAGGATGCCTTTTTTCTATTTCTCCTCTGCCTTAATTTTTGTTTGCTTCTTTTTATATTTGTTTTTACATCCTGACCAAAAGTTCCCCCTCCTACCACCTTCCTCCCAGTCCTGACTGCTTCCCAACCTCTCCTCCTCCTGTTTCTATTCAGAAAAGAATTGGCTTCCCATGGGTATCAACCAGTCATGCTACATCAATCTGCAATGAGACTAGGCACCTACTCTTCTATTAGAGTCCCTGAAACAGATAACAAAGCCAGAGACACTCCTTCTTCCATGGTTAAGAGTCCTACAAGAAGACCAATTACACAAGTGCAACGCATATGCAGAGTGCCTGGTATGTAAATAGAGGTGAAACTTATCTTTTTTCTTTTTGCTGACGGCTTTGTCTCCAATAATCACACAAAAGCTTATACTAATTACAAAATGTTTGGCCTTCTTCATGCTTATTACTACCTAGCTCTTACAACTTAATTTATCTCATTTTACTAATCTGCATTTTTCTGCTAGGCTCATGTTCCTCTGGAGGCTGTCCCTCATCTCCTAACTCTGCCCTACATCCTCTATATTGACTTTCCCACCTAGGCTTATTCTGCCTTGCTATAGGCCAAATCAAATTTACTATTAACCGATGAGTAATACATACTAACAGCATATATAAGGATTATCCCACAGCATAGTTCAATCTAATGCAATTTTCCTTGTTGTTAGTTCAGTATCTGTGAATCCCTGTGAAGCTTGCCAAGGTTAATTGATTTTGTAGTTTCGTTACCAGCAATGACGCCTACCATCCTTCTTCCCAATTTTTGACAGTATTCCCCAAGGCCCACCTAATATTTGGTTGTGGGTCTTGGCATCTGTTTCCATCAGTTGCTGTGTGAACCCTCTACGATGACCTTTTTGTTAGGTACCAATATATGTGTGTAGCTGAATATCATTAGGCATGATTTCACTGATTTTTTTTTTGGCGAATCAAGTTTGGTTCTAACAAATGTCTCTGGGATATCCTTCCTCTTAATCCTGGCCCTCAAGGGTAAACTCCTTCTTTTGGTTTGAGTCTCAAGATGGGCCAGTCATTGATTGGTCTTTTCCACAATTTTTGCTCCACATTTACCCCAGCACATCCTGTATACACAACATATTGTAGGTCAAAGGTTTTGTGGGTGGATTGGTGTCCTACTCTCTCCAATTAAAGTGTTGCCTGGTTGGTTACAGGAGATGGCTGGTTCAGACTCTCTAGGCCCATAACTAGGAACCTTAGTTAAGTTAGTCCTCATAGATTCTTGGAAGTTTCCATTGCACTAGATTTCTACCTAGTCCCAGAGATTGTTCCTATTCCTATCATCACCCCTTCATCCAGATCCCTCCCCTGTCCAACAGTGATATCTCTTCCTTTTCCTGTCACATGGGCATTCATACATCTATCCTTTAGCCCTAACCTGTTACATAGCTTCTCTGCACCTGTAGGTTGTGGTATGTTACCCTTTATTATATACACTTGAAAGTGTGCATATACCACGTTTGACTTAATGGTTCTGGGTTTGTTCACTCATGATGATGTTTTCTGGTACCATCCATTTGCCAGCAAATTTCATTATGCTATTGTTTTAACAGCAGAGTAACACTCTGTTGTGTTAATGTACAACATTCTCTTTCTCCATTCTTCAGTTGAGGGACATCTAGGTTGATTCAATTTTCTTGTTATCATGAATAAAACTTCTAGAGCATAGATGAGTAGCTGCCATTTTGATAGGATGGGGTGTCCTGTAGGTATATGCCCCAGAGTAGTATAGTTGGGTCTTGAGACAGCTTGATTCCCAGTTTCTTGAGAAACTGTCATATTTATTTACAAATTGGTTATTCAAATTTGCACAACCACCAGCAAAGAAGAGGGTTACCCTTGCTCCACATCCTCACCAAAAAAACTTGTCACTTTTATTTTTGATCTTACCCATTCTGACAGATGGAATCTCAGAGTCATTTTGATTTGCATTTCCCCGATGACTAAGGATACTGAACATTTCTTTTTATTATTATTTTTAAAACAACCTTATACACATCAATTCCAGTCGTCTCTCCCTCCTATCCTCTTATTCACCCTCCCCAAACTTATTCTTGCTCTACCCCTCATCCACTCTTCAGAGAGGTTCAGGCCTCCCATAGGGAATCACTAAAGTCTACCATATCACCTGGGGCAAGACCAAGGACTCCCTCCCTGTATCTACGCTGAGAAAGCCATCCCTCCATAAGGAATGGGCTCCAAAAGCCAGTTCTTGCACTAAGGATAAATGCTGATTCCACTGCCAGTGCCTCCATAAATTGCTAAATCCCCCCAACTGCTGCCACTTTCAGGGGGCTTATTTCAGTCCAGGACAGTCTTGAACAGACTTCAGCTTGGATTCGGTGAGTTTCTGTGGGCATGGTTTGACCTCTTTGCACTTATTATCACTACTTCCCCTCTACAAATGCCTTCTAGGAGTTCAGTCCAGTGACTACCTATGAATATCTGCATCTATTTCCACCAGTTTCTGAATGAAGGCTCAATAATGACAATTAAGGTAGTAATCAATATGATTATATGGAAAGGCTAGTTACAGTACCATCGCAAATATTGCTCAAGTTCTTAGTTGGAGTCATCCTTGTGCATTTCTGTGATTTTTTTCCTTGTGCCAGGTTATCTTCTGAAAAGTAATCTATGAATTCAGTGCAATTTCCCTACTCCAACATAATTATATACAACTTGAAGGAAAAATACTTGACTTCATATAGGAAAAGAAAAAAACCTGGGAAAGCTAAAACAATCCTGTACAATAGAAGAACTTCAGGAGGTATAATCACTCATTTCTAGCTTCACTATAGAGTTATATAATAAAAACTACATGGTATTGGAATTAAACAGACAGATGGAATCAAATCAGTGGAATTAAATCAAACATCCTCATATAATCCACTCACCTATGGACATCTGATTTCTGACAAAGAAGTCAAAATTCTTCAATAGTAAAAAAGAAAGCATCTGCAACAAATGACATTTGTCCTTACCTTATTTTTAAAGTTATTTCATTTCTTTTGGGGGAATAAATTTAATTAAATTTACCCTGTCCCTTTCCTCCCTTCAAATCTTTCTAAATATCCCGCATTAGATTTTTCAATTTCATATACTAATTTTAATTCCTTGTTGATATATTATATATAGTGTGTTTGTGTGTTTATTTGTGGGTATACTTTCATATTGTCAAGATTGATCATTTGTTATTCATAACCAAAAGTTATACTCTTCCCTGGAAGACATACTTCTTTATTCTCAGTATTCCTTAGAAAAAATAACCCACTTATTCATTCATTCATTTAGTTAGTTAGTTAGTTATTTTGGACAGTATATCTTAATGAATTAGAAGTTGGTCATTTCAGCTAGACATTCAGGACAGATAGCTGCAAATACCAGCCTGTGTTGCCAATCTTTTCATCTTGTGCAGTGATTACAGGTATTGACAGCTCTTCCTGATTTTCTTTAGGTATCCTTGCAATCTGGACCCTAACCCTCATGTTGTGTATCTAGTGCTTTATCTAATAAGATATCACCCAGTCTCAAATTATGTTCTTTCCCATATACTTATACATTGAAACTAATAGAAAGACTGCAGAATACTCCAGGAGACTGGTGACAAAAAATATAAAACTGGATCAATGAGCAAAGGAGTCAAGACTGGGATGGTTTAACCCAAATAAACACTTGTCCTGAACAAGGGGGAGTTTTGGACCACAGACTGATGGCTAGAAGGACAGCATGGGACTGATCCAGACCCCTTGAATGTGGGTGCCAATGGGGGGGCCTAGGCAATCTATGGGGCCTTGGGTAGTATTTATCCCTGGCATACAAATGGACTTTGGCTGCCCATCGCACAGTGAGGGATGCTCTCTCAGTCTCTACTATTGGGGGTGGGTCTAGCCCTGTCCTGGATGAAATGACAGATGCTGGAGATCCTCCATGGAGGGTCTCACCCTCCCTAGGGATCAGAGTGGGGACTGGATGGGGGGCTGGTGGGGCTGGTGTGGAGAGAGGGGGAGTTGGTATTGCCATATGAAGCAGGCTTGTTTATTATTTAAATTAAAAAAGGAAAAAATGACAAAAAGAATTCTAACTGTTACAATTAACCCTGCTAATACCATGAACATGTGGTCTACTTCATCTCTTTTCTCTGTTACTCATAATGTGTGTTGTTATTAATCCTGCTCTCAGTCTATCAGATTGTGATACTATTAAATATTAAAAATAATATTTATCATGATCTTTTGTAAATCACTAATGGTTAATTTATTTGACAGAAAATATATTGTACTCTTCTCTTTGTACCAAAGATAATTTTATTCTTAAAATCTCCAAAAATAGAATGGGTGTGCACTATAAATGCAGTTCACTCTAAATTTTCCCATGTAAATAAGTACATTCACCCAGGCTATGACCATAGCACACTAGGAAAAATTAATGATGATAAAAGTATCATGTAATCATGCATGTCTCATATAATTTAAACAGACCTTTATTATTTTGTAGTATGTATAATAGGCCTCATAGAAATACTTAAATTGCATCTTTCCTGATTTATGATACAACTTACATTTGTGTGCCAAGATTTACTGGAAAAATACTGTGAGGAAGTAATTGACCAAGTAGACTGCTCAGCATCAACTGTCTGAATAAAAGATGGAGTTTCAATATAATTGGAAGATTCAAGCAAGTAATTTAATGCATGGCAAAGTAATTTCACACTTTAAAATACAAAGACCTTAGCCAGTCTATAGTTTAAAGGTTTTCATTAATCTAAACCACAGAAATATGATCTCATATGTGGAATATATTTAAATGTGACACACTAAAGATTAATACTGGAAATTCTTAGCGTATGTGTTAAGAACTCATTACTGTTCTTCATAAAGTTTTTGGATAAGATAATCATACAGTCAATTGAGCCCTGATTGATATGTATGTATGAATGCATGTCTGTCTGTCTCAATGTATGTATGTATATGATACTAATGCTCTGAACTCCAAACCCAAATTTGTAATAACATCTGTCTACTTTTCCAAGTTGTAGAAAATGCTTACATCCATTGCATAGCTTTTGAAATCATTTTAGAAATCACTAATGTATGATGTCCATTGTTTAAGGCATGTCTTAGAACCAAGAAACTCTATTTGGTGTCATGTAGCAATTATTAGGGATGTGTTTGGAGAGACATGTTCAATAGTTTTCAATAAAAGTTTGAAATCCAATAAATCTGTGAATGAACCAATTCGTCAACTTATGCTGGAAGAGTAATAAAGTTCAGTTATAAAGAGTGATCAAAATTTGTGCAACAAAACTGGCTATACACATGCATAATTAAAGAGAAGGTAAATTTAGACCTTTTTCAAGGAAGACATATACACAGATAATGCTGACGGCTTTATATTTAACACAGAAAATCATAAATCACATCTCTTAATGTATAACTATGTAGCAAAAGGTTAAACATGAAAATTGTGACTACCAGTTTGACCAGAAGAATGAATTGTTAAGGAAAAATGAAGAGTAATGAAGAGTATGACAAGGAGACTGTACCTAATATATCAGTAATGTTTCATTATTGAAATTGTTCACATTACTCCTTCTCTATTTCTCTACTCCATGTGATATTTACTAGATTATTTAAATGATGAGAGACCAGTCTAGAGCTCTATATACTCAGCTATACTATAGTCACACACATAATATATACATATATATGTATATATATATACATTTAATAGTGTTGATATATGAGAGTAAATAAAGACAATAACATTATTTGACAACTTTATGTTGGAGGATTATTATATCAGACAATTATTAAATTATATGTCTTAAATTTTCAATTTTGTAGCAAAAGAAATTATTTCTAAAACTTTGGAATATCTTCAAATTCATGTATACCAGTCAGGATTAAGAAACTAAATTGTAATTTATTTACAATATTCTATTGTCTTCATCTACTATATATGGATATTTTAAAATGAAGAACATATTTCAATTTTTTAAAATTATTTTTATTAAGATGTTATTTAATTTATGTATCTCTGTTTTGTAAACACTGTAAGTCAATAGAGCAGCAAGATTGGCAGGACTAGGGGATGAATAAAATTCTGGGAAACATAAATAGAGTCAGTAGGATACAAAAGGAGTAACAGGTCCAGACTCGTTCTCGAGTAAAAAAAGACCATGTAGATATACGTAGATTAGTAGTAATGGGTTAAGAATAAGCAGCATACGTCACCATGAGTATCTGTGGGGCAGAGAAGGGCTGCAGGGTCTAGGTGGGCCAAGAATTTCACATAACAGAAATCCTTTCATTTTCCTGTTAATGTTTTTGGCTTATGAATTTTGCTTTGCTTCTGAGTATTTATGATTGTAAATCATAAATTTATCTTTGTAAATTATGTATTTAATTCTGGAAGATTTCACAGGCTCTTAGTTTTATTATAATTATTCAACAATAATAGAGATTTCTGGTTACTATTAACTTAGTTTAATCTGAGCATTTCTAAACTGAGTCTATGCAATGATGCTTCCTAGTCAGCATGAGTACACTAAGTAGTATGGGACATTTTATCTAATCAGAAGTCTAAGAATTCTCTCTCCCCTTTTCTTCATCAACTCTATCAACTTCAGAACTGTAGCTCCTTTCTTAGCTCAAATCTTACAAAAAAATAAAAAATTCCATATCAACATATAGAACATCAAGTAACTAGAAAGCAAGCCTCCTTCCTATTAATGCTGCTCTACAATTTCAATTAGGCAAAATAAAATAACGATATTATACCTAATTAGGTATTTAAAGGTATTTAGTGAATTGACAATACACAAAATAAGGAAAATTAAGATTTCATTGTCAAATTTTGGATTGATAAAATATTTCCACAACTTTATAAAAGAAAATATCAAAAAATAAACAATATAAGGAATCTAAAATGTCACAACTTATTTCTGAGAAATATAATTGCAAGTCACATGACAATGTAAGTGTACTTACCATTCTAATTTTAATATTGTGAATATTAAAATCTTGCTCAACAAATATCATATGTATTAATTAGGTGCTGAAGAAAATGATAAGTCATTTGTAAAGAAACTGTAACAGTAAAGACTTATGGGAGAAAAAATTCTCCTACCTTTTTAGTGAGGTAACTGTGATTGACAGTGATATTAAAAAAGAAAATTATATTAAAAGGAATATAATTAAATAATCTTTATTAATATATTGTTGCATATATGTTTGTAATTTATTTTAGTTTTTCGTATTGATAGTCCCAAGATTCTGTAGATATTGGCCACAGGAATTTGAAATTCATATACAACATCAAATGAATCAAAATGCACAGCATGGTGAAAATTAAAGCAAATTGTTAGGAACATCTCCCTGACTTCAGATGTTACTTTTAAAGTAGCATTTGAAGGCCATGATCTACTGGTGTAAAGTGTGACTAAGATTCTTAAGATGGCAAACTAACATACCCACTAAGAGTCTTTTGTGTCAAAGTTGAAGGTGTTCAAGTTAATTAGATAAAACTGATTAGTGCTTTCATTTATACTCATTTGTTACTGCAATTATACAACCTCTTGGTCTCTCAAAGCAGACAGGTTATCCTCAAAGAGCAATTTTGTCATTGGACTGGAGCTCTTTAAAATTCTCATATTTCACGTTTTCAGTTTACAGTCATTTTAGTAAATTATGGAAATTATATATGTATCAGAGGATAAACGGACATCTCATAACTAGACAACTTTGGAGTCTTCCAGCCAAATGTCAAGATAACTCAATAGAGAAAAATTACCCATTTGCCAAATGACACATGAAAATAATAAATCCCTATCCTGGATTTAGTCATAAAATTCATCTGAGATGACTCACAAAGTCAATAATGAAAACTGAAATTAAAAATCTCCTAAAGAACATAAGGAAACATTTTGAATGGTCTTGCAGCAGCCAATACTTATTTAGGCAAGGCACAAAACTGAAGTTTATCGACCCTCATAAGATTTGAAAAAAAATGACTCCTCAACAAAAAATGGAAAGAGCCAGGTGGTGGTCGTGCACGCCTTTAGTCCCAGCTCTTGGGAGGCAGAGGCAGGTGGATCTCTGTGAGTTTGAGACCAGCCTGGTCTACAAGAGCTAGTTCCAGGACTGCCTCCAAAGCCACAAAGAAACCGTGTCTCAAAAAACAAAAAACAAAAGATGGAAAGACAACCACAGCATAAAATTACCAAACTGAAATTTCATTATGATAGGCATTAGTTACTGCATTATATTTACATGAGTAGCCTGAGATTCAAAAATCATGCTATTGTAAAAAAAATGAGTTTTCATCAGGGAAATATTAACCAAAAGTTATTTGGTAGGTACTGATTTAATTTACACAAATATGAAAACATAACATCAGAAAATAATGTTCAAATACTGATGATGAATTTCAATCCATAAACTACATAATTTCCTACTCTGTTTCTCCTAAAAATATTGAGACACATACCACATACTGGCAGGTGCACCCGTATTAATGGAGAGAAGGTGCCTTTCAAACAACTGCATGTGACATTTTGGATTTGGTTAATGGGGATTGCACTCTGTTGTCTAAAAGATTTTGTGGAAGGAAGCTAATCATTACATATGTAGTACTACATTGACTTGAATTAATATGCAATTATTTTTGGTCACAGACAGGATGGTGACCACCAACACTTCTGAAAGCCCAGACACATTTCATTCCTAGCCCCAAAGGGCTTTGTCCTTTATGAGCTCAGAGGTGTTCAGCTGCATTGGTTCTTGGGACTTTGCCAGGAGGGATATTGAGTTAGTCATTCTTTTCTACCCTCAGTGACTTCAGCTCAATTTTCTCCTTCTTCTCACCATAAATAATGAGTTGCCTTTTGTGCAGACCGTCTGGGGAAACAAAGAATTGCCCCATGGATGCTACACCAGTTTGACAACCAAACAGTCCTCTTCCCCAGTGGAAATAGCTGGTGTTAGTTTTGCTATCTTTGGCAGTGAGTGAATAAACTCTGGGTTTTTATTTTCCTTCTCACTCTGTTCATATGGGTGATACTGATGACTGGTTATTAAACAGAAAACAAATGCTGAATCTTAGGAGAGACTACTTCATTTATCCTGTATGCCATATTTGGGATTCTTAAAGACAAAGTAAAAATAAAATTGAATGGTGTGTTTGTAGCATAATGTTTGACTACAAATTAAATTGTTCAAATTATCTAAAATCAACAAAATATTACTTAGGGTAAGATGGGTATATGAGTTCTCATAAAATACATAATGGAAATTAAACCCACTGGATGGCAATGTGTCTAACCTATAGCAATCTGTAACAATTCAGATTAGTAGAAATACCTAAATAAGTAAGCAAGACTATGTTAAGTGTGTTTATAACTCATTCACTCTACAGGTATTGTTTTAGGATAAAACAATCATGTTAAGAGGCAAAAATAGTAAAAGAATATGTTGCCTATATGATAAAATAGTCACACACCCATGTTAGGAATATCTTTTAAAACTTTTAGTGATTTTCTAATACCTAAATAAATATGTCCACTTAGTGAGCCCTGAGAATTTTAATTAAAAATTTTAAATGTAATTTTCATTCGCTTTTTCTTCTTAGATCAAGAAAAATCATATTGATGACCATTTGGCGGCTGGGTCAGTAGGCTTAAGATACCTGAGCAGAGTTCTCTATGAATCAATTACCGAGGTTTCATAGTATTATATAGACTTACTGCATTTTAATCTAATCTCTCCTGCAGATAAGGAAGTAAAGTGAGAACAACATGTTAAATCAAATGTCCTGCATTCCTGATGTGTCCATCTCTATACTTACTAAGAACTATATGCCTTTTAATTAGTGTAAAATTATCTTAGGACATTTTATTTTCTTGATTGCCTGTATTTATTGGAAGAGATGTGCACAGGTCTAGATCATGTACGGAGACCAGGGTGCAGCTTTAAGAAATCAGTTCTTTCCTTCCACTGTGTGGATCCCTTGGTAAGAGCTCAGTCTGTAGGACAAGTGCCTTTACCTGCTAAGCAATCTCACTCAAGAATTGTATTTTTAAACACACATTTAATTATTTCATGTGCCTGAATATGGACACCATTGGCATAAATGTACTAGTGGAGGTTAGAAGAGGATGTCAGAGTTATGGATGACCATGTGCCTCTCTGTGGATGCTAGAAAGCAAACCAGCATCTTCTGCTAGAGTACCAAGTGTGCTTAACATCTGACTCATCTCAGCCCTGCTTTACTTTACTTTTTAAGGAATAGTAGGTATTTTAAGATCATGAGCCATGTGACAGAGAGAAAATTAATGGGGGACACAAAAACACGCATCCCAAGAGGAATTGCAGTAAAGTGTGTTTGGAGTCACCAAGTGGCTCTAACACTATACCACATTGAATTAGAGGCTTGACAGCAGTGGAACCTGGATGGGATTTACGTCATGCATTTGTGCTGTAAAATAATGTTGAAAGAAAATAACTTGCTACTGCTTTCCTCCTGTTAATGTGATGAGACTAGTACTATAATAACCGAGCAAGTGACTTTTTCCTTTTCATTGTAATTGAAGCCCCGAGGAGAATGCAGTAAAGCATGCAGTAAAGCTGAGATTGGGGATTTGCTCTTCAATTGAACATTCCAGATGACACAGTGAAAGAAAGAACACTTGTGGATGAGAATCTTATTAATTCTGAGTCACGTTCTTCATTACAAGCTAAGTTTCTCTATTTTCAGTTATTTTTGTTCATAATTAAAATACCATATGAATGTTGGACATTCACATTGAAGTATGATAAGAAACCTCTAACAAAGCTCTCACAGTGTCAATTGCACTTTCAGTGCTAATACTACAATTGGCTTCTGTAGTAAACCGTTAGTGACTAATTCCTAATTGAGAATCCTGGGTTTCTCACAATATCACATACGAAAAAAAGCAGGTGAAGAAATTAAAAGTTCATGAAGAAATATCCTTAAAATTATAGTTATGTTTGCAAAATAAGTAATATTTGTGCAAAATGTTGCTAATCTTGAACATACTCTTTAGTATGCATGCTTTACCTTTACTAAAGCAACATCATATGCGATATTTAATTAAATAAAATTTATTATACTATAAGCCATAAATCAGCATTTTAATGCAGCTCACAGTGATTTATTAACACCCTCATTTTATTTAACTAAATAACAGTCAAAATTGTAACCACAAATTTACCTTGTATCTATTAATATATTTAAAACTTACCAATACAAAAATTTAGAAATTCTGATTTCTGGTTGCCCTCCCTGACCAGTACACAGCTCTACTGTAGGTTTTGTGGCTCACCTACGTTTCATATATGGCTCAGGGATACAGCTATGAGCCTTCAGATTTTGCCTTGTACCATTCTCTTAATCTCTGGTGAAATTTCATTAAAGAACTAACAAAAAGCAAAATTTCAAATCTGCCTAATGTAATTTCTCCATCTGGTTTGTTCTCCTAGGTTCTATTTACATTATCTAGTTAAATATTTGAAAAATATGAAATAAAATAAATATTTTCAACAAGAGTATCTTGTGCAAACTAAGACTCGCAAAAGAAAATCTCAAATTAGAATTCCATATGAATACAATTTGCATTAGCGTAGAATAAGGATAAATTAATTTTGCTTGTAATAATAGACATTTTTAAATCGTTTTGTTTTAAAGGGGAAAAGGGAGGAGGAGACAGGCCCCCAGAAACAAGCTGCAGGGGAGAGGAGAGAAAAAAGAAGAGGAGAGAGAGAAAAGAGAGAAAGAAAAAAGAGAGAGCAGTAGTAGACATTTTAAACACAAATTTTATCTTTGCTAATAGTGTACTTTCTCCCTCCCACTGCTAGATACATGGGGTTCAAGTAGCTAAAGTTTGTAGAATAATACCTCATGTGCTTTAAACAGTCAGTATCATTGACATAGCCTTCCTTCTCATCATATTCAAAATAGTAAGCATATCTTGTCAACTTTTCAAAGATGACAAGAATACCCCTAACTCAAGGCTTTGTATTGAACATTCGGATATGAATTTGTGGTTTCAAAGCTTCTTCATTCTGTTTACATATTATCTCCAAGCTTACTGTCTCAGCACTTGTTTAGACAGTGAATATAAAATCCTAGCCTCTACTTGTTATTTCTTTAGTTGTTTTAACAAATACTCTCATTGGCTCCTGCTGTGCTGCTTTTCCTGGGAGATACAGAGAAATGTATAGTCATCCCTGAAATCACAGGAAACTACAGAGGAAACAATAATGTCATCCAAGTAAAGCTTGGTGAATTGATAAGTTTTGGGGTATACCTATAAAAGTAGGAATGGCTCTGAGAAATGCAGCTCCATCAAAAACAAATGAACAAAACAAAATAAAGTGAGCCTAAATGGATGTTGATTCATTAGAGCTCCCAGCACCTATGAAAAGAAGTCAGTCTCCTCTACCACAGTGCAAATATTCTGCTATTAGAAAGAGCTGTATTAGTTAAATTTGATTTCTGCGTTTTTTTGGTGAATTTCCTAACATGCTCCCTTCCTTCCAGAAGAAATGATGTAAATAATTTTGAGGTCAAAGTATATATACTCATGCTGCTTTATACGTTTACTTAAATCGGCCAATTAAACAATGCAAAGTAAGCTGTCTGAGGTTCCTTTCCTTGCTTCTTTACACAGTATTATTTACTCCAGAGAATGGAGAAAAAATGATAAAGACAAATCTCTTCATATGAAATAAACAGAAACTCTTTGAAGGGAATCTTTCAAAAGATACCACATAATAGATGAATAAGAGGCTACTTCTTTCCTCATAGAGTAGTCAGTATTACTTACTTAAGAGTAAAGAAACAGGGAAAACAGAAAAGTTGCAACATCTGTTCAAAGTTTACATTTATTGACAAATTTCAACTACTATGGAGTAAAAATTGTAGTCTTATTAGGGGTGAATGAGTTGACGAAATTTACAATAGTACAAATTGGCCAGAAAGAAAAATTGTCCTAATATAAACACACACACACACACACACCCAACCACACACACACACACACACACACACACACACACACACACAGAGAGATATGCACCCCATAATATATACATACACCAGTGCATATGTTCATGTATACATTAAACATACATGTTTAATACACTTATACACACGTTTACATAGAATGACAGTGTGAAGGGGGAAATGGAGAGGAAGCATAAGGAAGAGAGAATGAAAGAGGAGGGGAGACTTTCTGTAAATCAGCACTTCCTGTTTCATTTCCAAGTCATGCATAATTTTATACTACCTATATGTTTCATTAAGAAGACATTTTAACTGAATTTTATGTTTTTTTATTTAAAAACAAGCTTATTTCACATGTCAAGCCCAGTTCCCCCCCTCCAATCCTCCCCCGGCACCCACCAACCCCACCAATCCCTCTACCCCATGCCCTCTCATCTGCCCAGGGAAGACACATATTTTAAGCTTAAATGTTACAGGCAAACGACAGGAGTGTGAACCTTCCTGGCTTTAAAGATACTAGAGCAGACACAGTCTTTGTTTTTATTTTTGGTACCTTGCATATGTTTAATATTTCAATGTAGAATAGTTTTTATTTATTCTCTTTTAAGCTATAAAATATTAGATTTAAAAATATGAAATGGATCAGATATTCTCAGGCAGAAAGTCCTTTGAAGATTTTTTTTAATTTGGTTGTTTTGTCACAATTTTATTTAAATTATAAACAAACTTCTTTTACATGTCAATACCAGTTCCCTCTCACTTCCTTTCTCCCCTGCAGCCCCCTGACCCTACCTCCCCTACTGCTCCCCAGTGAGAGTGAGGCCTTCCATGGGGGATCTTCAAAGTCTGTCACATCATTTGGAGCAGGGCCTAAACCCTTCCCCATGTGTCTAGGCTAAGAGAGTATTCCTCTATGTGGAGTGGGCTCCCAATGTCCATTCCTATACTAGATATAACTACTGATCCACTACCAGAAACCCCATAGATTAACCAGACCTACAAACTGACATCCGCGTTGAGGGGGTCTGGAACAGTCCTATGCAACTGTCTCTGTGGGTTTCTCCAACCTGGTCTTGACCTATTTGTTCATCTCTCCTGCCTCTCCACAACTGGATTCCAGAGTTCAGCTCAGTATTTAGCTGTGGGTACCTGCTTCTGCTTGCATCAGCTACTGGATGAAGGCTTTAAGATGGAAAATAAGGTTGTCATCAATCTCATTATTGGAGAAGGGCATTTAAGGTAGCCTCTAGACTATGCTTAGATTATTAGTTGGGGTCAATCTTGTAGATCTCTGGACATTTTCGTTGTGTCAGATTTCTCTTTAAACCTATAATGGCTCCCTCTATTATATCTTAAACACTGTTTATTTTGAAACTATTGCTCACCGAGTTAGCATGACTTTCTCATCAACCTCTACACGCATATACACTATCAGACACATATGCCCAGGACTCTTTAAAATGATGTCTAAATCTTAATTATATATTTGTACTATAAAGACATCATACCAGCTACCATATAGTTAAATTTTATTTCAGGACAAAAAAATATTTGTCCTTTTTTGGCCAAATATAATCAGAAAGGAATTAATTAAATTTCACTTTAAAATATATAGTTGCCACTCTGCATGAACTCAACGATGTTATAAACAATCAAAGCATAGCTTTCAGCACTCAGGTTTGGGATCTTACCTAATGATTGATGTTCAATGCAGATCTGTTTCATTAGGTGTGAATGAGTTGGACTATACATTAGCCCAGATTCACCAGGAAGAGAAAACTGCCATAATATAAACTATGTACATAAAGATATGTACATATAAGAAATATCTGTTTCTATCATATCCATGATTTATTCCCAAGGAAGAAAAAAAATGTGATGATTTTCATTATTACTAATAGGGTCTGGCAACCTGTGAGAGAGAGGAGTTGGGTTGTATCTTCAACTTCAACATGTTTCTAGCAATAGAGTGAGGGAATTTGAAGAAAACTTTCAACTCATGTCCTATCTTACTAAAATATTTTATTTTGGGGTGAAAATGTAGTCAATCTTAGAGTATTTTCCTGGCATGTTTGATGCTCACTTTTTAACGTCCCATACAAATGAATTTTTATTAATTTACTTTATGTTCTATACTAATTCTCTTGCTTATAGATGATTATTATGTGTTTAAACAGAAAGGATTTTTCAGAAAGAAATTTAATTGTCATTGTAACAATTTAATGTTAAAAAAGAAGTCTAATTATTCCATATTGTTAAAAGATTGAGAATGTAACACTATATCTATGTACATAGGCCTGTTGTAACTTGAAAGAAAAAGTAAAACCATTTTATACATAAGCTTTGAGTTAAAATTTAGTAAAAATCATACTTTTCAATAAAAAAATTAATAAGGCCTGGCAGTGGTGGTGCATGTCTTTAATCCCAGCACTTGGGAGGAAGAGTCAGGTAGATCTCTTTGAGTTCAAAGCCATTCTGAACTCTACTGAGTGAGTACTTTTTCTTGCTGCAGATGGAAACCTTTTCAGAAATCCACAATCAATTGTAATGCAGAGGACAAGTGCCCAGCCCCATTTGTTATATCTACAACACAACTCATGTTTTTACAGTTCAAATAAGATAGCAGAATAGGAAGTGGGGAGGTTGTGAAGGCCAGAGGAAATAATTTCTGTGTGATTTAATCTCCTCAAAATATGAGAGAAGCTATCTAGAGAAGACCTGCAAAAAGACACCACCAACAGACATGCTAACATGAAAGCAGAGAATCTTGTGGGACCTCAATCATACACAAACAACTACAAGAAATTCAAGAGTACTTACAGAAAGAGAAATATGTTTCCTCAGGCAAGAGTATGTCAATTGGAATTTATCACCAAATGTCACCCCTAAGATCATATGCATACATGTAATATCATATGGATTATATGGGGCAGTGGGTATGAGAAAGAGACAGACAGACAGACAGAAAGAAAGAAAGAGAGAGAGAGAGAAAGCGACAGTAAATGTTAAAAAGATCATGATTTGAGAAAGTAAAGGGAGTCAATGTATGGGGAGGGTTGAAGGGAGAGGACATAATTAATTACTAGATCTCTTTATTTATATAATATATTTAATATTTTTTAAATTAAAAGAAAAATGTAACTGGTCTGAGCCCTTAAAATTACATGTGTACACATTTTAATTATACAAACACACACACACTTTTCTCACAAGTAATAAAATGATTAGGTATAAATAGTAATATACATTTTATGACATATTAGATTAATGATGACTTAGAATATATTGCTCTTAGAAACTATGTTTTTTTTTGTCTCTCTTGGAATGTTATACTTGAGAGAACGAGAAGAGTTTTTTTTTCTCACTCTGTGTCACATATATTGATTTATATTGGCTTCCCAAGAACAGACACACAGTAAATACTATCAAATACAGAAGTGATCTTGCATGATAATGATTAGCCTGTGTTTAAAAGAGAAGATAAAATACTTCATGATGATTGATGCAAAACTGCTGTGTTCTTGTTGAATAACCACTGAAAAGCAAAGAAATGTGAGCATCAAGGGAAACAAGGGAGACAGACAAGATCCCAGAGTTCCCTGACATTTGTACTCATACTAATATTTTAGGATGCTGAAGATTTTGAATAATAATTTTCTCAAATTGTTTCATTGCATGCTACTTATATTCCACTATAATATAGTTTAATATGTCTTCAATTTCTTTCATCACTATCACATAAATTTCCAGTTATATGTTGTGTGTTATCTTTGAATTATCAGGTAATGAGTCACAAAGAATTAGAAAAGTCTGTTGACTTCCATGTCAGGATTCATCATTAAAAAAGGAGTATTCCGAGATCAGATAAGATCAGGCAGGTTCAGTGTGGTATGGCTGTAGACAATTGATAAATGGGACCTCCTGAAACTGAGAAGCTTCTGTAAAGCAAAGGACACAGTCAGCAAGACAAAATGGCAGCCCACAGAATGGGAAAATATATTCAATAACCCCGCATCTGACAGAGGGTTGATCTCAAAAATTTACAAAGAACTCAAGAAACAAGTCTCCAAAACACCAAAGGATCCAATTAAAAAGTGTGCTACAGAATTAAATAGAGAATTCTCAATAGAGGAATCTAAAATGTCTGAGAGGCACTAGAGAAAGTACTCAACATCCTTAGTCATCCAGGAAATGCAAATCAAAACAACTCTGTGATGCCATCTTACTCCTGTCAGAATGGCTAAAATCAAAAACACCAACGACAATTTATGCTAGAGAGGTTGTGGTGAAAGGGGAACACTCCTCCACTGCTGGTGGGAGTGCCAATTTGTACAGCCACTTTGGAAATCAGTATGGAGATTCCTCGGAAAAAAATGGAAATAAATCTACCACAAGACCCAGCAACTATACTTTCAGGCATATATCCAAAAGATGCCATTCATACAACAAGGATGTCTGTTTCACTATGTTCATAGCAGCATTATTTGTAATAGCCAGAACTTGGAAGCAACTTAGATGCCCCTCAACCAAAGAGTGAATGGAGAAAATGAGGTATATTTACACAACGGAGTACTATTTAGCAGAAAAAAAACCAATGGAATCCTGAATTTTGCAGGCAAATGGATGGCACTAGAAGAAACCATCCTGAGTGAGGTAACCCAGTGACAAAAAGAGAAACATGGCATATACTCTCTCATATATGGATTTTAGACAGATCTGGCGAGTGCCAGCCTACAATCCCAGAGTCTGGGAAACATAACCTTCATTCAGTGGCTGATGGAGAAGAGGCAGACTCCCACGGCTAAGTACTGAGCTGAACTCAAGAAATCCAGTGACAGACAGGGAGGACTGATGTCCAAAGGGGTTAAGACTGGGCTGGTTTAACTCCCAGAAACAGCTGATCTGACAAGGGTTAGCTCTTGAATCCCAGACTGAGGATGGCTGGGAATCCAGCATGGGACCGATCAAGACCCCCTGGATGTGGGTGTCAGTGAGGAGGCCTAGGTAATCTATTAAGCCTTGGGTAGTAGATCATTATTTATCCCGGGTATACAAATGGACTCTGGGCTCCCCTCCAACAATGAGAGGTGCACTCTCACCCTGGACTCTTGGGAGAGTGTCTAGGCCCTGTCCTGGATGAAATGACCCTCCCTGGGGAAATGAGGGGATATTGGGGGGGATGGGCACAGGAGGAGAGGAGGAAAAGGGAGAGGGACCTGGAATTGACATGTGAAGCAACCTTGTTTCTAATGTAAATTTAAAAATAAAAAAATAAAATATAAAAAAGGAGTATTTACACTTAATATTATATCACTTTAAGGCAGTGTGTTAATGATTTAAATTTGATGTCTTTAGGTATCATTAAATAATTTATGAGCAACCCTGGTTCCTTTGAATCCAGTGTCATCTTTATATGTTAAAATATATAATCAAACATTGCCTTTTTTACTGAAAAGACATATTCACAGTTGCTTATTTAAAGGCTAATGAGCTGGAAGTGTTATCATATGTTTTCAATCCTTGTGACCTTAGAGGCTGACTTAGGAAGATGTCAAGATGGTGGTTAGCCTGGGCCATGGAGCGAGGCAGTATCACAAAACAATAATTAAAAAATAAACTTAAAGTGCTATTATCGTTCTACCTAGCTTTCTACTGTTTGATAAAAATCATGACCAAAAGCAATCTGAAGAATAATGGTTTATTTCATTTTTAAGTCCTTAATGACATTTAATTGTCTTTTTTTATTAAAAAATACCTTTCATTTTCCATACCAACCAGTTTCCCCTTCCTCCCTTACTCCCATTCTCCACCTCCTTCCCTTCTCATCCATTCCTCAGAGGTCTTAGGACCTTCCTTTGGGAGTCAACAAAGTCTGGCATACCAATTTGCGGCAGGAACTAGCTAGCCCCTCCCTATTGCATGCAGGCTGAACAGCTTATCCCACTATAGGGCAAGAGCTCCAAATAGCTAGCTCATGCACCCTGGATAGGCCCTGTTCCCACTGCCAGAACTCCTCCCAACAGATGAAGTCACATAACTGTCACCAACATTCAGAAGACCTATTTTTGATCCCATAAGACTCCTCAGCAATCAGTTCATAGTCCATGAGCTGCCATTAGCTCAGACCAGCTGTCTCTGTGGTTTTCTACATCATGACCTTGACCCCTTTCCTTTATTCATATGATCCCGTCTCCCTCTCTTCAGCTGAACTCCAGGAGCTCAGCACAGTACTTGGCTGAGGGTAACTGCATCTGCTTCCATCAGTTGCCAGATGTAGGTTCTGTGATGACAATTAAGGTAATCACTAATGTAATTAAATGAGAAGGCCTGCTCTGATACCCTCTACACTAAGAGTCTTATCTTGTGTCGTCCTTGTGGATTCCCAAGAGCTCTGTTTACCTGCTCGCCTATCCTCGGGTGCCTTTTGTTTGCTGGTTTGTTTGTTTATTATTTCTCACATTCATTGAAAATTGTTTCTTGGGTAAATTTTTGGGTAAAAGTCTGGATATTTGCAATAGTTTGAATGAAATTTTCTTCATAGCTAAGATATGTGGACACTTGTTTGAGCTGGTGGTTTAGGGTATGATCTTAATGGAGGACATAGGTCAATGCAAGTGGCTTTGGAAGTTTAGAGTTTTGCTTTATCTTAAGTTTGCTTTCTCCTTCATGCTGCTATTTGAAGATGAGAGTTCTCAGTTTCCTGTTCTTGGTAACATGTCTGCCACTTGTTGCTGTGCTTCCTTGCCTTGATCTGGCCATTACTCCTCAGGAACCATAGCCAAAACAAACTCTATCATACTTAAGTTGCCTATGTTATGGTATTTCATCACAGCAGTAGAAGAACAACAATGCAGTATTACTTGAAAATCCTTTCCATTTCTAATAATGATTACTGATGCAAGTTCCCCCCAGAGTCATAATACCAAAAATCTTACATTTATTAAAAGAAATCTAAAATAATTTTTGATGCCAGAAAAATAATTCAGGCTCCTTTAATTGGCCCCATAGAAATGCATTCTTTATGATCTACTTCCCTCATTAGCAAAGGAAAGATCATTATTTATTTAAATGGAAAAACACATTATGATCAAGGAGCCTTGCATGTTACAGCAACAATGAATCATTAATATTTCCTTGGTTGTACTAAGATTTTCATATGATGTGTTTTGCTCATGTATTTGTTTCTCCAAAAAAAGTCTACCTCTTTTATGTAGTATAGGATGACATTTTTGCATCCACAGTGGTGGACCTCTCCTTAGTATCTAATGGACTACTTATTCCTTTCGTTCTATTTCTATAAAGTATAAAATTACCTTTCTGCCTAGAAATAATCAGGATGCACATGCCTTCCTGCCTTGGTGGGTTACATGATCACTGAAGATCATGTTCCCTAAAATCATGTTCCCTCTTGTTTTAATGGGAGGTGTTTGAATCACTTCATCAGAAAACACCATTGTTTTAAGTTGCTAAGAACAGTTGTGATTTATAAAACAAACAAAAAACATTTAAGAGTACTCAGAGAACACAAAAGTATCCTGATATAATTTCACCAAAATGTGAACATTAACATTTTTGAAATAAACTTGGAGCTCATTAATCCAAGATGTTAATAAGCATTCCACCACCATGGCAATTAGTTAAAGAGAGAAGCATGCCAGAGAAGGGAGGGTGGTGTGTCCTTGTGTGGGCATGAGGGTCTCAAGATATCAAGTCTCTGGTGAGTAGCTTTTAAAAGTAATTTTCCTTTGGTTTAGAGTGTCAAGTCATGCCAGATTTACCATTCCAATGCTTTTATTCTATTTATTTCCTTTAATGTGTGGGAGCTGGTATCTGTAGGTATGTGGGAGAATACATGTGTCGGGTGTGTCTGTGGAGAACAGAGGATAGCTTGAAGGAGTCTGCATTCTGCCTGATACCTTTTGAATCTTACCTCTTAAACACAGGCAACATTAGACATGGCCACAAACACCTTTACCAGTTGCGCCATCTCTGCAGCATTGAGTCAGCACTTGTACGTTTATAACTTCCCATTCTACCATTTTTATTCTGATATTAATTCTACAAGAATAAGAAATGACAAAAACACAGTGGCATCAGCTTTAGTAACATATTAACTATTAATTTTGTGTTAAATTTTCTCATGAAGCTGTGACTTGAATGGAAATTAGATAGTAATTTATATAAATGTGTTACTCTTTCCCAATGATTGTATTTTTTCTTTAAAAGGACATCAAGAAGGCTGGGGAGATAGCTCCATGATTAACAGGGTGTTGTCCTTGCAGAAGACCTACGTTTTCTTCCCAGAACCCATATGGGGTGGCTCACAACTGCCTGTAACTTTGCAGGGACCACATCCATATAGAAGACAAATATATGCACACGTTAAGTATTTTAAACTAACTTAAGTGTGATATTTCATTATTAAGTCAAATGTTACCAATTTTGGTACAAGATTAGGGTATCATAAAAACTGTAAAATGTAAAATATGTAGGATTACATACTTCAAATTTAGTCATAGTTTATTATGTCTAAATCACTTGGTACTAATTTACTAATATTATCTCCATAAAAATTATTCACAAATTAAATAATATTATAAAAATTAAACTAAATATAATGTGGCTGTACTGACAAACTTTTTTCCTTTTATTTAATTAGAAACAAGCTTACTTCACATGACTGTCCCAGCTCCCTCTCCCTCCCCTCCTCCCCTGCCCCCTTCAACCCTCCCCCAAACTCCCACCCAGTTCCCACTTCACTCTCCAAGGAGGGTGAGGCCCTTCATGGAGGACCTCCAAAGTCTTTCATATAATCTAGTCAGGGCCTAGGCCCTCCCCCATGTGTCCAGTCTGAGACAGTATCCCTCCACATGGAATGGGCTCCCAATGTCCATCTGGATGCCAGGGACAGATGCTGATCTATTGCCTGAGGCTCCAAAGAATGCAGAGGTTTCCTCACTGAAGCCAACATTCAGGGCATCTGGATCAGTCCCATGCTGGTCTCTCTACTATCAGTCTGGAGTCCATGAGCTCCCCGTTGTTCAGGTCAGCTGTTTCTGTGGGTTTCACCAGCCAAGCCTTACCCTTTTGCCCATCACTCCTCCCTCTCTGCAACTGGGTTCCAGGAGTTCAGTTCAGTGTCCAGCTGTGGGTGTCTGCCTCTGCTTCCTTCAGTCACTGGATTAAGGCTCTAGGATTGCTTACAAGGAAGTCATCAATCACAATATCGGGGAAGGGCATTTAAGGTAGCCTCTCCACTATTGTTTGGATTGCCAGTTGTTGTCATCCTTTTAGGTCTCTGGACATCTCACCAGTGCCAGAGAGATCTGGCTAACATTTTAATTAAAATATTTCTTTTACTTGTGAAATTTAGTACATTTACATACCTTTTCCATTTCCTCTATCCATACAGTTCCACAGAACTCACCTAGCTTGCTTTTATATTCATGTCTGTTTTATCATTAATACTTGACATGAATATAGATAGATAATAGGTAGATAAATAGATAGTAGATATATCTACTACTCATTTTGCATAGTGTTACTCAAATGTATGTTTTAAATCCTCATAGAATTATCAGTCAAAATTTGATTTCCTTTATTATGGTTCTAAGAAAAAATTGATTTGGAAAAATAGTTTTGAAGTTACTGTGTGCATATAAATCAGTTGGTTAATATTATAAAATTGGTATGAATATTATTTTTCTGTCAATCACACAAAAATAATATGGATTTGCTACTGCAATATTTGTTTCCTTGTGATGTAATATAAATTGATGGAAACATGAAGAAAAGATTGGTTTTTCATTTATGGACAACTTTCTTGATTCTTTCGTTTCTTTTTAATGTCATTGTAAAACAGCTTCATCACTATCTTAATTTCACCATTTGCTTACCAAGTTATGCTTCTCTCAGTATTATTGAGGTTCAAAGTCAGTTCAAGTTTAGTTTTCTAATATGTGCCAGTCAATTAGTTCAGCTCCAACAAGAAAATATATGTGCAATCCAAATACATCTGGGTAATTCTTTCCTTCAAAACTCTTCACATACACACACACACACACACACACACACACATTGCATATATATATAACTTATATCTTATATAACTATAGATTTATATATGTAAATTTACAATATATTCTGAATTAACTTGGTTCTGGTTTCTGTACATTGAAGTGTACATTGAGGTACTACACATGTTAGCATATTATTATAACCCATGCATATTTTATTAGCTCTTCAATAAATATTCTTGTAGCACTATAATTAACATAGAGTCCATTTACTTTCCAAACTCAAGCTATTATTGTGAACCAATATATTGAGTACATATTTCCAATTTGAAATCATAGTATGGAATTCAATGCTTTTACTCAGAGAAATATTTTGATCAACCATTAATTTGGATTATGTCATTGCAACTGAATTATTCGAATGAAACACACACACGGACACACACACACACACTCCTCAGAAATCTGTAACAGAAAAGCAAATTTCCCTGACATCATAATTCAACTGAAATTATTCTTTTTGTCCACGTTGGTTTCTCCATTCCGATTATCACACTGATACTTAATCTCTTGAGGGAAATCATGTTTGCCTAAGACTAGAGGTACATTATCAAACATATGACTTTCACAGCTACAATGAAATGTTTTAAAAGCTGTATTTATAATTTGATATTCCCAATATCATTAAAGGTGAACCCATGCCATATAGTCACACTTTAGTCAGAGGTAAGGAATGCATAATATAAAATTTGAAGTATATAAACTTCAAATATTACAGCATCACTGCATATAATCAATGAATTCAACAGGAATAATGTTAATATTAACATTAAATATTAGGAAACACTAATATCAAGTATCAGTTTGATAATCTTCAACCTTGATGTAAGGAGTTTTAAGTTATAAAATATTTTGATCACTTATAATCAAGAAATATTCATGGAAAATTTTTATAAACTTATTTTGCCTAAGCTCAACATGATAATTTAGGTATTGATAGAGTATACACTTATTATCTTAGAAATGAGGCCATTTGAAGAAGCAATATAGCAATAAATGACTCCTCATATAAAGAGCCTTGAATCATTAAACTCCCACTTTTAAAAGTTCACACTAAGAAAACAGTATTTACAAGGGCAAAAATTTTTCCATTAGTAAGCATTTAACAACTTAATCACTGAGAACTATTGCTTTTTCTTTTTTATAGCATTTCCAAATTCTATAAAGTGGTACTTTTCCAAGTTTATACAAGATGAAAAAAATTAATAAGTATTGATTTGTTACATTAGTCAGTGTTTGTCCATTTAATCATTCTGAATATTTGTATTTTCTACAATGGCAACATTTTCAAATTTCATACCCTTCAAGCATCTGATGTATTGCAGTAGATGACCAACACCAAGAGAATGAAGACAGATCAGCAGCATTTATGAAGTGTGAACTTCAGTATTACAGTGTAATTGTTATATATGGATCACCCTGGGAAGGGGAAATAGACAAGATCTCCTGGAGATGGTTAGAATGGGAGAGGAAGGAGAACAGGAGGGAATGGGATGGTCAAGTTGAGGGAAGGGCAGAGAGGTAGAGCAAGGAAAGAGAGAGGGAGCTCTTATGGTATTAGCAAGAAACCTGGAACTAGGAAAATTTCTGTAAATCCACAAGAATGACCTCAACTAAGACTCTGAGTAACAGTGAAAAGGCTACCTTAACTGTACTTCTCCTGTAATCATATTGATGACTACCCTAATTGTCATCATAGAGCCTTCCTCTAGTAACTGATGGAAGCAGAAGCAGAGATCCACAGCTAGGCACTTGATTGAACTCCTGTAGTCCAGTTGTAGAGACGGAGGAGTGATAATATGAGCAAAGGCGTTAAGAACATGATGGGGAAACCCACAGAAACAGCTGTCTCAAGTTAGTGGAAGCCTACTTACCCTGAACTGACAACTGTGGAGCTGTGTTAGGCCCTCTGTGGATGACAATTGTATGGCTTGGGCAGTTTGTGGGGCCACTGGCAGTAGAATCAGTATTTATCCATAGTGCATGAACTGGCTTTTTGGAGCACATTCCCTTTGAAAGGATACATTGCTCAGCCTAGATACAGGGCAGAGGGCCTTAGTCCTGCCTCAAAGTGCTATGATAGAATATGTTGACTCCTCATGAAAGACCTCACCTTCCCAGAGGAGTGAATAAGGTTGGGCTGGTGAAAGGTGGGGCAGCAGGAGTAGAGTAGGGGTGAGGAACTGGGATTGGTATGTAAAATAAAAATAATTATTAAAAATGAAAATAAAAAGCAAATATTAAAAATGACTGACTGTATTCATGGAAAAATATTACATATTATATTCAGTATTTAGGATTTAGGTAGTTATAAAGCAATGAACCTAAGTTAACATGGAGACTTACATTTGAGTTATGATTATACTACACAAGTAACTTGTTATTCTGAACCCAGGTAGAAATTCATTATGTGTTAAAGCAATTAGAACAAAGCTTGATTGGTATAGCAATTACAAAAGAAACTGACAGATGTTAATGACTCAGTTTTCTTTTCCCCCTGAGTTAATTGTGTTTTATTTCCTTGCTAAATTAGTGGAGGGGTTTTCAATAGAAACTTGAGATATACCATGTTCTCCGTGCAGACTACAGACAAATAATGTGTGCAAGAATCATACATTATCCTCATTTCTGTGTTCCTGAGTTCTAAGTAAACAATTTGCATAACAATCACTCAAAGAAAATATAAATTCACAAAGTATATAATTAGTTATGCATATTAATACTTATGAGTTTACTAGATACAATCTTATATATATTATATAAATAGAAAATGTTTACTAATTTGTTACAGTATCAACAAATGTTATAATATAAACTGTTTGAATACCATTTCGTTAACACTCTTGTCTCATATGTATTTGGAATTGTATTATTCATCTTCATGTATAGCAAAGTAAAGATAGAGGTTCTTAATTATGACAGTGAATCAAAGCCAAAAGAATAACACAAAGGGGTTTGAATATGAACCCAGCAAAGACACTACCAAATAAATTGGTTAATTGGAAAGAATAATTGAAGAGAGGAGAATGTGCTGCATATAAATATATACATATATATATTAGTCCATAGTTTTAGATATTAGTTTTTGATATGCATGTTACTGTATATTTTACATGTAAATATATCTACATATATTTATATTCATTATTTTTTTAATATGTGATTTCTCCTCATACTCAAGAATTCCAGATTCATCTGATATATTTGTCTAACTGAAGGTCATTGTCATTTTGAATGTATCTGGCCATTTTAATTGATAGATAATTTTATTTTTGAAATGTTCTTATTTGTTTTCGTATTTCATAATAGAGCAATCACTTTCTGGTTGCAAAAGAATCTGATTTATCAGGCAAAGATAACGAGTGAATACAATTTAAATTGCCATCCCATCACTTTAATATGTGTGCAACGTAGCTACACACTCAGTGGTACAAGAAAAGCAATGTTAAAGAGACAGGAGAGCCTTATTACTCTCATGAGGCTATTTGTTAGAAAGGAATTATATGACAAATACAATTAAAGTCATAATTAATAGTACCTGAAGGAAATGCCTATATGGGAACAAAAAGTCTTTGGAAACAGATTTTTAGCAAAACAAAACTAAGTTATTAAATGGAAACAAACAGATAACTGGGAGATAAAAGATATTTTTCTAGGAGAGAATGACCACTGAGGGGAAATAAAGAATAATAAAGTGATAGTAAATTTGAAAATGAGAGAATGTAGGCTAAGGGAACTGGTGTGTGAGTGTGTGTTTGTGTGTGTGTGTGTGTGTGTGTGTGTGTGTGTGTGTGTGTGTGTGATAAAACAGAATGCTTGACTGGAACTCAAAAACTATAGGAATTAACCTAATTTTTGAGAGGAAGGCCAATGAAAAATATGAAACCCTAGGAAACTATTTTGACTCTAATAAAAGTCACAGTTAATTTTCCCCATTCCATGTTAGTCTGTCTGTTAATATATCTACTGTTTTGATCTTGTTTCTACAATTATTTCTAGGAGAGATTCTTTGACAGAAGACCTTCAGGTATTTTCCCTCTTATATTCCCTCTTCTTTCTATGATGATCCATGAGCCAAAGTCACCAGAATTGTGATCTATATTTCTTTTGGGACAAGACTCTTCATGATTCATTGTGTCTAGTAGTGGTTTTCTTTAATGGTATTTATTTAAAGTAAAGAGACTTCTTTTTTGAGGGGTGTAGGTACACCAATCTGTGGAATAAGAATCAGTTTTGGAATGTACTGAGGAAGTAAGCTGGTCTTTTTTAAAATCCATGACCTCAGATTTTCAGGTCAGATCCAGCTCGTATGTGTGGTATCTTCAGCAACAGAAGCCTACAGTTTAGCTCAGAGAGGCAATCACAGGCTACATCAATAATCTGTATTGTTGGGGAATCATTTGGATTACTCTTAATAACCATTTCAATGGTTTCTACTGCCTAGTACTGTGCTTTTTGTTAGGGTAAGGTGTTTGTTGGGAGCATTGTCAACCAAAGTGGCTTAACTCCCATACATATATGTGAATATACTATCAAATTAAAATAAATATAAAATAATGTGATTTCTTGAGACTTTATCAGACAACCTTGGTGTTAGTTTTTACTCCTTCTCCTCCTCTTTTTCTGTTGATACCCTCTCCCAATCTCCAGTTAGAGCACCTCCAGGTTATTGTTTCCCACTTCTTATCACCTGTATCCTGCAATTCCCTCCCAATCATGCCTCCACCACCTATAGTTCATTAGACTGAGTAGATGTATATGCTTACTCCATTTAAGGGGTCCCACTCATAGAAAAAAATTTTAGGGAATTACTGGCTGTAGTGAGAATTCCTACCCCAGGAATGATTTACATACAAAGAACAGTAGGCTGATTTGCCATATTTGCCATATATATGTATGTGTGTGTATGTATGTATATATGTATGTATATATATATATTCATTCACACATGACAAAATAAAGATAAAGGGGGCTATGGCTATATACTTTAAAGTCAGGGGATGGTGTGAAGGGCCTATAGGGAAGGCAGGCAGGGAGAAAAGACTGTCAAGATGGAAATGCATATAAAATTTTCCAGCAGTAAAACAGCAACTTATTTTCCAGAACAATAGAGGTTATAAAGTCTAAATTGCTAATGGATAAATCAGTGTTGTGCAATTGTAATCAAAATAATATAAATATATTTAATTATTGTCACTGCATGAATCTGTGTTCAAAGCTCATTAAATGGAGCTGCAGATCACAATACTGAGAACTATGTAACTCATATATGAGAATCCAAATAACTTTGTTAGTCTAAAAGAAATATGACAGAATGAAAATTCACCCGGGAATAAATACAGAAAACAAAATTCATCTTGAATGTCGGAATTAAAATTTAGGCATCTAGTTTTCTCAGTAAAGCCTTAAAATGTTGACTACACAACAAATAACAAAAAGTGTAAGTAGAACTATACATTTTATGTACTATGAGAATTTTTTATGACTTCTGGTTGTTGTCATTAAGATCTTATTTTGCTTCCTCATAAAGTACATTTAGAAGGAATTTTAATACCAGTGTGGTACATTCACATGGGGTGCATTAATTTTATCAACGGTAAAATTATTTTATTGGAAGGATTATTCTACCAACCAAATGAAGTGTCTTACATGCCCAATCAATTCTTGCCAATATGATTATCCTACAAAGAAAAAATTATGATTAATTAGAGGAAGCCCCTTCAAGGACAATTGGCCCACCGTACACAACTTGAAAAAAGAGCTGACATGCTCAGTTTCTTTTCACTCTCATCATCTATGTTAATTATATGTACTATGAGACTTGAGAAAGGTGCTGCTGCCAATTGATAATACATTTTGAAGCAAAAAAAGGAATGTGACTCACACCTCAGAAAAAAGAGATATTTGTGCTCTTTTTTTTTTTTTTTTTTGGTTTTTCGAGACAGGGTTTCTCTGTGGCTTTGGAGGCTGTCCTGGAACTAGCTCTTGTAGACCAGGCTGGCCTCGAACTCACAGAGATCCACCTGCCCCTGCCTCCCAAGTGCTGGGATTAAAGGTGTGCGCCACCAACGCCCGGCCTGGATATTTGTGCTCTTAAGGACTACTGTAAAGCATGCTGTTATCACTTTACTTATCTAAGTAGAACCTAAGGGCCTGCAATACCCTGTGAAGATTATGTTGTTTTCCTTAATGCACAGTAGTTAATGCATTTGTGTTCATTTAAAGATAAAATAAATGTTCAAAACATTGAATTATATATATTTTGAAAGAGTGAGGAACAAAAGGAAAAAGTTGAATCGATTTAATAAAATTGAAGTGTGAATTTGTCATTACATATGACATTTTAGAATTCAAATGAGAAACTGGACAGATCAAATTAAAAAGAAAATTTACTGTTGAGAAAATCTGCATTAAGAACCAATCCAAAATCTGGGTACGCTGAAAACTTTCTAAGTAGTTGAACCCATGTTCAGATTATTTACTTTGATCACATTTGATTTTCTTGAAATTGTCAAACCAACTATATTTATTTCCCTTGAGCTTGATCTACTGACAAGCTCAAACATTTATCACTCTATTAGCAATATAATTATGTTTTCTATAATCTCCTCTATTTTATTAATGTACACTTCTTGTAAAAATTACGTGATGCATTTTTGCAAGTTTCATATTTCTATTCATACTTTGATTATATTTTCTACCCATTAATTTTCTATAATCTTAACTGAGCAACTGAGTTAGAGAACAAGAGCTCTGTGAATCTTTGAGTCTCTAGCTTCTTCTTTGTAGTCAAGTAAAGATTTAGATGTCTAAATGATGGACATACATAGGTTATCTTTAACTTTATTCGTTCAGACTTTCATGTATATATATTTTCATTATATTTACCCCACCCTATTCTCTAACTCCTCCCAGATTCCCACTCCTCATGCTCCTTTTAGGTTTATATCATTTTTCATTTATAATTTATCATTTAACCCACTAAATACAAATTAGTGCTGTCCATGTACACATAGATATGGAATATTAACAGATGTTTGGTGAGGGGACATTGGAAGTAAAATGCTTAAAGTAGTATATTGTTGGGGGAAGGGTGAAAATGTTGGTGAGAGGTGGGTTAAGCACACTATGAATGTATATATAAAAGCCCTATCAGAAGTGACTAGTTAGTAAGCTTATTTAATAGTGAATATTTATATATATACATATGTATATATATATATAATCAAACAAAGGTATATTGTTTGTTTGGGTAGAAAATTCTATACCCAAAAGCACATTCCAGGCATGTGATATTGTTCCGAGTCATTGGTCAGAAAGGACGAAGAAATCTGCAAAGAAAAACAATGCTTTTATCACTTTTTTTATATGGCATTGCTTAAGAAACAAAACTCCTTTGTTGTAGGGTATAGACAAATCAGTCTCAAACTGACTAGAGAGCTTGTTATCTGTTGGCTATGTTTTTCAGAGCTATAATGGGCTATGAAAACACTGGGTGCATGGAGTAGATGGTTAATCCTGCCCCTGAATGGTAAAATCCCAACCAGCAAAAAAAGGTGTGTTCATTAGTGTAATAGTGGTGTGAATATTAATGAATGTTGATACACTTTATGATTTGATATAAATGCCACAGCAGGAAATTTATTCCTGATATGTTAACCAGGTTTATGTACATCATAAATGTCTTCAGGAGGAAATTACAATTATTATTTTTCTAAATGGCCATGTTGTCAAACTCCCTTACAATATATTTCTGTAACCTGGATCCTTCTTTTGTAGTCCTAGACATTGTCCCAAAATAAGACTCTTAGTATTCAGACCTAAACTGGACATCTTTACTCAATTACTTACCAAAGTATAAGGAATATCACAGAAAATGCTGAATGAATGCAACAACCAGAAAAAGAAAAAGAATCCTATGAAATGATGATAGTTTTTTACTCATGAATGCATTATATTAGTGATTTTAAGGCATTGTGTACATACTAATTAAGAAACTATTCTCAATTGTTTTTTAATGGGGGATATCCTTCTTTATATGTTTCTCTTATTGGTTGATAAAAAAAACACTGTTTGACCCACAGAGACAGGAAGATAGGTGGGGCTATGAGACAAGTAGAATGGTAAAGGTAGGCAGAGAAGCACCAGAAAGACATGTAGCCACTGTAGAAGTAACAGGTCTGGGAATTCTCCAGTAAAACAAGACAATGTGAAAATACATAGATTTATAGAAATGGGCTAATAATTAAGACTGAGTTGGCATAGAAAAAGCTATAGCCCTTGGCCAACAGTTTAATAGTTAATAAAAGTCTTTGTGTGTTTATTTGGGGCTGAAAAGGGTGGTAGGACCTGACAGGACATGAACCTCTGCAACAGTTTTTATGTAAAATGAGCATCTATTGACTAATGCTTGCATATGTTAACCAATATTCATAAAAGATTTTGTAAAATCAGTACTTGATTTAAGTCAAATACTATACGATCTTAGCTTTATTTTCACATAAGAGTATTCTTCATGTATGTTAATATGTTTTCTATAAACATTTTGCTAGTGATAAAGATATGAATAAATTATAGTTATTTTTCCTATTGGTGTTTCATTATTTTCTTGAAAAAGAGTCTGAAAATATTTTATGACATAGTGTTAGCTTTGAAAAATCTATTTCAGGTATTCCCAAGAAAAACAGAAAATAAGAAAAGAATAAGTAAGCAAAGTGGAATTAGTATATAACAGATGTGAAATCATAATCAAGAATTATTTTTCTTCAAAGAGTAGGAGAATTTCAAATGCATTAAACTCCATTTATGTATATACACAATTTAATAATACAGCTTTAAAAGTTACTATGGACAGTTTAAACAATAGCTCACATACTACACAATTCTCTGGTGCCACATAATTAAAAACATAGTGGTTATTAATCCCAGAAGAATAAAAATATTCCAGTGAATTTATTCATTAAATATAATAATCTACTTTAGACACACAGGGTAGATAGTCTTCTCTGAGGGTTTTCTCTTTTGTGCTAAGGCATCTGTCAAATGCACAATCTTATTCAAGTTAAGATTTCCCCAGAGTAGACAATGCAATTATACAATATCCTTTGAGAAATACCACTGATTAGAGGGATACGTACATGAATTACAATATGAAGGAAACTCTGTGTGGTGTCAAGGTATAAGGCATGAAGAAGTCCTGAGTGCTTACATCAGTCAGGACGTGCTAAGGGGCGCATCTCCAGAACTCTCAAAAGCCTGTCAGTCCCCCCTAGCAAAAACTGTTTGAGGCAATATTTCTAAAGTAACCAGAACTGTTGTCTAAGTTATGTCAGACTGATGCAACCAGCTGAAATCATACCTAACCTAGATAACATGTGATGAACTCTAGAGACTAGCCTTATATTCTTCTAAGTGACTTTATGGTAAAAGATGGTTTGGAGTCTGATGTGATGGCAAGAACCTGTTACCACAGCTACTATAATTTTGAGGCAAGAGAATTGGCTGTGCCTGGAGTTCACGACAAGGTGGAATAAAACAGTAAAATAGCACATACACACACAGGCACACACGCGTGTGCACGCACACACACACACACTACATACACAGAGATGAAATGTAAAATCTATATTTCAAATAATATAATATTTATAATATGTCATAAGTGGATACATTTTCATTGCATTAAAGAAATGCAATGTACCATGTGGTAAGAAACGATAGAAAGCATATTTGATGTATTTGAAGTAGCGAACATCAGGCTCACAAAAAACTCTGAAGTGTGAATGTTTCCATTTCAGACTGGATAAGAATGTTTCAGTTCTTGGGTGTACTTACACATAAATGAACAGATTTATTTTGTAAATAGATTTGCAGGGATATCTCATCATCAAATCACACATAAAACTTGATTTAAAATTTACAATTTTTAGAAACAAAGACTCAAAATTTGTGTAAGGCCTGAAAGGAACTTTTTTTACATAACTGAAACATAAGGTTCAGGTAAATTTTTCAACTCTGTTCAAAAGGTACATTTGCAAAAAAATAAATACTGATATAATTGTTAGTAGGATATTGTAATACAAAGATAGTTGCTAGCAATAATAGATAATATCTTTTTCCTCCAGGTGAATTAATATTTAAAGTACAAAACAGAGATTTCATACAGGACAGAGCATTGCCACATTTTAGAACTAAAACTTTTAAAACATACCCTAAAGGTCTTTCACTTGTTTGGTTAGCATTACTACAAGGTATTTTCTGTTGTTTGTGACAATTGTAACGGTGGTGTTTCTAGGATTTCTTTCTCAGCCCTTTTGTCATCTGTATATAGTAGAGCTAATGATTTTCTTGAGTTGATCATGTATCATGCCACTTTGCTGAAGGTATATATCAGTTGTAGGAGTTCCCTGGTAGAGTTTTTTGAGACACTTATATAAACTATCATACCATCTGCAAATAGTTGAAGTTTGAACTCTTCCTTTCCAATTTGTATCCCCTTGATCTCCTTTTGTTGTCTTATTGATCTAGCTAGAACTTCAAGTACAATATTGAAGAGATATGGAGAGAGTGGTCAGCCTTGTCTTATTCCTGATTTTAGAGGAATTGCATTGAGTTTCTGTCCATTTAGTTTGATGTTGGAGGTTGGTTTGCTGTATATAGCTTTAATTATGTTTATGTATGTTCCTGTTATCCCGGATCTATCCAAGACCTTTATCATGAAGGGATGTTGGATTTTTGTCAAAGGCTTTTTCAGCATCTAGTGAGATGATATTGTGATTTTTCTTTTTCAGCTAGTTTATATGGTGGATTACATTGATGGATTTTCATATGTTTAACCATGCCTGCATCCCTGGAATGAATCCTACATGATCATAGAGGATGATTTTTCTGATGTGTTCTTGGATCTTATTTGCCAGTATTTTATTTATGTATTGATGAAGGAAGAGGAAGTCATTGGTGTGACTCTTGGTGTATAAACCACACTACAGGAGAGGCCCCATACTCAGGAGTACTCAACCAACAACAATTTGATTTGGTAGAGAGAATGGGGAGGGAGAGAGACAGACAGACAGACAGACAGAGAGAGAGAGAGAGAGAGAGAGAGAGAGAGAGAGAGAGAGAGAGAGAGGACATGAAGTTGGTTAAGCAAAGAGGTGACTGAACATTTGGGAGGAGTTGAGCACAGGGATGGGTATAATCAAAATACATCTCAGAAGTTCACTCCTGTGTGTCTCTACCTTCTCAGATCACTAGTTAGTGTCATCATATACTTTTTGTATCCAATTTTCTAAGAGTTTATGATTATCTGAATAATCACTTGTCATTTGATAGCCCATAGCTATCAGGTATCTCTAGATCTCTCTATTCCTGATTTATCTCTCCCTCCACCCTTCCTTCCTTCTCTGAGGAGGAGAGGAGGTTATAGACAGACAGACAGACAGACAGACAGACAGACACACACACACACACACACACACACAGAGAGAGAGAGAGAGAGAGAGAGATAGACTATGTTTCTCAACAAATAATTTCAGCGATCTTTAAAAAATGTGAGGATGTCTAGTACAACAAAGAAATATACACTTTTGATGTTTCTTACTTAACACTAGGATATGCTTTGTCTCTCACTCCCCCACATCTCTCTGATTGATTCTCCTCTGTGTCATGTAAAGATACTGATAACCAGCAAATTTCTAAGGCTCCATTTTATGCCATTCTGGTTCACTCTTTTTATTTTTCTTTCTGATTTTATCTAACATAATCCTAAAATGGATTAAGATTAATAAGTGTGATATATGTAAACTATCATATCATGTATAAATAGTGAAAGTTTGACTTCTTTTTTTCCAATTGGTATCCCCTTGATCTCCTTTTGTTATCTTATTATTCTAGCTAGAATTTCAAGAATAATATTGAAGAGATATAGAGAGAATGGACAGCCTTGCCTTGCTCCTGACTTTAGAGCAATTGCTTTGAGTTTCTCTCCATTTAGTTTAATGTTGGCTGTTGGTTTACTGTATACTGCTTTTATTATGTTCAGATATGTTCCTGTTATCCCTGATCACTCCAAGACCTTTATCATGAAGGGCTGTTGGATTTTTTTCAAAGCTTTTTCAGCATCTAATGAGATGATCATGTGATTTTTGTTTCTCAGCTTGTTTATATGGTGGATTACAATGATGAATTTTCGTATGTTAAACAATCCCTGCATCCCTACTTGATCATGGTGGATGATTTTTCTGATGTGTTCTTTGATTCGATTTACTAGCAATTGTAATAATTTATTCTTGTGGTTATGTTGATACTTATGGATTCAGGTGAAATATTTCTTTTATAACTATTAATGTTCTTCTTTTGCTTTTAAATTTTAATGTAACTGCAAGGATTTAAAGGGAATACATTTTACTCTAAAGTGAAACTTAAAACCTAAACCAAAAGCAAGAAAAAGAACATGAAACACTCTCTCTGTCTCTTTCTGTCTCTCTGTCTATCTCTGTTTCTGTGTGTGTGTCTCTCTCTGTGTCTCTGTCTCTGTCTCTCTCTGTCTCTGTCTGTGTGTGTGTGTGTGTTCCACATCCTTGTGTTTATTTTTTTTGATTAATTACTATATCACTACATCATGTTTCTTCTCTTGGTTATATACATTTGTCTATTGCATTTGTACATACTAACTTTTATCCTGTCTTCAATATGTCTGGAAAACCAAATAAACTCATTTTTCAAAATTTAATGTAAAATGACTTGGCAAGTATTACTTAGTTCACTTAAGCAATTCTTAAATAGGTGCCAATGTATTATCCACATGCATGTCACAATATATTGTAAGAAGCTTCTGGATATCAGATATTTTTATACAATTAAATGTCAATTGTATTGTGAATTATATCTTAGTTCCTAAGTATACAATTGTGCCTCATCTTTTGTTCCTGTTGGAAGTAATGCAATATGTATTATATGAATTTAAATAAATAAAGTTTGACAATATTAGGGCTTCCTGTGGTATGACTTTTACATTTAATTACATATTTAAAACTACAAAATCATTTTATGTATTTTATATGACTGTGTGCTACCTGAGACAGATTTTATTTTACTTTTTAATATATATATGTAAGTAGCTTTTTATGGTATAACCTTTTTTATGTGGCTTTTCAAATTATAATGTAAGATTTATAATTTCATGGAGCTGTTTATACAATCCCTTTAAGAAGATGACCTTTTTCTTGAGCATAGCTGACTATTTTAAAATGCAGTTAATGATTGCTTAGTCAAATAGAATTAATGAAGAATCCAGGCAGGTGGATCATAACATTAGGACGTAGGCTGTTACAGAGAGAAACAATTTGGGTCCTACAGTTCTGGAAAATAATGTGTTTGTTGAAATATAAATGAATATGAAATATGAATTATGGTATTTAAGCAAGGGCATACTTTACATTTAAAAATTATTTAATGTATTTCTGTATTTCCCATTTTGTATTTTTCAGTTTTTCAAATTCAACTACAATATCAAATGTCTTTTTGAATAACACATAATATTATATTCATAAAATCTGATCATCCCATTTACTTTTAAAGGTTAACATTTTTTTCATTGACTACTTAAATTATTGTTAACTCATAACAATATAATTTTCAACATATTTCATAAAAACATTTGTGCACAGAAGTTTCTGTCCTTCGTGCTCCTGTAGCTGTTCAGTCGCAAATGACACACAGAGCCTTATACTCCTTATGAACTGCATGGGCAATGGCTCAGGCTTCTTATTGTCTAACTCTCTTAATTACTAACCAAATTCTATTAATCTGTATTGTCTGCACCTGGTCTTGGCTTACCTGTGATGCCCAGGCCTCTTTCTTCCTAAATAGCTACATGGCATTTCCTTTGATACTCACCCTCTGTGTTTCTCTTCCCAGGATTCTCCTACTTTGGTAGCCCTGCCTATACTTCCTGCCTGGCTACGTCCTGCCTGTCCATTGATTAAAACAGCTTTATTCATCAACCAATAAGAGAAACATAAATTCACAGCATACAGAAAGATATCCCCTGAAGGACATTAAGCAGTTTTTAATTAAGAGGTCATTTATCTTTGCCATAGTTACCTATATGTACATGAATATTAGCACTAATTTTATATTACAGGATATGAGAACACTTGTTTTAACATTTGTAATTGTAATTTGTAATATGTAATTGTTTTAAAGTGAAATGTGATTACTTAAAGTTAAAATATTTTATTTTTGTGAAAGATTTTCATATATGTTTGTGTTTAACATGATTTTATATATTTCACATATTTTATTATATTCAATAGAGCATAATAAATACTCATATGAGTAACTGCAATAGGCAAGTTTCATTTATAGTTTCAAGGCTTTAGAAATTCTTCAGAAATATAGACTTAGCAAATTCATGTTTATGCAGACAAAATGAAACAGATGAATTGTTATCATAAGAAATCTCAAAGAAGGTGTGAAATGTTCTGGACATGAACTATAGATGAATATGGATTTCATATAAATGTTAACATTAAAACCATTCTCTTTAGTGTGATAAGTATGCCTCTTTCAAAATTAGATGAGAAAATTTTCGAAAGAATTATGTCAATTCAATTTTTCTTATTTTGATAAAAGAGAAAATAAAACCAGAGATACATGTTTAATTTTAGTTAGAAACAAAATAATTTGTGTCATAGCCACACCTCACTTCTTTTCCATCTATCACAAGGGTCTCCATCTCCTCTCACTCTTCACTTCCAATTTGTGTATTTATTTATTCATTTATTTCTATATTCAAACCCAAAGAATCCTATTACTGTTACGCAAATATGCACAGGTCTTGGGAACATGCCAGAGTCCACACCACTAGATAAAGGACATGACATTGTGTAATGCATTGAGGAGTTTGGGGTGTATGGTTTTATAGGTAAAATTTAGATTTCATTCTTTTGTTGGAGAGGAAGCATAATTATATAAATTGTTTTAATAAAGCACAGATATATCACCTTTCTATAATCTTTTGTTATAATAAAGACATGTTTTTCTTACTACTGTTCATAGGAAAATAGGAAGTGAGATTCAAAGCCACAAAATCTGATATCCATTTATCTGACACTAGCAGACTTAAGGCATTCGCCAGAATCCAAGATGTTAGAGGAAAAACAGAGTGAAGCTTTCTGGAACCAGAAAATGGACAGTCTTAGCATTGCAGATCTGGAAGCATAAAGAAAAGATATTTTGAGATTTATTAGTTAGTTTGCAGGGTATTTTCATATTTTAACATGTTTTCAGTAATAAGGCATTTCTTGAAATTAAAGCTGTTTGTGACTCTTTTTTCTGTCTATGTGATTCTCAGGCCCACTTAGAATCATTCTTAAGATAAATTCTCAAAAAAATTACAAATTGATTTGTATAATTTCAAACTTATAAAATTTAACATACTTTAAAATACTTGCAATACCTCTGATAAATATAATAGTTTTAATTTCATACAGTTTGTATGTTAAAATATTGCACATTCTAGTTAAATTTATTGTTTTCCTCTATTTCCTCTCCAAACTCATTGATGGACAATGACGTATCACTTAAATGAAACAGTAGGAGAAATAAGCCCATTCCTGATAATGAACTTGACGTCCACCCTATATGCCATCCTAGAACCTTCATCCAGTGACTGATGGAAGCAGAGGCAAACACCCACAGTTAAACACTGAACTGAACCCATGGAACCCAGTGACAGAGAGAGAGGAGCGATGAGCAAATTGGCAAAGAATGCACTGGCGAAACCAGCACAGACAGCTGATCTGAACAAGGGGGAGCTCTTGGACACCAGACAGACAGCTGGGAGGCCAACATGTGACTGATCCAGACGCCCTGAGTATGTGAGTCAGTGAGGAGGCCTGGGCAACCTATGGAGCCTTGGGCTGTAAATCAGTGTTTATCCCTGGCATACAAATGGACTTCATGTGTCCATAACACAAAGATGTATGCTCTCTCAGCCTGGACACTTAGGGGATTGCCTGGACCCTGCCCTGAACAAAATGACATACTCTGGATATCCCCTATGTGGAAGGAAGTGGGGGTAGGTTGGGAGGCTGTGGGGTATGGTAGGGAGGGTTTGGGAGGAGAGGAGGGAAAGGGAACTTGGACTGACATGTGAAACAAGCTATTTAAAATTAAAGTAATAAAAAAAAAGTTTAAAAAAGTACAGGTGAAAAGGTTACTCAGTAAACAAGAAACACCTGATTCTTTTTTGGAGTGAAGAAACCAATAAGGTAACTGATTGAAAGATATAGGAATTAAGCTTAAATATTCTATGTGTCATAATAGAATGCAAATCAAAGCTTTGGTTATAATCACTTGGTCTTCTAACTCCCTTCTTTCACCGTAGTTTATCGACCACCTCCAGAGCTATACACAAAGCCTAGACTTTTGTCACTGCAGACCAAACAGAGAGCCCATGTTATTCCTCTATTCCACAGTAAAAATTTAATTATGGCCAGATTTACTGATACCATCGAGGATTCACCAAGTAATCAATATAGTGGAATTTAGCAACATCAAATGTAAGCACTGAACCACTTACCACTTACATGATACTGTTTTCTGCTCTATTCTGGGTACAGTATCTGGATATGGTGAGCAGACATTTTACTTTGTGGGAATAAGGTATTTTTTTTTACATTTTGTTAAGCAAATTTAACCTGGAAGACTTGCTTCTCATTAAAGAGTACTACTGTCCAATCTGCAAGATGGCTCAGCAGGTAAGGGCTTACTGTACAAACCTGAAGACAGGAGTTCAATCTGTGTAAACCTGGCAATATTATAAAATGGAAAAAGTTGACAAAATTGTCTTCTGACTTTTATGTATGTGGTGTGGCACATGCAGTATACACTCATACATTATACTTCAAATAACACAAAAAAAATCCCCTCGACACATAATAATCAAGACCCAAAACATACAGAATAAAGAAAGAATATTAACAGCAGCTAAGGAAAAAGGTCAAGTAACATATAAAGGCAGACCTATCAGAATTACACATGATTTCTCCATGGAAACTCTGAAAGCAAGAAGGTCCTGGATAGATATTCTACCTACACTAAGAGACCAAGGATGCCAGCCCAGACTACTATACCCAGCAAAGCTCTCAATCACTATAGACGGAGAAAACAAGATATTCCATGACAAAACTAGATTCAAGCAATATGTGTCCACTAACCCAGCCCTACAGAAAATTTTGGAAGGAAAACTCCAACCCAAGGAAGCTAACTACAACCAGAAAAACATAGACATTAGTGAATCCCTCTCTACCAACAGCCAAAAAAACAAAGGGGTGAAATTCCACACATAATTCCACCACCAACAACCATTGCAAATCGAAGAAGGATGACCAATCAATGGTCATTAATATCCCTCAATATTAATAGCCTTAATTCACCCATAAAAAGACACACACTAGCAGAATGGATTCGAAGACAGAACCCTTCCTTCTGCTGCATACAAGAAACATACCTCACCCTCAAAGACAGACATTACCTGAGAGTAAAAGGTTGGGAAAATTTTTTTCAATCAAATGGACCCAAGAAACAAGGAGGGGTAGCAATCCTAATATCTAACAAACTGGACTTTAAAATAAAATCAATCAAAAGTGATGAAGGAGGTCATTACATATTCATCACAGGTGAAACCCACAAAGATGAAGTGTCTATCCTGAACATTTATGCCCCAAATACAAAGGCATCCACATTCATTAAAGAAACATTATTAGAACTTAAATCTCATCTAAAGCCCCACACAGTTATAGTGGGAGATTTCAACACACCACTCTCACCACTAGACAGGAATACCAGACAGAAACTCAACAAAGAAGCAAAGGGTCTAATAGAAGTAATGAACCAAATGGGATTAACAGATAACTATAGAATATTTCATCCACATAAAAAAGAATATACTTTCTTCTCACCACATGGAACCTTCTCAAAAATCGACCACATACTTGGCAACATATCAAACCTCAGCAGCTACAAAAAAATTGGAATAACTCCATACATCTTATCAGACCACCATGCTTTAAAATTAGAATTCAACAACAGCACAAATCGCAGAAAACCTACAAACTCATGGAAATTGAATAATGCTCAACTGCACCATCCCTGGGTCAAAGAGGAAATACAAAAAGAAATTAAAGACTTCCTCGAATTCAATGAGAATGAAGACACAACATACCCAAACCTATGGGACACTTTGAAAGCAGTGCTACGGGGGAAGTTCATAGCACTAAGTGCTCACATGAAGAAACAGGAGAACAGTTATACCAGAGAATTAACATCACAGCTGAAAGCTCTAGAACACAAAGAAGCAAACTCCACGAGGAGGAGTAGATGCCAGGGAATAATCAAATATAGGGCTGAAATCAATAGAGTAGAAACTAGGAAAACAATACAAAGAATCAATGCAACGAAGAGTTGGTTCTTTGAGAAAATCAACAAGATAGACAAACCTTTGTCCAAATTTACCAAACAGCGGAGAGTGAATATGCAAATTAACAAAATCAGAAATGAAAAGGGGGACATAACAACAGACTCTGAGGAAATCCAGAGAATCATTAGGTCATACTTTGAAAACCTGTACTCCACAAAATTCAAAAATTTAAAGGAAATGAATGACTTCCTGGACAGCTATCATTTGCCAAAACTAAATCAAGAACAGATAAGCAATTTAAATAGACCTATAACCCCTATGGAAATAGAAGCTGTCATCAAAAGTCTCCCAACCAAAAAAAGTCCAGGTCCAGATGGCCTCAGTGCAGAATTCTACCAGAAATTCAAAGAACAGCTTACACCAATTCTTATCAAAGTGTTCCACAAAATAGAAGCAGAAGGGTCTTTGCCAAACTCTTTCTATGAGGCTTCAATAACCTTGATCCCCAAGCCACACAAAGATACAACTAAGAAAGAGAACTTCAGAACAATATCCCTCAAGAACATTGATGTAAAAATACTCAATAAAATACTGGCAAATCGGATCCAAGAACACATCAAAACAATCATTCACCACGATCAAGTAGGTTTCATCCCAGGGATGCAGGGATGGTTCAACATACGAAAATTGATCAACGTAATCCACCATATAAACAAACTGAAAAACAAAAATCACATGATCATCTCACTACATGCTGAAAAAGCCTTTGACAAAATCCAACACCCCTTCATGATAAAGGTCTTGGAGAGATCTGGGATAGCAGGGACATACTTAAACATAATAAAATCTATATACAGTAAACCAACAGCCAACATCAAACTAAATGGACAGAAACTCAACGCAATTCCTCTGAAATCAGGAACAAAACAAGGCTGTCCACTCTCTCCATACCTTTTCAACATGGTACTTGAAGTTCTAGCTATTGCCATACGACAACAAAGGGGGATCAAGGGGATCCAAATTGGGAAGGAAGAGGTCAAACTTTCACTGTTTGCAGATGATATGATAGTTTACATCAATGACCCAAAGAACTCTACCAGGGAACTCTTACAGCTGATTAACACCTTCAGCAAAGTGGCAGGCTACAAGATCAACTCAGGAAAATCAGTAGCACTACTATATACAGATGATAAAAGGGCTGAAAAAGCAATCAGAGAAACATCACCCTTTAAAATTGCCACAAACAACACAAAATACCTTGGGGTAACGCTAACCAAACAAGTGAAACCTGTATCACAAGAACTTTGAGTCTTTAAAGAAAGAAATTAAGAAGCCCTTAGAAACTGGAAAGATCTCCCATGCTCTTGGATAGGTAGGATCAATGTAGTAAACATGACAATCCTGCCAAAAGCAATCTACAGATTCAATGCTATCCCCATTAAAATCCCAGCACAATTCTTCACAGACCTTGAAATAACAATAATAAAATCAATTTTGTATGGAAAAACAAAAGACCCAGGATAGCCAAAACAACCCTGTTCAACAAGGCAATGTCTGGAGGCATCAGCATCCCTGACCTCAAGCTCTATTACAGAGCTATAGTCCTGAAAACAGCTTGGTATTGGCACAAAAATAGACAGGTAGACCAATGGAATCGAATTGAAAACCCGGGTATTAACCCACACACGTACTAACATCTGATCTTTGACAAAGAAGCTAAAAATATACAATGGAATAAAGGAAGCATCTTCAACAAATGGTGCTGGCATAACTGGAGGCTGGCATGTAGAAGAATGCGGATCGATCCATGTTTATCGCCATGCACAAAACTTAAGTCCAAATGGATCAAAGACCTAAACATAAATCCAGCCACACTGAACCTCTTAGAAGAGAAAGAGGGTGGTACCCTTGAACGAATTGGTACAGGAGACAGCTTCCTGAGCATAACACCAGTAGCACAGACAGTGAGATCAACAATTAATAAATGGGACCTACTGAAACTGAGAAGCTTCTGAAAGGAAAAGGACACAGTCAGCAAGACAAAAAGGCAGCCCACAGAATGGGAAAAAATATTCACTAATCCCACATCTGACAGAGGGTTGATCTCCAAAATTTACAAAGAACTCAAGAAGCAAGTCTCCAAAACACCCAAGGACCCTATTAAAAAGTAGGCTGCAGAACTAAATAGAGAGTTTTCAATAGAGGAGTCTAAAATGGCTGAGAGGCACTTGAGAAAGTGCTCAACATCCTTAGCCATCTGGGAAATGCAAATCAAAACAACTCTGAGATACCATCTCACTCCTGTCAGAATGGCTAAAATCAAAAACACCAATGATAATTTATGCTGGAGAGGATGTGGTGAAAGGGGGACACTCCTCCATTGCTGGTGGGAGTGCCAACTGGTTCAGCCACTTTGGAAATCAGTATGGAGATTCCTCAGAAAAATGGGAATAAACCTACCACAAGACCCAGCAACTCCACTCTTAGGCATATATCCAAAAGATGCCCAATCATACAACAAAGATGTCTGTTCCACTATGTTCATAGCAGCTTTATTTGTAATAGCCAGAACTTGGAAGCAACCTAGATGTCCCTCACCCAAAGAGTGGATAGAGAAAATGTGGTACATCTACACAATGGAGTACTATTCAGCAGAAAAAAATAATGGAATCATGAGATTCGCAGGCAAATGGATGACACTAGAAGAAACCATCCTGAGTGAGGTAACCCAGTCACAAAAAGAGAAACATGGCATTTACTCTCTCATATATGGATTTTAGACATAGATCTGGGGAGTGCCAGCCTACAATCCTATGGCCAGAGAGTCTGGGAAACAGAAACTTCATTTAGTGGCTGATCGAAGAAGAGGCCGACTCCCTCGGTTAAGTACTGAGCTGAACTCAAGAAAGCCAGTAACAGAGAGGGAGGACTGATGATCAAAGGGATTAAGACTGGGCTGGTTTAACCCCCAGAAACAGCTGACCAGACAAAGGTTAACTCTTGAATCCCAGGCATCAGCCTGGGAATCCAGCATGGGACTGATCAAGACCCCCTGAATCTGGGTGTCAGTTAGGATGCCTAGGGAATCTATTGAGCCTTGGGCAGCAGATCAGTACCCATCCCAAGTATGCACACGGACTTTGGACTCCCATAGAACAATGTGAGGTGCACTCTCACCCTGAACTCTTGGGGAAGGGTCTAGGCCCTGCCCTATATGAAATGACAGACTATGGACACCCCCATGGAGGGCCTCACCCTCCCTGGGGGAATGAGGGGATAACGGGGGGGGGGAAATGGAATCAAATAACTTTTCACTTGTGCCATGTCTCTGAATAGGATGCTCCATGAGAGATACTCTAAATACTGACTCTAAATTTACACTGCTCTTATTGGCATTGTGGGCTTCAGTGACTTGAGGACAAACATTGATGGGTGACTTTTACTTTGATGGTAGATGTAAGTTTAATATATATGTACATATACATATATATATGTATATATGTGTGTGTCATATTTTTTAAATTTTCTCATACCCCTAATTTTAAGTTTTCAACTGTAATATGTTAAAATCTTATTCAATTTTAATGCTCCTTGCTGTGGTTTATTATGGAAAGCAAAGGAGGAATAACGATAAGTAACTTAGTGTGTTTTCTTAATCTTTTGTCTTACATCAATAGGCACCGATAAATTTGAACCAGAGCATCAGAGAAAAGTAAGAACTCATACTACCAGGAGGCAGGCGGTTGGAGGTAAACCTATAGGGACCTTTTTCAAACTATAATTACTGAATCTCGATAAAATAACAAAAAAGTAATTGAGGAGAACAAAGCCTTCATAGTAATTATTAACTATCTAACGTTTTATCACATGCCAAAAACATAGACTCAAAATAGATCAAAAGGCCTTAATGGCAGATATAAGACTGAAAGTACTAAAAGGCAGCAAAGAGGAAGGACACCAAGGCACTCCCACACCCCAAAATATGGATCTTTAGAAACACAAAAGCAATTGACCAACAGTGACTGCACCAACAATATTCCTCTGTAAAAGATAGGAAGTAATCTATAGAGCACTAGACTGACAGCACATAAAGGAAGCCAACACTTGAAATGAAGTCATCTGATTACTAGGGGAAATCTAGGTTCTTCTCATGGTTCTTAAACTCATTAATAATATAAGTTACAAACAATGCAGAAGAAAGCTCTCGTACATTTTCATTTGAATTTGGAATAAAAGCTGTAACTGTCCAAGCAAGCTGAAAATTTTAAGAGCCACTATGAGGAGTGGAGACTGAGAAGAGGTCATGTCTTATTTTCACCATGGAAAAGTGAAACAGAAATCCCAGAGTGTCAGGAAAAAATATGTTTAACCCTGAAGCTAAGTTCTGAGAGCATTCAGTCCCAGGCTTTATTTCCCAGAACAAAATAGTACACCAAGGTCACATGGTTAGAAACCAAACCAAAAAACTTATTGAGGAAAGAAAAAAATCATCAAATGGGAGAGTGGTAATGAGGTGAAGAAAGAGACCCAAATGTCAAACTCTGCATAATACCTTCACAATCCCTACCTTTCCCATGGCTATTGGTGCTTTCTGTTTCTTTTTTCCACTTCTTTTGTTAGATTAAGTCCAGAGAAGGACTTAGGGATCTTTCTATCTATTCTTTGGTATACTAGAAAAAACCTAGTCATGTGTTTCCTCATACTCTGGGGTTTCTCCTTCTTTCCGAAATCTCTTAACTATCCATCCCTTTTTCAGTCATGGACTGCTTAGTAAACATGCATGCTTTCTCTGATGCTTTGAATATTTTCCCTTGTTTTTACATCCCCTCTTCCTGACAGCTGCTTCCTGGCTGTTTGGTTGTTTTCCTTTCAGACTTAATAGAACTGCACTTAAAGTTCTTTCTGATTCCATTTCTAAATTCTTCCCTTAACATAAACCAAAAGTCACAAATGAACCCCAGCTTCCTGAGTAGCACATCTCAAAAAATGACAAGCAGCCAAAAATTATAGGTAAAAAGTTGATCAACCATTTTTTAAATCTTTTTTTCCTTCATTTATTAAGTTAGAAACAAGCTTGCTTCACATGTCAATCCCAGCTCCCTCCCCTCCCCCCTCCCCCATCCACCCAAACAGGCACCCCAGTCCTGTACCCAGTCTCCACTCCAATGCCCAGGGAGGGTGATGCCCTCGATGGAGGATCTCCAGAGTCTGTCATTTCATCAAGGGCACTCCCCCTGATGCTTGTCTACAATCCATGTTTGAGTGAATACATACTATGTTACTCTTTTTGTGACTGTGGTACCTCACTCAGGAAGGTTTCTTCTACTGCCATCCATTTGCCTGAAAATCTCTACTGCTGGTGGGAGTGCCAACTCATATAGCCGCTTTGGAAATCAGTATGGAGATTCCTCAGGAAAATGGGAATAAGCCTACCACAAGACCTAGCAATTCCACTCTTAGGCGGATATCCAAAAGATGCAAGTTCATACAATAAGGACATCTGTTCCACTATATTCATAGCAGCATAATTTGTAATAGCCAGAACTTGGAAGCAGCCTAGATGCCCCTCAACTGAAGAGTGCATAGAAAAAATGTGGTACATTTATACAATGGAGTACTATTCAGCAGAAAAAACAATGGAATCCTGAAATTTGCAGGCAAATGGATGTCACTAGAAGAAACCTTCCTGAGTGAGGTAACACAGTCACAAAAACAGAAACATAATATGTACTCTTTCATTTATGGATTTTAGACATAGATCTGGGGAGTGCCAGCCTACAGTCTTACTGCCAGAGTGTCTGGGATACAAAACCTTCATTTAATGGCTGATAGAAGTAGGGGCATACTCCTACAGATAAACCCTGAGCTGAACTCATGGAACCCAGTGACAGAGAGAGAGGACTGATAAGCTAAGGTGTTAAGACTAGGCTGGTTTAACCCCCAGAAACAGCTGACCTGACAAGGGTTACCTCTCCAATCCCATACTGATGGCTGGGTATCCAGCATGAGACTGATCAAGACCCCCTGAATATGGGTGTCAGTGAGGAGGCCTAGGCAATCTATTAGGCCTTGGGTAGTAGATCAGTATTTATCCCTCGCATACAAATGGAATTTGGGTGTCCATCCCAGAATGAGAGATTCACTCTCATCCTGGACTCTTCTGGGAGGGTCTAGGCCTTTCCCTGAAAGAAATGACAGACTATGGCCACCCCATGGAGGGCCTCACCCTCCCTGCGAAATAAGGAGGTACTGGGGGGTTGGTGGTATGATTTGGGAGGAGGGGAGGGAAAGTTAGAGGAACCAGGGATTTACATGTGAAGCAAACTTGTTTCTAATTTAAAATAAAAAATAAAAAATGGCAATCTTGCCGAAAGCAGTATACATATTCAACGCAATCCCCCATTGAAATCCCAGCACAATTCCACACAGACCTTGAAGGAACAAATCTCAACTTTTTATGGAAAAATAAAAGACCCAGGATAACCAAATCAACCCTGTTCAACAAGGCAACATCTGAAGGCATCACCATCCCTGACTTTGAGCTGTATTACAGAGATATATTCCTGTAAACAGCTTGGTATTGGCACAAAAATAGACACATAGGTCAGTGGAATCGAACACCCCAGCATTAATCCATACACATATGAACACCTGATCTTTGACAAAGAAGCTCAAATTATACAATGGAATAAAGAAAGCATCTTCAAAAAATGGGGCTGGCATAACTGGAGGCGGGCATGTAGAAGACAGCAGATAGATCGATGTCTATTGCCATGCACAAAACAAATCCAAATGGATCAAACACCTCAACATAAATCCTGCCACACTGAACCCATTATAAGAGAAAGTGGGAGGTACCCTTGAACTAATAGGTACAGGAGACCACTTTCTGAACATAGCTCCAGTATCAAAGACACTAAGAATGACAATTAGTAAATAGGATCCTCCTGAAACTGAGAAACTTCCATAAGGCAAAGGACACAATCAACAAGACAAAACAGCAACACAGATTGGAAAAAAGATAATCTCTAACCCCACATCTGACAGAGGGCTAATCTCCAATATTTACAAAGAACTCAAGAAGCAAGTTTCCAAAACCAAATGATCAAACTTTTTAACTAACAGGGGATGAGCTTAAAACCACACCGAGATGTCATATTATCAAATTGTTGTCAAAACAAATGAGCAAAAATACAGTACTATGCACTTAGAGAAAGGGAGCATTTATATACTGTAATGGAAAGAGATTAATATAAGTTCAATAGAAAATAATATGGCTGTACTGCAAAGTGTCTAGACATAGAATTACCATATGATCCAGATCTACCATTTCTTGCTATAAGCTATAAAAATTTACTCAGATGATTAGAGAAATTTGCATGTTCACATGTATTGTTTCACAGTTCTCAGGAGCAATAATGAATTAACAGAACATATTAGGTGAGTAAGATGGTGTAACAGATACACATGTTTTCCCCCTGAGTTTTACCCCTGACTTATTCGTGGTGGATGGAAAGAACTGACTCCTAAAAGTTGTCTTCTGAATTCCACATTTGTGATTGGACAGGTCCTGTCCAATATAGTGTATTTTATGTGTGGTATATATGCTGAAGTCATACCATTTTACTACAAGGAAGAATAAAACCTAATCTTTTTTTAGCAAATCAAATGAAAGTGGAGAATTTCTCAAGTAAATAAATCAATAACAGAAGTAAGAATCAAACACTGTCTTTCATACTTGGCTGCTAGGAATGTTATCAAAAGATAATCCAGAAGTTGAAAAATGGTTACTAGATTGTGAGAAAACAATTGTGTAGAACAACAACACTGTGGTGATATGGTAGCAAGGACAGACATACTCAAAATGATCTATTTTTTGATGTGTATGGCACAAGGTAAAATAGATTGTTATTGAAAAGTTCAGGCATTACACTGGCCTGCCCGGTCACCTGGCAGGATGCTCTCAGGCAGCACTCTGGACAGCCCAGAGTACTGGGAGAACCACACAGATGCAAAGGACCCCATTAAAGGACTGACTCCTGCCTGCTTACACTCTCTCTTGCTTTCATCATCTCATTCTCTCTTTTACTCTCATCTTCCTCTCTCTGTCTCTGCCTCTCTCTCTGTCTCTCTCTCTGTCTCTCTCTCTCTCTCTCTCTCTCTCTCTCTCTCTCTCACACACACACACACACACACACACACATCTGCACGGGTTGGTTATCCCTCACCCCCCTTTTCCTTCCCTGCCCACCAATAAAATTCCACGTGGGACCATTGAGTCACAGTTTGTGTCTTCTTAATGGGTAAACCTAGACATTTTAACAACATTGGTTCCCTGACCAGGACAGGCTATCCCTGCAGCTCCTAGCTGCCTGCTGGTGTGGAGGGGGAGAATGCAGGTAACCTACAACTTTGGGCCAATGGCCTACTTTCCATCAACTGGGACACAAAATTTTCCATCCAACAGTGGCTATGATTTGGTAAGGACCCCTTCTAGGACAGCGTAAGCATTTCCATGAACTCTAAGGACTGACCATTGAGCATCCATCACACTTATGGTGGTCTTGGGAACCAGAGCTGCCCCCAACCACAACCTTTAAGGTTACTGTTTACCCCCATCATCTGAAGATCATTTTCAGTTTGCTTTCCATGGGCAGGGCCTACTGGTAATTTTTTCGGCTCCTTTATGAAACTTTGGCGGCTTTTCGCCACCTTCAGGTCTCTGAATCCTTTTTCAGGTAGTTTTTTTTTCTGCCCTGGCTAGACTCTCCAGCTGATGAGTTCCAAAGAGTTGATCTCGCCATTTTCATTTTCTTTAGGACTTACTCATGAATAACAAACCAACAAAGTAAAACTTAAAACCCTTCATTTAATGCCTCTTGTTAAGGCATCCAGACTCATTTATATGATTAAGAAATGGTCAAGGTAACTATTGGTAACAAATCCCACTGACCAATTAATGACTCTCTAGATCCAGATATTTTATGTGATCTTTCTCATTACTGCCAGCGATATAGTCGATTAAAGGAGTTACCTTATGTTGAAGCTTTCCTCTATCTCTCTACTAAACATTCTCTTCAACATTCTTTCTTCCTCTAAAACTCATTCTCCTAGCTTTAAAAGCTAAAACAAAAAAACAAAAAAAGAATAACTCCTGCCACTTCCCATCATGGCTACACCTGTTTCAGGGCTGGAACTGCCTTCCACCTGGGAGTGGCCTATTTTGTCTCTCCAGTTCAATCAGCTTGGAATGAAAAACTCTTATTTTCTATCCAACTTTGCTTCTACTGTATTTCTTCTCCATTCAGATGCCAGCAGCTTACAATGCCTTGGCATTTCATTTTTTTCCTGACAAATGAGGTTTGAGGTTTCCTGCTCCAACCCACGAGGGGTCTCTTGGGTTTTAGACCTACATCTTTCTGGCTCAATCATGAGGAAAAAAGACACTTCTGCCAACAGATGGGAATGTGCTTATGGAGGCTGCCATCAATGACCATGCGGCCTAACCTGGGAGCTGACATCTTGGCATGTAACCTAGCTGTGAGCACACTCACTTAGTCTAGCCAGCTTCTGCAGGCAAAGCCTGCTGACAGATACAATTCATTTACTTTTTGTTTCGTCTGCACTTTTATTTTTGTCTCTAATTTCATCTTTCACTGGCTCTGTTGTGCATGGCTCATTTATGGAATACTGTGCCTTTCCAGGGTGCCCTGTTCTATCTACAACAAATCTTTGTTGTCACTGTCTCTTTAAATCTGTCTGTTTCCTACAAGTGTGGATTAAACACTTTTACCTAATCCTGTTTAATGTACCTATATGTATATGTAAGAAATATAAGGTAAGCTTATATACAATTTAAATTCAATTATGCTAAATATCAAATATTTCTAAATTGTTGTTTTTAAATTATGATAAACATTTAAAGTTATAAGAGTCTATTTCAAATTAACAAAGTGTTTATAACACCCAGTCCTTCCTGTAAGCTGTTTACAAAGGTAAAGCATCTATTACAAAAGGGGATTTTTCTCTAGTCTCTATGTACTTAGGGCAAGTCACTAAAGATAAATTTTGTCTGCTAAGATATACTAGACAGATCGACAAACCTCACATGTTCAGAGATCTAGAGAACATGGCATTTAATATTTTATTTAAAAGCTTTTAATAACAGGGAGACAGGCCATTTCCTTAAGAAGACTGGTGGACACTGAAGCAACTCTGCCCATAAAAGTGTCAATGCTGGTCACTAAGCAACCCTGCCCTTCTCCTCAACTGCTTCAAAGGACTCTTCAGTCCGTGAACAAGAGGACACTAGAATCAACTTTCTCCACATTGCTCAGGTCAACAGTAGGAAAGCCTTCCTAAAAAGTCCCCAATCCACAGGTCTCACTATCAGAAAAAGGCATGTGTCTTTGGAGCCTCTGACTTCAACAACTGTGGAGGACCTTGGGGTGGTTGTCCATGCAATCAGCTACTAAGTCTCTCTTTATCCAATCTCAGGTAAAATCTTATCCTTCTGAAGAACTCTGATGGTTTTGATGGCTGGTAGCTTTGCCAGCTTAAATAACAGACAAGGCAAAGCTATGTCATAAAACAGATTTCAGGAACAGGTATTCTAAGGTTTATCTATGTAAGATAGTAATGTAATAAAGTAAGTTAGGATATTAAAAATAAAGTATGTTCCAGGTTTCTCTTTCATTATACTAATTTTCATAGTCTTAACATTAATCAATAAAGCTCTGATAAGCTACTAATCTAACTCTAACAGAGTGCTAAACAACTATACCACCATATGATCATAACTACAAGCTCAAAATTAAGGTGCCTTTCAATGTCCTAAAAATATCTGTCAGTTTTAAAACTGTGAATGCTTTCAGCCAAGTCTTTTCTAACACAAAAATGCTGCTAATATGTCTAATACTTATGTTTTCACAAGCTCAAAGTATTCCCTTTAAGTTCCAGGAAGCCAAATTAGAACCATCCAAACAGTTCAGATTCACTCCAGATATTATTTAACCGCTCCTTGGTCTAGGGATTCCCTTTCCTCATCTTGGGACCCCTTGGGAACCCCTCCATCATCTCACAATATTCCCGTGAAATACCAGGACCTAAGAAAAAACTTTTTAAACCTAACTTTGTCCTCTACTCTGCTATCATCTTGCCAGATCTACACAGGCGCCAGAGTGTTCCATACAGCCTGGACTGTAATGAAGCAAGATCCAAGAAAGATGAGCAATCAATGGCCATTAATAGCCCTCAATATTAATGGCCTTAACTCACCCATAAAAAGACACAGACTAGCAGAATGGTTCGAAGACAGAACCCTTCCTTCTGGTGCATACAAGAAACACACCTCACCCTCAAAGTCAGACCTTACCTGAGAGTTAAACTTTGGGAAAAAATTTTCAATTAAATGGACCCAAGAAACAAGCAGGGGTAGCAATTCTAATATCTAACAAACTAGACTTTAAAATAAAATCAATCAAAAGAGATGAAGGAGGTCATTACATACTCATCACAGGTGAAACCCACAAAGATGAAGTGTCTATCCTGAACATCTATGCCACAAATACAAAGGCATCCACACTCATTAAAGAAACATTATTAGAACTTAAATCTCATCTAAAGCCCCACACAGTTATAGTGGGAGATTTCAACACACCACTCTCACCACTAGACAGGAATACCAGACAGAAACTCAACAAAGAAGCAAAGGGTCTAATAGAAGTAATGAACCAAATGGGATTAACAGATAACTATAGAACATTTCATCCACATAAAAAAGAATATACTTTCTTCTCACCACATGGAACCTTCTCAAAAATCGACCACATACTTGGCAACATATCAAACCTCAGCAGCTACAAAAAAATTGGAATAACTCCATGCATCTTATCAGACCACCATGCTTTAAAATTAGAATTCAACAACAACACAAATTGCAGAAAACCTACAAAGTCATGGAAATTGAATAATGCTCAACTGCACCATCCCTGGGTCAAAGAGGAAATAAAAAAAGAAATTAAAGACTTCCTCGAATTCAATGAGAATGAAGACACAACATACCCAAACCTATGGGACACTTTGAAAGCAGTGCTACGGGGGAAGTTCATAGCACTAAGTGCTCACATGAAGAAACAGGAGAACAGTTATACTAGAGAATTAACAGCACAGCTGAAAGCTCTAGAACACAAAGAAGCAAACTCCACGAGGAGGAGTAGATGCCAGGGAATAATCAAATATAGGGATGAAATCAATAAAGTAGAAACTAGGAAAACAATACAAAGAATCAATGCAACGAAGAGTTGGTTCTTTGAGAAAATCAACAAGATAGAAAAACCTTTGTCCAACTTACCAAACAGAGGGGGTGAATATGCAAATTAACAAAATCAGAAATGAAAAGGGGGACATAACAACAGACTCTGAGGAAATCCAGAGAATCATTAGGTCATACTTTGAAAACCTGTACTCCACAAAATTCAAAAATTTAAAGGAAATGGATGACTTCCTGAATAGCTTTCACTTGCCAAAACTAAATCAAAAACAGATAAGCAATTTAAATAGAACTATAACCCCTATGGAAATAGAAGAAGTCATCAAAAGTCTCCCAACCAAAAGAAGTCCAGGTCCAGATGGCCTCAGTGCAGAATTCTACCAGAAATTCAAAGATCAGCTTATACCAATTCTTCTCAAAGTATCCCTCAAGAACATTGATGCAAAAATACTCAATAAAATACTGGCAAATCAGATCCAAGAACACATCAAAACAATCATTCACCACGATGAAGTAGGTTTCATCCCAGGGATGGAGGGATGGTTCAACATACGAAAATTGATCAATGTAATCCACCATATAAACAAGCTGAAAAACAAACATCACATGATCATCTCACTACATGCTGAAAAAGCCTTTGACAAAATCCAACACCCCTTCATGATAAAGGTCTTGGAGAGATCTGGGATAGCAGGGACACACTTAAACATAATAAAATCTATATACAGTAAACCAACAGCCAACATCAAACTAAATGGACAGCCCCACTGCCAGAGAGTCTGGGAAACAGATCCTTCATCCAGTAACTAATGGAAACAGAGACAGACTCCTACAGCTAAGCACTAAATTGAATTCCTGGAATCCAGTGACAGAAAGGGTGAACAGATGAGCAAAGGGGTTAAAACAGGCCTGGTTTAACAAACATAAACAATTGACCTGAAGAAAGGGGGGGCTCTTGATGGCTGTGTGGAAAGCATGGGACTGATCTAGATCACTTGAATGTGGGTGTCATTTAGGAAGCCTAGGTAATCTATGGGGCCTTGGATAGTATTTATGCCTGGTGTACAAATAGAGTTTGAGTGCCCATCCCACAATGAGGAATGCTCTTTCAGTCTGGACTCTTGTGGGAGGGCCTAGACCTTGTCAGCAAGACAAAAAGGCAGCCCACAGAATGGGAAAAAATATTCACTAATCCCACATCTGACAGAGGGTTCATCTACAAAATTTACAAAGAAGTCAAGAAGCAAGTCTCCAAAACACCAAAGGACCCTATTAAAAAGTAGGCTGCAGAACTAAATAGAGAGTTTTCAATAGAGGAGTCTAAAATGGCTGAGAGGCACTTGAGAAAGTGCTCAACATCCTTAGCCATCCAGGAAATGCAAATCAAACAACTCTGAGATACCATCTCACTCCTGTCAGAATGGCTAAAATCAAAAACAACAATTCATGCTGGAGAGGATGTGGTGAAAGGGGGACACTCCTCCATTGCTGGTTGGAGTGCCAACTGGTTCAGCCACTTTGGAAAGCAGTATGAAGATCCTCAGAAAAATGGGAATAAACCTACCACAAGACCCAGCAACTCCACTCTTAGGCATATATCCAAAAGATGCCCATTCATACAATAGAGATGTCTGTTCCACTATGTTCATAGCAGCATTATTTGTAATAGCCAGAACTTGGAAGCAATCTAGATGTCCCTCAACCAAAGAGTAGATAGAGAAAATGTGGTAAATTTACACAATGGAGTACTATTCAGCAGAAACAAACAATGGAATCCTGAGATTCGCAGGCAAATGGATGACACTAGAAGAAACCATCCTGAGTGAGGTAACCCAGTCACAAAAAGAGAAACATGGCATTTACTCTCTCATATATGGATTTTAGACATAGATCTGGGGAGTGCCACCCTACAATCCCATTGCCAGAGAGTCTGGGAAACAGAAACTTCATTTAGTGGCTGATCGAAGAAGAGGCCGACTCCCTTGGTTAAGTACTGAGCTGAACTCAAGAAAGCCAGTAACAGAGAGGGAGGACTGATGACCAAAGGGATTAAGACTAGACTGGTTTAACCCCCAGAAACAGCTGACCTGACAGAGGTTAACTCTTGAAACCCAGGCATCAGCCCGGGAATCCAGCATGGGACTGATCAAGACCCACTGAATATGAATGTCAGTGAGGAGGCCTAGGTAACCTATTGAGCCTTGGGCAGCAGATCAGTACCCATCCCGATTATACACATGGACTTTGGACTCCCATCCAACAATGTGAGGTGCACTCTCACCGTGTTCTCTTGGGGCAAGGTCTAGGCCCTGCACTATATGAAGTGACAGACTATGGACACCCCCATGGAGGGCCTCACCATCCCTGGGGAAATGAGGGGGTAATGGGGGGTTGGGGAGAGGGCACGGGAGGAGTGGAGGAAAAGGGAGAGGGACCTGGAACTGACTTTTGAAGCAACCTTGTTTCTTATCTAAATTTAAACTGAAAAATAAATAAAAAAATAACATTAAGTTGTACCAAAATCTATAACACGTGCAAAATAATTGAGGTTAATAGTTGTCTTTTAATTCTATACCCCTATATCCCACAAATGATGACAAACATCCCACCAAATGACCAAAAACTGTCTACCCCATGTATTGGAAATTAGGGCATTGTGTCATGCAGACTATTTCCTCTTGTCTGAGGCAGTGAAAGAGGACCCTGAGAAAATTCAGATATTGTTCAAGTCCTCAGAAAAGTAGTCATAAAATTTGTTGTCCAGTCTCAGTACTGTTGCCATACAATGTGATCAGTATATAATTCCATTCTAAACTTAAGACATCTCTAAAGTATATATGCTGGTTTAATTTGGCAGTCATTTTCACAATCCACTGTCTCTCAGGAATTGTCATTTATTCATTAGCCTTCAAAAATTTCAAAGTGAATTTAACACAATATAGGATCTAGACTCCCTGTGTATTTTCTATCCTTATGTGACCGTTTTGTTTTTCCCTTTGTATTACTTTATTCTCTCTTTAAAGACTGATTTGTAAACTTCATTTTTTCCTATGAGGGACTATACCTATTTTCTTTTCTTTTCTTTCTTAAGTGCCTTTCACATTTGTAAACATATTGTGCCCTATTTAGACGTTTTCTCCCTCCTGTTGATCTGCTTGCCTTACACCTGTAGCGTTCTCTGATGACTCGAGCCAAACCTTAAATTCCTCTGCAGAGCATTGTGCTGGCAACTGTCCACACTGGTTCTGCTGACAGCTGCTACATAGAGTCTCCAAACCCAGCAACTGACACCCACATTCAAGGTTACCTCCCAGACTCTCTGGCACTCCCCATATCTATGTCTAAATTCCATATATGAGAGAGTACATGCCATGTTTCTCTTTTTGTGACTGGGTTACCTCACTCAGGATGGTTTCTTCTAGTGTCATCCATTTGCCTGCAAATCTCAGGATGCCATTGTTTTTTTCTGCTGAATAGTACTCCATTGTGTAGATGTACCACATTTTCTCTATCCACTCTTCGGTTGAGGGGCATCTAGGTTGCATCCAAGTTCTGGCTATTACAAATAATACTGCTATGACATGTATTTGTTCTTAGCCATTCTGAAAGGTATCAGATAATATCTCATAATTGTGTTGATATGCATTTACCTGCTGGCTAAGGATATTGAGGAATTTATTAAGTGTCCTTTGGACATTCAAGATTCCTCTTTTGATAGTTATCTATTTAGATATGTCCCTATTTTTAATTTGGATTATTTTGTATTATTTGGTTTTTTTGTTTCCTGAGGGTTTTTTTGTATGATTTTATATCAACCTTATGACAGACGTTGGGTTGGGGAAGATCTTTTCCCATTTTGTAGGATGATGTTTGCCTTACCAGTGTCCTTTGCCTTACAAAAGCCTCTCAGTTTCAGGAGGTCCCATTTACTGATTGCCAATCTCAGTGTCTGTGCTACTGGTGGCATGTTCAATGCGTTTAAGGGTACTTCCCAATTTCTCTTCTAATGGGTTTACTGTGGCTGGATTTACATTGAGATTTTTTTATCCATTTAGACTTAACATTTTTACATGGTAAAATGTCTGCAGTCTTCTACATGTCAGCATTCAGTTATAACAGCACAATTAGTTGAAGATGCTTTCCTTTTGCCACTGTATAACTTTAGCATCTTTGTCAGAAACGAGGTCTTCATAGGTGTGTTGATGAATATCAGTGTACTTTATTTGATTTCATTGTACCACCTCTCTGCTCTCCTACCAACAGCTAGCTGTTTTCATTACTATAGCTCTACAATAGAGCTTGATGCAAGTGATGGTTATTTATTGTACAGGACAGTTTATCTGTCCTAGGGTTTTTTGTTTTTGTTTTTTTCATATGAAGTTGAGTGTTGTTATTTCAAGGTCTGTGAAGAATTCTTCTGGGATTTTGATGGGGATTGCTTTGAATCTGTTGATCCCTTTTGGTAAGATTTCCAATTTTACTATGTTGGTGCTATCTATCCGAAAGCATGGAAGATCTTTCTTTTTCAGATATCTTCTTTAATTTCTTTCTTTAAAGACTTGTTGATCATGGGGTAGGCTACCTTTTATTACTAGTTCTGGACCTAGATGGTATCTGCATTGAGAAGAAAGGTAGATAGGGTGAACAATATCTCAGTGATATGTTACTTTTTTAATTAAAATTCATAGTTTAATTGAAACCACTTATTCTAAAGTTACTTTTTTGTCAGTTTTCTATTTGTTTATGCAACTAAAATATTGTCAAAGTTTTCAATTTTCTTTTTCATTGTTTCTTTAAATATAATTTATTGACGTTTCTTATTTATATAAGCAAATTAAAAGAATATAGATAAAATTTTGAAAATCAAGAGAAATATTATATTCTACCAAAACGATTGATTTGCATTAATAGACTAGATTTTGCTAAAGAGCTCAAGTCTTTTCAACACATTGCAAAAAATCATATGAATAATATAAACAGTAACAAAGAGTATGTATAAAGCCATACTGCATAGTGAGAAAACTTCAAGAGATGCAGAAATTTTTACAGTTTTGTCTACCAGCTATAGTAGCAGAGACCATGTCTCCATTGGCTTCTGTGGTGAAGGCTCAATTGCAAATATTCCTAATTTTACAATTGTGTATTATGGATTCTTCCTCAGCATTCAAATGTGCTCATCCTGGAGTTTGAAAATCACAGTACATCAGCATGAATAATCTGTGTGTAAGATGAGAAGATGTGCTTTTTATTCCCTTCAGAATTTAATTTGTATTTCTGGTGACAAGCTGCTCATCCTGTTGGTTACAAATTGGTTACTTTGTAACCCTTTAACATAAACACTTAACCTTTAAAAATCTACTGGTTTGCATAAAATCCCAGATGTGCATGTGTTTAAAACTAATGTTGAGTATTTTGTATTGCCAGATCACTAATTAAATTCCTGCATATAACCTTTTCCTTTCTGAAATGCAACATTTAGTAAGATATTTTATAATTATGTAAGCAATGTTTAGTATAAATTTTGCATTGTAATTAGTTTGGTGGAGAGTATAATTTAGAATTAAATCAGAATCTACAAAGACTGCAGTGTAATACATATAAAGACGTACCATTCTGTAACAACAAAGTCACTGTTTATACTTTCAATTTAAATTGAAGTTGTTTGTGTATTGGGTGATGAATTTTAAATACTTAAAGCAAAAAAGGCCTACCACAGTTCCCTCTGAGACGTAAAACATTTTCTATTCTTACAGCTTTTTCTTATGTCACCTCAGAAATATTTCTTTCTTTATTGTTTTTTATATAAAAGGCTTAGCAAAGACTCAAGAGACATAAACAGTGTATAGGAGTAAAAGCAGAAAGATTACTGATGAAATCAATATTTCCTTTGAGTTCAGCAGAATTTCAACTATACACTGAGCACATTTCATTTGTAGTAAAATATGTGTTAATTTTGTAGTAAAAGGAAATATGTGAAGTAATAAGGATAATAATCTTAAGATAATAGATATGTGGAAGAAATCCCAATTAGCTTTAAAATATGGTAAGCTAATAGCAACTTATTAGTGAGTAGATAACATGCTTGTTTTTCTAGGTCTGAATAACCTCAAAAAGTATGGCTTTTTTTCTAGTTGCATTCATTTTCCTGCAAATTTCATGTCGTTTTTTTCTTATTATATTTTGTGCTATGTTTAATTGATATCCCTGGGAGGACTACATTTTTAATTGATTTTTAAAAAAATTTTTTAACTTTTAAACATGTCACTTTCAGTTCCCTCTCCCTCCCCTCCTATCCCATCCCCCAATTCTCCAAACACCTCACCTCCACTCTACTCCTCTTCTGCTACCCAGAGAGGGCAAGGGCCTCCATGAGGGATTTTCAGATTATGTCTGAAGGGCCCAGGTTCTTCCCCATGTGTCCAGGCTGAGAGAGCATCCCTCCAAGTGGTATGGGTTCCCAGAGTCTTCTGCATGCCAGGAATAAATACTGATCAACTCTCCAAGGACCCACACATTGCCAAGGCCTACTCTCTGTCACCGGTTTTTCTGAAGGAAAATGGAGCATGAGTATATCTGGGGCAAAGGGGAGCTGGGGGTGAATGAGTAAACAGAATCAGATTTGGATTTATAGTATGAGAAAATAAGTCTAAAAATTGGTAAGAAAATTAAAAGTGTTGTTAGAATATAAAAAAAGAAGAAACATTCTGTCACTATTAATTTTACAGAGGTAAATGTAGAATGTCAAAATAATGCAAAACTAATGAAATACTAAATATAATGTGACGATGATATAATTAGAAATAAGATATTTGTTAGTATAATTATCTACATTAAAAGGGGAAATTAATCTGTAAATAAATGACAAAGCAAAACTAAATTTGTTTTTAGTTATTAACCTGTTGGCCAATGACTAGGGCTTCTTATTGGCTAGCTTAGTCTTAATTATTAACCCATAACTACTAATCTATGTATTTCCACATAGTCTTGGCTTACCAGAGAATGCCAGACCTGCAACTCCTTTGCCTGATAACATGGTGATTGACTCTGACAGGCCCTCCTGCCTACCTTTCCCAGAATTCTCCACTCTCTTAGTCCCACCTAGCTTCCTGTCTGGCCAATCAGTGTTTTATTCATCAACCAATAAGAGAAACATATGTGCAGAAAGACAACTCTCATCATGTATGTACTTACTGTATTTGTTTATATGTATGTATTTATGTTTTTAATTTTTAATTTTAATTTTAAATAGCTTGTTTCACATGTCAATTCCAGTTCTCTCTCCCTCCCCTCCTCCCGCACACCCCCAGACCCCCATCCTCCCACCCTATTGCCAATTCCTTCCACATAGGGGATATCTAGAGTCTGTCATTTCACTCAGGGTAGGGTCCAGGCACTCCGCTAAGAATCCAGGCTGAGAGAGCATCCCTCTTTGTGCTATGGGCACACGATGTCTGTTTGTATTCCAGGGATAAACACTGATCCACTGCCCAGAGGCCCATAGGTTGCTCAGGCCTCCTCACTTACACTCACATTCTGGGGTCCGGATCAGTCCCATGCTGGTCTCCCCGCTGTCGGTCTGGGGTCCAAGAGCTCTGCCCTGTTCAGATCAGCTGTCTCTGCTGGTTTTGTGAGCCCATTCTTTGCCAATTTGCTCATCGCTCTTTTATCTCTGTCACTGGGTTCTCTGGGTTCAGTTCAGTGCTTAAATGTGGGTGTTTGCCTCTGCTTCCATCAGTCACTGGATGAAGGTTCACGGATGGTTACAGACATCAAGTTCATTATCAGGAATGGGCTTTCGAGGTGGTCTATCTACTATTGCATAGCTTGCCAATTGGTGTCATCCCTTTAGATCACTAGAGGTCACAGTGGTGCCTGATCTGTCTTCTAACCTATGATTCCCTCTTCCCCCTATTCTACCGTCCCCCCACTCAAACTTCCTGTTCCCCCATGACATATTCTCTCTTCCTCTTCTCTCCCTCACTTAGCATTTCCCTGATGGCTAAGGATGTTGAGCACTTTCTTAAGTGTTTCTTGGCCATTTTAGCCTTCTCTATTGAGATTTCTCTATTTAGTTCTGTACCCCACCTTTTAATTGGATCCTTTGGTGTTTTGGAGACTTCCTTCTTGAGTTCTTGGTAAATGTTGGAGATTAGCCCTCTGTCAGATGTGGGGTTAGTGAATATCTTTTCCCATTCTGTGGACTGCCTTTTGTCTTGTTGACTGTGTCCTTTGCCTTACAGAAGCTTTTTAGTTTCAGGAGGTCCCATTTGTTCATTGTCGATCTCAGTGTTTGTGCCACTGGTGTTATGTTCAGGAAGTGGTCTCCTTACCAACTTGTTGAAGAGTATCTCTCACTTTCTCTTCTAAAAGTTTCAGTGTGGCAGGATTTATGTTGAGACCTTTGATCCATTTGGACTTAAGTTTTGTACAAGGCAATAAACATGGATCTATCTGCAGTCTTCTGCATACCAGTACCCAGTTATAACAGCACCATTTGTTGAAGATGCTTTCTATTTTCCATTGTATAGTTTTAGCTTCTTTGTCAAAAATCAAGTGTTCATAGGTGTGTGGGTTAAAATCAGGGTTTTGAATTCAGTTCCATTGGTCTACCTGCCTATTTTTGTGCCAATACCAAGCTGTTTTCAGGACTATAGTTCTATACTAGAGCTTGAAGTCCGGTGTGGTGATGCCTCCTGAAGTTCCTTTATTGTATAGGGTTGTTTCGGCTATCCTGAGCCTTTCATTTTTCCATACAAAGTTGATTATTGTTCTTTCCAGGTCCTTGAAGAATTGTTATGGAATTTTGATAGGGATTGCATTGAATCTGTAGACTGCTTTTGGCAAGTTTGCCAGTTTTATTATGTTGATCATACCAATACAAGAGCATGGGAGATCTTTCCATTTTCTGGTATCCTCTTTGATTTCTTTCTCTAAAGAATCAAAGTTCTTGATATACAGGTCTTTAACTTCATTGGTTAACATTATCCCCAGATATTTGATGCTGTTTATGGCTATTGTAAAGAGAGATGTTTCTCTGATTTCTTTCTCAGTCACTTCATCATCTGTTTATAATAGGGCCACTGATATTTTTGAGTTTACCTTGTATCCTGCCACATTGCTGAAGGTGTTTATCAGCTCTAGGAATTCCCTTGTAGAGTTTTGCAGGTCACTTTTGTAAACTATCATATCATCTGCAAATAGTGAAAGTTTGACTTCTTCTTTTCCTATATGTATCCTCTTGATCTACTTTTGTTGTCTTATTGCTGTAGCTAGAACTTCAAGTACAATTTTGAAGAGATATGGAGAGAGTGGACAGCCTTGTCTTGTTCCTGATTTTACAGGAATTGTTTTGAGTTTCTCCCCATTTAGTTTGATGTTAGTTGTTGGTTTACTGTATATTGCTTTTATCATATTCAGGTATGTTCCTGTTATCCTGATCTCTCTGGGACCTTTATCATGAAGGGATGCTGGATTTCGTCAAAGGCTTTTTCAGCATCTAGTGAGATGACCATGTGGTTTTTCTTACAGTTTGTTTATATGGTGGATTACACTGATAGATTTTCTAATGTTGAACCATCCCTGCATTCCTGGGATGAAGCCTACTTGATCATGGTGAATGATTTTTCTGATGTGTTCTTGAATCCGGTTTGCAAGTATTTTATTGAGTATTTTTGCATCGATGTTCATGAGGGAAATTGGTCTATAGTTCTATTTCTTAGTTGTGTCTTTGTGTGGCTTGGGTATCAAGGTAATTTTAGCCTCGTTAAAAGAGTTTGACAGTAGCCTCCTGCTTCTATTGTGTGGAATACCTTGAGGAGTATTAGACTTAGCTCTTCTTTGAATTTCTGGTAGAATTCTGCACTTAAGCCATCTGGGCCTGAGCTTTTTTGTTTGGGAGACTTTTGTTGACTGCTTCTGTTTCATTAGGGGTTATAGGTTTGTTTAGATTGTTAATCTGCTCTTGATTTAGTTTTGGCAAGTGATATCTATCCAGGAAATTGTCCATTTCCTTTAAATTTTCAAATTTTGTGGAGTACAGATTTTCAAAGTATGCCCTGATGATTCTCTGGATTTCCTCAGAGTCCATTGTTATGTCCCCTTTTTCATTTCTGATTTTGTTAATTAGCATGCTCTCCCTCTGTCTTTTGCTTAGTTTGGACAGAGGTTTGTCTATTTTGTTGATTTTTCTCAGAGAACCAACTCTTTGTTTCATTGACTCTTCGCAGTGTTTTCCTGGTTTCTACTTGATTGTTTTCAGCCCTCAATTTGATTATTTCCTGGCGTCTGCTCCTCCTGGGGGAGTTTGCTTCTTTTTGTTCTAGAACATTCAGGTGTGATATTAATTCTCTTGTATAACTGTTCTGCAGTTTCTTCATGTGGGCACTTAGTGCTATTAACTTTCCTCTCAGCACTGCTTTAAAAGTGCCCCATAAGTTTGTGTATGTTGTGTCTTCATTCTCATTGAATTTCCAGGAAGTCTTTAATTTCTTTTTTTATTTCTTCATTTACCCATGGATGGTGTAATTGTGCATTGTTTGATTTCCATGACTTTGCAGGCTCTGTGATTTGTGCTATTGTTGAATTCTAATTTTAATGCATGGTGGTCTGATAAGATACAGGGGGTTATTCCAATATTTTTGTATCTGTGGAGATTTGCTATGTTTCCTATTATGTGGTCAATTTTAGATCAGGTTCCATGTGGCGCCAAGAAGAAGGCATTTGGTTGGAATGTTCTATAGATGTCTGTTAAACCCAGTTGTGTCTTAACTCTATTAGTTCTTTTGTTTCTTTGTTAAGTTTCTGTCTGGACGTCCTGTCTAGCGGTGAGAGCTGATTGTTGAAGACTTCCTACTATTAGTGTGTGAGATTTTATGTGCATTTTGAGCTTTAATAATGTTTCTTTCACGAATGTAGGTGCCTTTGTATTTGGGGAGTAGATGTTTAAAATTGAGACTTCATCTTGATGTAGTTTTCCTTTGATGAATATGAAGTGTCCTTCTTCAGCTCTTTTGATTGATTTTAACTTGAAGTCTAGTTTGTTAGATATTAGGATTGCTAAACCCTCTTGTTTCTTGGGACCGTTTGATTGGAAGATCTTTTCCCATCCCTTTACTCTGAGATAACATCTGTCTTTGGTGTTGAGATGTGTTTCTTTTATGCAGCAGAAGGAAGGGTTCTGTCTTCGTATCCATTCTGCTAGTCTGTGTCTTCTTATAGGCAAATTGACGCCGTTGACATTGAGGGATATTAATGACCATTGATTGATGATCCTTGTTTGTGCTTGATTTATTGTTAGTGAAGTTATTTTGTGTAGTTTCTCCTCTCTTTTTCTTTTGGTGTTTTGTAAAGTGGGATTATATATTGCCTGTGTCTTTGTGAGTGTAGTTATCTTCCTTGGATCTAGGTTTTCCTTCTAGCACTTTCTGTAGAGCTGGATTCATGGATACATATTGTTTAAATCTGGCTTTGTCGTGGAATATTTTGTTTTCTCCATCTATGGTAATTGAATGCTTTGCGGAATATAGTAGTCGGGCTGGCATCCTTGTTCCCTTAGCATATGTAGGACATCTATCCTTGATCTTTTGGCTTTCATCGTTTCCATTGGGAAGTCAGGTGTAATTCGGTTAGGTCTGCCTTCATATGTTAAACTTGGCCTTTTCTTTTGCTGCTCTTAATATTTTCTATTTATTCTGTAGGTTTGATGGTTTGATTATTATATGATGAGGTGACTTCTTTTTCTTGTCCAACCTCTTTGGTGTTCTATAAGCTTCTTGTATTTTCATAGGCATATCTTTCTTTAGGTTAGGGAAGTTTTCTTCTATGATTTTGTTGAATATGTTTTCTATACCTTTGAGTTGTATTTCTTCACCTTCTTCTATACCTATTATTCTCAGGTTTGGATTCTTCACGATGTCCCATATTTCCTGGATATTTTGTGTTAAGGATTTGTTGATTTTGAGATTTTCTTTGGTTGACGACTCTATATCCTCTAATGAGTCTTCAACACCTGAGATTCTCTCTTCGATCTCTTGTATTCTTTTGATGATACTTGCATCTGTAGTACTGATCACTTACCCAGCTTTACTATTTCCACCATCCCCTCATTCTGTGTTTTCTTTATCATTTCTATTTCAGCTTTCAATCCTTCAACTGTTTGAGTTGTTTCCTTCATTTGTTTGGTTGTTTTTTCTTGGTGCTCTTTACATTCTTTGAGAGATTTGTTTATTTCTTGAATTTTTCCCCCATTTCATGGATTTTTTGCTTGTTTTTTCTTCTATTTCTTTAAGGGATTTACTCGTTTCTTCTTTCAGGGTCTCTATCATCTTCATAAAATAATTTTTAAGGTCTGTCTCCTCTGCTTTGTCTATGTAGTGCTTTTCAGGTCTTGCTGGTGTTGGTTCCCTAGATTCTGGTGGAGTCATGTTGGTCTTTCTATTGCTGAGTGAGCTCTTATTCTGTCTTCTTCCCATCTCTTCTTCCAGTGGGTGCTGGTGGGGTCTTCCCATCTCCACTGGTCTCCTTCCTTCCTGAAGCTGAAGCTGGGGATGCTGACACTGAAGTTTACGCTAAAGCTGGGGTTGTCAGAGGTTGGGGCCTAGAATGGCTGATGTCTTTCCTGAAGCTGGGCTCGCCAGAGTTTGGGGCCTGGAAGGGGCAAAACTAAAATTTGACAGTGGGACTCTGGGACTCTCTCTCTCTCTCTCTCTCTCTCTATATATATATATATATATATATATATATATATATAGGTAAACCTGTGTTATGTGAATATTTATATTAAAAAATGAAATTTTGCTGACTATGTTTGTTAGAATTATAAAATTAAACAATGAAATCTTACATCTGTCTTGTTAAAACCAGCTGTCTACTTTGGCTTGTCCATTGGTGTCATTCTTTTTTAGCTCACATTTGGGCAGTCCTGCTAGTGAGACTTCATGGATGTAGCCTCTGACATTTTTAGAATACACATTTTCACAACAAACTTCCTGTCACACTGGCTTTCATAATATGACTTCCACTGTCTGTAACGTTCCCTGAGCCTTAGGTGGAGGACGGTTTTGCAAACACCTTTTTTAGGACTGTGTTCCATAATTCTGCATTTTGTTTGGTTGTGTTTTCTGTAGTTGTCTCTGACTATTGCAAATAGAAGTTTGCTTTATGAGGGGGTAAAAAGTATACTTTTATCTGTGGGTATAAGAACAAGCAAGTATAAATTGCCATTAGAAATTTTGAAGCTTGAGTAATGTAGCTGTTATAGATTCCCTTTAATACCTCTGACTTCACTGGCACTAAGTAGTTAGCTAGGTTTTTAGTACTGGCTATGGTTTCCCTTTTGTTCAGTGGGTCTTAAACCCATTATGCCTCCATAAGGAAGCTGGGAATGGAGAAGTCACCTTCCCAGGGAAGATCATACTGACTGGTTGTACAAAACCAAACAGTCAGCCATTAAAAAATACATACATATACTGATAAAGAAATTTACTTCCAGAAGCTATGGCAGGGACAGTCATTTCATTTACTGAGAACTGAGGCATGACCAGAAAATTCCTGCAATATATATGCATAATTTACATCTGAGATAAAGGCACTTTGCTTGCTTATTAGGGTATGTCACATTTTCTTTTAACTCTGGGTAGAGTACATGCTGCTACGGGAGTACTGCTTGAATGTACATGGATTAATAACCATGTTATGATGAACTTCTAAGCTGCCACAGCTCACTGCTTCACAAACAACTTCTTATTGGGCATTACAAAATATTCTCTAATAAAATCATTTATTATCCATCTACCCTGGATTCATCAATATAAAATCTTCTCAGGCCGACACATGGGTATTTACACAGTTTATTTCAGGGAATCAAAAACTATAATATGATAGAAATTAATTATACAGTTAAATGCATTTATTTTCATCATAACTTTTAGAACTATGCACCATAGATGAATAATGACTCTTACATATCGGTAAAATTCAAACTGTGTATTCATAAACCACGGTATTTGGGATGAAGTCTCAATATATTGAATTTAATGACATCAATTATAATTCACAGTTACTTACTAATTGCAATACATCTGTCACACACTTAGCAGAATTTCATTTTTAACTGTTATTCTTTTATTTGCTGTTCACATTTTTTCTTGTTTTTTTCCACTAATTTCATCCATTTATTCTTACATTAATGTGTTTTGCAGCCACAAATATTTTTCTTTCTTGAAATCTACTTAGTGAACATATACTGACATCTTTGTCAGCTCATAGCAAGTACTACTAAGAAACCAGCTTTATTTTATTAATAAATCAATCAACCAGTCAATCAATTAATTAATTTTGAATTTTCCAAGACAACTTATCTCTGTGTAGCCTTGGCTATCCTGGAACTTGATTTGTAGACAATGCTGGCTGGGGACTCAGATCCACCTGCCTCTGCCTCCCAAATGCTGTGTGCCATGATCTCCTGGTAAATACTAGCTGTATCAATAGTATGCTTTCAAAAAATTGTATTGAAAACAAGATGAAAAACAGATTCCCTCATGAACTTTCTCTGGCAGAATGTAAAAATAACATTAGACATTAGCATACACTTTGAAAAGATGGGAGACACTATCCATCATAAAATGTGTGACTATATCCAGGAACAGCTCAGGATAGAAGCATCGCATGACTATGAGGGCAAGGGGATAAAGCAGATATTTAAGGGTTCCATTTTCTGTTATTTCCATCAAAGTTGTAATGGATTGAGTATTATATTTCCTAGAACATAAAGGTGGAAACCATGCTAATATTCAGTCTATCAAATTAAAACATTTATACCTAGAATGAATAGTGTTCAATGAAATAGAAGATAAAGACAGAAAACACAGTACTGCTTTTTGGCCGTTTAATCTTCTTATCTCTTCTGAATTTCTATTTGCATAGATTAACAAATTTATCACACATAGCCAGTCAAAGGATGACAAAATTAATTTTTTTCTAATGGTCAGCAGACTGAAGGCATTTTACCATGCTCCTCCAACTGATAGTTTCATAACAAGTTGTAAATCAGGACATATTCTAAAATTATCAAAAGCAAAGGAATACAATAATTTATGTGCTTTGAACTTTGTTTAATTTATAAGTATAAGTGTGTTTGTGTGCATGTTGATGTGTTCACTTGAGGTAAGTTCCCTGCAGGCACTAGAAAAGGACATTGGATAGTTTGCAGCTGCCTCATATGTGTTCTAGGAATTAAAGTATAATAATCTAAGAGAGAAACACATGCTCAAATTACAAATCCAAATCTCCAGATGACAAAATAACTCAGTATATACATATATAATATACATACAGATTTATATATTTTATATTTAACACCATAAACAATTATATAGTATTACAATGTTTCCTTCATACCCATTTCCTATACCAATGGTAGAGAACCATAATTTTTAAATTGTCATAACAGAGGTATAAAACAATATAAGAATTTCATTATAATATATTTTAGGATTTATAGTATTTGGTATACAAAATTTATATACCCATACCTATTTTAATATATTTGAATAAAAATATTCCACTAATAATTTTTCATTAAGCTTATATTTTTGATGATGGTTATGGTAACTTTCAATTGATACAGTAAAACTTGCATTAAATATGTGCAGGATCATTCCTGGGGAAAGGAAATTGGGCTAGTTAAGCAGAAAGATGAGGATGACCCACAGCTGTAAAGAGAAGCTTTTTCTTTGAGAGAAGCCTTCCCGCCAGCCTGGTTCTAGAGCCGCATCAGTCCCAAATAAACACACAGGAGGCTATATTAATTATGAAGCTGTTGGCCTTTGCTTGTTTCTTACTGGCTAGCTCTGACTTAAGCAATTACCCCATAATTGTTAATCTAAGTATTTCTCTTACCAGAGAATAGTTCCGGGCTTCCTACCCCATGGCGGTTACATCTTGCCCTCCTGTGTTTCTCCTACCCAGAGTCCTTCTGGACTCCTAGTCCCACCTATCTAGATTCCCTATTGGCCAGACAGTGCTTTATTGGCATAAGACTTCCCCAACACACAGCATATAAGCATACTTTATGCTGAGTTTCTTAAACCGTAGAGGTATTGTGACCAGCTTCTTAAACTTCCTGCTGCCTTGCCTGTAGTAGACTGTACTTTGATATATGTGCAAAACCAAACTTTCTCCCTTGAAATGAATTTTCTGACTTTTTATCCCAACAACAGGAAAATAAATTGAGCAAAATAAAGTGAAAAATAAAGCAAAATTATTCATATTACACCTCCTTTTGTATGAATGACTTGATTTTTATGGCATATTTCACTTTATCTGTGTAAGAAGTCTCTTTATCACTGAATTCTCTGGTTAGTTTGATAAATGGAAACCTATAAATATCATTCTCTATAACACCTAACAGTGCAACTATGAACCCTCTACAAGGAATTGCAAAGGTATAGAGCAGACTTTATTTTCATGACTAGTTTGATGGGAATTTAAGTCATTGAAAATATCAGTAGTGAAAACAAAATGTAGGCAGGATAATGCTTATGTACTCATGAATCTGAACACATTGACTTATAAAAGCTAACAGATATTTAGAAAACAACTCAAATGCCCAAGTCACATTGAGGAATTGTAAAGTTTAGGAAACTTCAAAAGAAATTGTTTCATGTACAAATAAGACAAGGATTCAGTAATGCATACATGCTGATAGATTTATTTAAAGCTCCCAAGTGTAGAGCAATAAACTGTTAAGTAGAAATGCTGATCCCAGAATCTAATATTGAAATATGGAGATGTCTGAATGGAAATACACTGTCAGTGAACTCTTTTGTTAATATTTATGATCACTAGCAGTGTTACTAAAATTCTAGTGTATCATTCAGAACCAGAAACTATGGGATAGTGCAATGTTTCTGACACAAGTGTAGGCTATTTTTCCCAGTCACAGTTTTCTACTATCTAAGCAATAAATGATTTTTTCTTTTTAAAATATATTTATTTTTAAGTTGCATTTTACATTCCAACCTGAGTTTTCCCTCCCACATATCCTCCCAACCCTCTCACCTCTCCCACATTCCAACTGCTGCTGACTCCTCCTCATTGGTAAGAGAGCCCATGTGGAGTCAACAAAGTCTGGAATATTAAGTTGGGTCATGACCAAGTCTGTTTCTCATGCATGAAGGCTGAGATGGCATCCCACCACAGGGAAAGGGATCCAACAAGGTAACGCCAGTGCCAGGGATAGATCCTTGTCCTACTGCCAGGAGTTCCTCATATATCCCAAGCTTTACAACTGTCTACTATAGACTGAGGGCCTAGTTCAGTCTCCTGGAATCCTAACATCTGTCAGTCTAAAATTGATGAGTTTCCATGAGCATGGTTCAGCTGTCTCTGTAGATTTCATCATCACGGCCTTGACATCCCTTACTCATGTATTTCCTCCTCCATCTCTTTGACTAGATTCCTGGTGCTCAGTCTGGTGATAGGTGTACATCTCCACATCTGGTTCCTTCAACTATTGGATTAAGGTTCTATGATGATATCTTAGGATGGGCCAGTTCCAGAATCCTCTCCTTTATTCCTAGGACTCCTAGCTGTGTCATCCTGTGGATTCTTGAGAATTAACCTAGTACTAGGTTTTTCCCTAATCCCACAATAGTTCTTTCTATCAAGATATTTCATTCAGTCCTCCTACACTATATCCCTCAACCACTCAACCATTACATTATTTCATGCTCTCATACCTCCTCCCTTTTACTGTCCCCCCTTAGCCCCAGTTTACCCAGGAAACCTCCCTAATTTCCCTTCAAAGGACAATCTGTGCTTCCATTTTATGGTCCACCTTGTTACCTAAATTCTCTGGACTAACTTCTCTGGGGCTATGTATTGTAGTACGATAATTCTTTGCTTTACATCTAATATACTCTTATGAGTGAACACATACTCTGTCCTTCTGAGTCTTACTTTGTCCATTCAGGATTATTCTTTTTCTAGTTCCATCAATTTTCCTGAAATTTTCATTATGTCATAATTTCTTAAAACTGAGTAATACTTTATTAGGTAAATGTACCACATTTTCTTTTTTTTTTTACCTTTCAAAAATTACATTAATGTTTAACATGCATTCAAATAACTTTCTTTTTTTTCCAGTTTAAATTTAGATAAGAAACGAGGTTGCTTCACAAGTCAGTTCCAGGTCCCGCTCCCATTCCCTCCCCTCCTCCCATGCCATCCCCCCAACCCCCCCCCCCCGTTATCCCCTCATTCCCCCAGGGAGGGTGAGGCCCTCCATGGGGGTGTCCATAGTCTGTCATTTCATATAGGGCAGGGCCTAGACCCTTCCCCAAGAGTTCAGGGTGAGAGTGCACCTCACATTGTTCTATGGGAGCCCAAAGTCCGTACATTCTTTGGTTGAGGGTCATCTAGGTTGTTACCAAGTTCTGGCTGTTACAAAAATAGAAGCAGTCATTAAAAGTACCCCACCAAAAGCCCAATATTAAATGTCTTCAGCACAGAATTCTACCAGAATTTCAAAGAAGAGCTAACTCCAAAACTGTCTCCTCAATTTGTTCCACATAATAGAAAAAGAAAGAACATTGTAAAACTCCTTTTATGGGCTACAGTAACCCTTATACTCAAACCACATAAGGATGTAACAAAGAAAATGAACTACAAACCAATCTCCTTCATGAATATTGATGCAAAAATACTTAACAAAATACTGGAAAACCAAATCCTTGGACACAGCAAAAAAAAATTATCTACCATGACCAAGTTGGCTTTATCCCAGAGATATAGGGTTGGATCAACACAGAGAAGTCTGTCAATGTAATATTCCATATAAATAAACCAAAAAGGTCATCTCATTAGATGTTGTAAAACCCTTTGACAAAATCTAACACCCCTTCATGATAAAGATCTTGGAGAGATCAGAGATACAAGAACATATCTAAGCATAATAAACATTACAAGCTGTCAGGCAACATCAAATTAAATGGAGAGAAATCCAAAGTGTTTCCACTAAAATCAGGAACAAGACAAAGCTATCCACTCTCTATATCTATTCAATATAGCAGTCGAATTTCTTGTAAGACTAATAAGTCAACAAAAGGAAATCAAGGAGATATAAAATGTACTACTTCAGCAATGTGGCAGGATACAAGGTAAACTAAAAAAGAATCAGTAACACTCCTATATACTAGTGATAAATAGGACTAGAAAGAAATCAGAGAAATATTAGTTTTCACAATAGCCACAAATATAAAATATCCAAACAAGTAAAAGACATGTATGACAAAACTTTATGTCTCCAAAGATAGATACTGAAGAAGATATCATAAAATTGAAAGAGCTCCTATGATCTTAGATAGGTAGGATCAACATAATAAAAATAGAATTCTAATCGGCCTCATCCATGAACTGGGTACTAAAGATAATTGCTCTGTCTATTTTCCTCTCTTTCAGTAGGTTCCATATATGATGCCTTGAAAATGGATCCAACCTGGCAGTTGGTTCATCCAACAGCAAAACCTGGACAGTAGGAAATGGCACAGTCATTTGTCCCTCTTGGGCAAGATTATTCTAAAAATAATATTGCAGTTGTAAAAGTACTGGTATTTGTGCTTAAAAGTTTTCTTAAATATATCATTTGAAAATTCAAAACAAAAAAGAAATCTTGAGGAAAGCAATCTACAGATTCATTGCAATCCCCATCAAAATCCCAACACAAACCTTGAAAGAACAATACTCAATTTCGTGTGGATAAACAACAACAACAAAACAAACAGAATAGCTAAAACAATACTGTACAATAAATGAGGTTCCCAAGGCATCACCATCCCTGACTTAAAAATCTACTATACAGCTTTAGTAATATAAACAGCTTGGTATTAGCATAGAAACACACAGGTGGAAAAATGGAATTGAATCAAAGATGCTGACATTAATTTACATAACAATGAACACCTGTTTTGTCAAAGAAACAAAAATTGTACAATTGGGAATAAGCATCTTCAACAAATGGTGGTAGCAAAACTGGATGTCAACTTGTAGAAGATTGCAAAGAGATTCACATCTGTCACCCTGCACAAAATTCAAGAGAAAGCCGGAAGTAGTCTTGAACAAATTGCTACAGGAGACCACTTCCCAATTATAACACAGTAGCATAGACATTGACAGCAACAGTCAATAAATGGGACCTTCTGAAACTTAAAAGCTTCTGTAAGGCAAAGGATACTGTCAATAAAACAAAAGAACAGTCTGCAGAATGGGAAAGGATCTTCACCAATCCCACATAGGGCAGAGGGCTATACACAAAAAACACCAGACACCAAAATACAAATTAATCCAACTAAAAAAAAATTGGTATAGATCTAAATGGAGAATTCTCTTCAAAAGAATCTCTAATGGCCAAAAGACATTTAAGGATTTCTCAGCATCCTTAATCATCAGGAAAATGCAAATCAAAATGGCTGTGAGATACCTGTCAGAATGACTAATATCGAAAATACTTAGAATAGCTTATGTTGGAGAAAATGTGGACTAAGGGAATTATTCTACCACTGATGGGAGTTCAAACTTATAAAGCCATTCTGGAAATCCATGTGGCACTTTCTCAGAAAAGTGGGAATGAATCTGTGTAACAAAATTCCTGACTGGGTCCCTTTGTGCTTTAGCCCGCAAAATAACACATGGAGACTCTATTTGCTACAAGGCTGTCAGCCAGTGTCTAGAGCTTATCACTGAATAGTTCTGTCTTAACTATTAAGCCATGACTACTAATATATATTTCTATAAAATCTTATCTTACCAAGAATTCCAGGCTCTTGCTTCCTCTCCTCCCAGGAACATATGGTGACTGTCTACTCTTAACTCCATTTCCCAGAATGCTCCATGATTGCTAGTCCCACCTATTTTGCTTCCCTATTGGCCAACTGTGCTTCATCAACCAATAAGACAAACATATACACAGAAGGTCTTCGCCTATCATGTCTACCTCAGTACCCAGAGGTACCTTTCTTGGGCATATAGCTAAAGGACACTTGCTCAATTATGCTTATAGCATCATTATACATAATAGCCAGAATCTGTAAACAATAAATTGAAATTTAATAATGTTTACATACAAGAGAATACTTTATTTTTTTATTTATTTTTCAGTTTAAATTTAGATAAGAAACAAGGTTGTTCACAAGTCAGTTCCAGGTCCCTCTCCCTTTCCCTCCCCTCCTCCCATGCCCTCCCCCCAACTCCCCCATTATCCCATCATTTCCCCAGGGAGGGTGAGGCCCTCCATTGGGGTGTCCATAGTCTGTCATTTCATACAGGGCAGGGCCTAGACCCTCCCCCAGGAGTTCAGGGTGAGAGTGCATCTCACACTTTTGGATGGGCATCCAAAGTCCGTGTGTATACTCGGGATGAGTACTATTCTACTGCCCAAGGCTCAATAGATTACCTAGCCCTTGTCACTGACACCCACATTCAGGGAGTCTTGATCAGTCCCATGGGATTCACGATTTAACCTTTGTCAGGTTAGCTGTTTCTGGGGGTTAAACCAGCACAGTCTTAATCCCTTTGGTCATCAGTCCTCCCTCTCTGTTACTAGCTTTCTTGAGTTCAGCTCAGTACTTAACCGTGGGAGTCTGCCTTTCCTTCCATCAGCCACTGAATGAAGTTTCTGTTTTCCAGACTCTCTGGCCATGGGATTGTAGGCTGGCACTCCCCAGATATATGTCTAAAATCCATATATGAGAGAGTACATGCCATGTTTCTCTTTTTGTAACTGTGTTACCTCACTCAGGATGGTTTCTTCTAGTGTAATCCATTTGCCTGCAAATCTCAGGATTCCATTGTTTTTTTTCTGCTGAATAGTACTCCATTGTGTAAATGTACCACATTTTCTCTATCCACTCTTCGGTTGAGGGGCATCTAGGTTGCTTCCAAGTTCTGACTATTACAAATAATGCTGCTATGAACATATTGGAACAGACATCCTTGTTGTATGAATGGGCATCTTTTGGATATATGCCAAAGAGTGGAGTTGCTGGGTCTTGTGATAGGTTTATGAAGAGAATACTTTAAAATTGATTGTGAGGAATCAATATTTTTATGAAAAAGTTTTGTCTAGCTTTGTTATATAATTTAACTGTCTACAATAAAATATTTGGATAGATTATGTATCCCATTTTTCAGTAGAAGAATACTTTTTGGGGGGCTCACGGTTCCCCATGAAGAGTCCAGAATCATCATGGCAGGGAACATGGCAACAGGCAAGCAGGCATGGTGTTGGTGCAGTAGCTTAGACTTTACATGTGATCCACAAGCATGAGGCAGAAAGAGAGATATGTGGCCCTGTCCTTTGAAACCTCAAAGTCTCCACCAATAATAGCATACCTCCTAATACTTCCATAACAGTTCCACCAAGTGCAGAACAAATATTCAAATATGTGAGCCTATGTGGCAAGGCATCCTTATTAAAAATAATGATCGCATTGCAACCTTAATAAAATGAATGAAATACCTCTTTTCAATCTAGAGGAGTGAAGACAGATGAGTTTTGACAAAGAACCAGTCACAACCCACATTTCTGAGTCTGTACAATCTAGCTATACAATTTGAATTCCTGACCAATTTTTAAAGGTTTATTTTAAATGTTAGCATGTTAGTCATATTATGTTGCTGTTTTAAAACACCTAGCAAAAGTAACTTGGAGACAAAAATATTTGCCTTGTCTTTCACTTCCCTATCATAGTGTATCATTGAGGAATAAGGAGAGGAATTAAGCAGGAACATGGTGTTAGAAGCTGAAAAAGAGACCGTAGAGAAACCCTTGCTTTGTTCTTTATTGTTTGCTCAGTCACCTTTCTTACAAGCCTAGGACTTGTATTGTCTACAATGAGTACTTCTATGTCAACAATAACCAAATGCTTCTAATAAATGACCACAGGCAATTAAATAGAGACCAATCCTAGAGTTCCCTCATCCTAAGTGATTATTCTATGTTCTCTTGAGATAAAGGAACCAGGACATTCAGTTTAATTGTTGTTTAGTAGACATTACACTCCAGTGACTTCTAGGGTTCTTTCCTACTTAGAGAATTTGTTTGAAATTTTCTATAGAAATATGGGTTAAATAATTTAAAGAAATCAATTATCACATAAAAATTGTAATAGTCTGTTGAAGGTCCTATGGAACCCGGTAGTCTTGATGTGGACATTCTTTAGAAATGCCATATGATATTTTCTTTCAATTCACTCATAATTTTTTATGATACTGACAAGGTTTATTTTTCTCTCTGGCCCTATATGAGATCATCACATTATGAGCCTTTCTTAGTTGAGATATCAAGAGACATACTCTCACATTCTAGAGTAATTGCCCATTCAAATACATTCAGATGCTCATTCAAAAATATGCAGCTGCAAGCATTCACTCCATCATATTAAGCTGATGTTTCTGAAATACAAGGAAAGAGCATAACACACATGCTTGGATACTATTTTCAACTCTTGCAGTCTTATTTCAGCATCAGACTTCCAGTGACTATGCAGACTTCATTCTATTGCTATGTGTACATAATAATTTGGTTGTCAAATGTAGAGTTTTTGGGTTAATTTTACTGAATATAAAATATTCTACTAAATGTGTAGCATTTATCTTTAAATTTTTGGCTCTTCTTGTAGATATTGTTTTTTATATAAAAAACATTGATGCCTTAGTGATACTTTGCTTAATTGGAATATATTAGATCCAGGGTTTCACTCCAGAATGAACAGGAACAGTCATAATCAGCAAATGCATTTATTCAAAAATTTAAAAATAATACATTTAAATGTAATTTACAAATACTCTTCTGAAATGTACATCTGAAAATCTTGTGTCTTGATTTTAAATTTTGAAAATATGTCTTCATCTAACTTTATACAGTCATTCTGTTTGAAATATTGCTTTACCTAATATATACACCTTGAAAACTTAGGACTAACAACTTCTAATATTTCAAAAAAATTATAGATCTTCATAAAAATTCAAAAGGTAAAATACTCTAGCTAAAGATATTAGTGTTGTCTGTTTGGTTTGGTTTGGTTTGGTTCTGTTTGTTGAGAAAAATGAAGCCTCCCTGTAAGAATATTCTCCACTATCTGTACAATTAAGATAGGTTATAGAATGAAGAGAAGAATTGACTCAATGGATATACTGTGCATTTGTAAGTAGTTAATAGAACTACTCAACTGGAAAAATTCCCTTCTAAGACTAGCTATTTAATAGATAGTGGAAGTCAAAATACAGTCTCTGAGACTAAGATTTCAAAGGAAGAACTTAAACAAACTATTGTCTTTTCTTCAGTACTTCATCAAATAATGTGGACAAGTAAAAAATTTATGCTTCCTCATTTAAGACTATTTTCTGTTTTACTTAAGATATCCCAGAAAAGCCTCCTTGCCTTCCATAACTATGATTTATGGGATTTCCCATAGTGAAGTGGTCTAAAGAATCCTTTATATATCAGGTTGTAAAATGCCAAAACCACAAAATTGAATTCAACATACTTTTTAAATAAAATATTAAGTCAATTTTCCTTATATAACCAAGGAAAGATGTAAGTAAATTTAACATAAAACCGTAAAACAAAGATTTACATTTATTCTAAAATTAAAAATTGTTGTGGAGTAGTTCAAGGAAAAATCTAGATGTGTCTTCCTGGCGAGGTTTATTCTTACTTTATAAGTAGTGTTTAAGTGTCATTCTAATTTTTTTCTCATTTTCTTAATTCCAACACTTATATGTGTCAAGATCTCTTATCAAGTTTCCACTGCCCTTTACAAAAACACAAATATATTCATTATTTCAATAAATGTCATCAGATATTGAATAAGAAATCATAGCTGAGCAAAGAGAAGAGTACCTGATTTACAGCAATAAATTATACTGAGATTATAGCATAAGCATGAGAGAAAGGGAGAGAAAACATGCCTCATATATCATATGTTCTGAAAAATGCTACGTGGGCAGGTTTTGGAGCTTTATGGCAAGTGGACACTGCTTTAGATTATTTAAATAGGAAGAACTCAAAGGAACTCGCATCTTAAGTAGAGATCTAGATGAATGGAAGGAATAGTGAAACAAAGATAGTAGATACATAATTAGTCCCAGGTAGATGTCAGCTGAACTATTTTTCAGGAATCATGTTTTCTACAGCTGAAAGGCCTTGTTAAATCTATGACTGACAAAAAGCTAACTGTAAGATCCTGTACTCATATAATATCTTCATGATACTTGGTGGCTTGATGGACTAAGTATAGTATCCTATCTGTCCTCTATCTTCTGGGAGTAAAACTCAATTCAGTGTGTATTTTATCTATATGCACATCAAGTAGAATCTTATAAGCAGTAAGTAGATACATTTTGTTAATATCTGTTTATTATAATAATTTAAGTATATCTATCTATGTGCAATTTTGTTCTATGTATATATGCATGACATGTGTATACATAATGCATGTACCCACTTGCCAAAGATCATGTGTGGAGGTCAGAGGACAAACTCACTTTCCACCACGTTTAAGATGAAGGCGATTTTTGCTGTTCACCAGTGTGTATACAAGACCGGGTGGCCCATAAGCATACATGGATTCTCCTCTCATTTTCATCTTGCCTTGTGAGTGGCATAATGAAAATACAGATGCACATTACAGCTGAAGTATTAGCACTAAGGATTCTATCTCAGCTCCTCACACTTGAAAAACAAGCTCTTTAGCCACTGAAAGAATTCCTCAGCCAAATTATAGTATATTATGCAAAAGCATTAATGATATTTTGATAAATTTTAAATTCATTCTAAATTGCATTAGGATAGTATATTATTTTATTATTTTTATATTTATTAAAGGATGGAAATTCGAGAAGTTCATTGCATTTTCTTTCATTACTGTCAGTGCAGGATTTTTCTTGCAGTGACACTCACCAATAAAAAAATAATAAAATCCCAAGGCAAAATTCAATAGATGATTGTTTACCTAAAACAATTGTGTACAGTGTACCAGAAGTTCATAATAATCAGAGCAAACTATAGTCTATGAACAAGCTATGGATTAAAGAATACTGAAGTTAGATCACTTTTATTTTTCTCTTATTTAATTACTGATTTCTCTTGCTAGAGCATATTATTTCCACGTAAAGTAACTTGATAAAGTTGAATGTTAATCTAAAATATTTAAGAAATAATCAGTGAAATATTGGCATTTACATGCATTAATTTTGTAAATGTTTGTACATGTACATGTTTTACATGAGAAGCTTACCCTCATTAAACTTGTTTTTAATCCATTCTCTTCCTGACCTGCTTAAAGGTACTAATAATATTTTTTCATAAAATGAGCCTGTGATTTTGAAAGCACAGATTGAATATGTTTGACGTTTAAGAAGAAAAGTGATTGCAGTGGTTTAAAATTTTTACTTTGTTATTTCTTTAAAATAATGACTCACAGTATAGTCTGGCTTGAAAATCACTATGTTTATCATGCAGCCCAAGTTGGATTTTAACTCCAAATTGTCTTTCTTCTCATCCTCCCCTATTATATTTAGGAGCATCAGTCATTCTACCTGGCAGTATAATTTTCAACATCTTCTTTTTTGCTATTATACATAACTTGTAATTAATTCAAGTTATTACAGCAAATATGACAAAGTATGAGAAGGTAGTTCATTAGCATCCTCAGATTCTGAAAATTCCAAAAAATCCCCACTTGTTAAAATAATTAAGATTTTATTATGAATGATCTAGAGGAGAAATATAATTTCCATTGTGCTGTTGAAAAGACTCTGCATTATCTCTTCAGCAGCTCTGCTGTCAGTTATTATGATTGGCATCTTCCATCTTTTCATTGCTTACTCTTTTCTGCCCTATTTTTCTATTTCTGTGCTTTGGAGTTTTTTTTAATCAGACACATTATCCCAAATTTTGTTTTCTCTCTTTATGTTTAAGTTGTCATGCCTCGTAATCAGCTACTTTTGCCTTTGTAAAATACAAAGCATGTTTGTTTACTCAACTTTTATAAAAATACTGAAGAAACAATCTTTTATGCTTCACACAGTTGTTAATATGGATGACCTATTAGGTGATATTTGAAGATGTTTCTTCCTGTTGTTTAGTAATTGCTGTCAAATTTGCTAAAAAGCCTGTGCAACAAACAAAATCTTGCTATTTAAGAAATATTCAATTTCCATGTAAATAGAAAATGCATTACATTTATGTCTAAATCTTAAAACTTTATTATAATCTTTAATTATTATGTTGATGTGATCAACACTTTTAAAACTTATTTATGACTTTTACAATGTTTAAATTTTATCTAAAGTGTCATTCTTTCATATATATTTGCAATACGTATCTCATTGACACATCTATTCTAAATTAGACCCTGAAGCTATAATATATAACATATCTTAAGGGTTAACGAGTTTCACAGGCCAAAATTAAAAATATAGAGTCTTAGTTAGGGTTTCAATTACTATGACAAATTACCATGACCAAAGGCAAGATGGGGAGGAATGGGCTTATTTCATTTAAATTTCTACGTGGGAGTTCACCATGAAGAAAGTTAGGGCAGGAATCTGGATGTAGCATCTTCTACAAAGGCCATGATGATGTCTTGCACATTGATTGTACCTATGGCTTGCTCAGCTTGCTTTGTTATAGAAAGCAGGACCACCGGATTAGGAACTGCACCACCCACAATGATGTAGGCTCTCTCACATCAATCACTAATTAAGAAAATGCTGTATTGGCTTGCCTACAGTTGGATCTTATGGGTGTTCTTTCTAAAGTGAGTTTCCCTCCTCTTAGATGACTCCAGCTTGCGTCAACTTATCTCATCAAATTAGCCATGACAAACATTTACTCACTGAATAGTGATGTCTATTTAATCATCTTTATGTGTTCCATGAAAATTATACGAAAATGTCTTAAATGTAAATAGAGCTATATTTACTTTTTTCTTTTGGGCATTTACTATTTTTAAATTTAATTTTACATTCCAACCACAGTTCTTGCTCACACACCTACTCACCTTGTCTCCTCCTACTCCCCCTTGCCCTCTCCCCAACCCACCCTCAATCCACTCCTCCTCCCTGGTAAGAGCTCCTATGACTAGACCACATAGTATGACACCATAGGTTGGGGCAGCACCAGGCCCCTCTCCTATGAATTAAGGCTGAGCATGACATTCCACCATAGGGAGTGGACTCTAACAAGCTAATTCATGTACTAGGTTTGTGTCATGGTCCTATTGCCAGGGTCCTCTCTGTTAGTCCATGCTTCACAATTGTCTCCCACCCACATAATGTCTCCCACATACTGAGGGCTTACTTCTGTTCCCTGGAATCTCCAAAGTTATACATCTAGACTTCATAAGTTTCCATAAGCTTGGATTTCCATGCTACAAATCAAATTATTTACATTATAAAATAGAATTGGATTCTGGGTTTCTGCTTTCTCTGATAAAATAAAACATAACATAAATTGTATTAAACAGTGAAAAGAAATTTTATCACATATTTAACATACCAGGAAGTACAGGCTTTTGTAATGATGTTTGTACAAATTCAAAACTCATATTATGAATACCCAATTGTAAATGCATCTTGCATATTCTATCTTCTTAATTAACAAAACATCACTTTCAAATAGAGTAGGTTAATTTGGGGGACATAAGGAAAATACTTATGTGTAAGTTGATAATAATAGTACTAAGACACTTCACACATAACTTCACAGCAGCAAGAGCTACCAGCAATAGATTTACATGAGAGGGAGTGTGTCAGCAGCCAATCATTGATGAGAGGAGCAAATGTGACCCAAGCCATCCCTGATGAACTACGGTGGATACTGAGTAAAAAAAGAAGAAATGGTTTTCAATTTTATACCCACTGAAATGTTCAACGTGATCCAATGAATAACATCAAGATCATAGTCACCAAAATAGCCCATTTTAAAATTTTTGTGTCAACTAAATAAATAAATAGGACATAAGTATGGAAAAGGGAATTGTGGGGGGGAGGGGAAAGATGGAAGCAGAGTAAATAGGGTGAGAATGGTATTCATCAGATGTGAGATTTTTGAGAACTCTCTAAGGTGATTTCTAAAGTACGTGAACTAGTATAAATTCCCTTTACATTGTGTGCATGTGTGTGTGTGTGTGTGGTTGTATTGTGTACCCACATACAAGTGCATGTGTGTAAAGCTGTCCAAAACAAACTTAATAGTAAATTATTCAATTTTTTAACACAGGGTTTGTCTTTGTAACCCTGCCTTTCTGGGAGCTTGCTTTGGAGACCATGCCTTGAACATCCTGAGTGCTGGGATTAAAGGCATGCCACAACCTGCCCAATAAAAACCATTCAATGTATAAAAGTGAATAATGGTATGACCTTGTTCAGGGCTTGTACACATTACTATATCCTCTTTGACTTCATTATGCATAGTCCATTGTTTGGTTGTTTGGGAAACATTATTCCTTGAAGTTACCACTGCTTCTGCCTCCTACAATCTTCATGGACATCTTCAGCGTAAGATTCATGAAACTTGAGAGGAAAGACCACCTATACATTCTTAAACAGGAAAAACCAAATCTCAAAATGGAGGAGGAGAGGTGGACATGAAATCCTCGCATTAGCTGGGGGGCTATTGCAATTGTTTGCTGCTGGGTATGAAAAAAGTCAGCTTTCTTCAATGAAATGACATATGTTTTATCAATTAACACTTCAGTCCCACAGCCAGGAATACTTGGCTAAGAAAAACTAAACTTGATATAACTGTGTATGTGTATGAGATAGAGACAGAGATAGAAAGAGATACAAAGATACAAAGGGAGAGACAGAGAGAGAATCAGGGGTGGTTAGTGGGGTGAGAGAACTTGGAAGAAACTGGGAAGGTGGGGGGAGGGACATGAAAATACACTGTATGAAATTTCAACTAATAAAAATTAATATTTAAAACCAACCTGCAGATCTGAGAAATGAGAAATATAAATATCACAAAACACCTTTAAAAGCATTTAATACCATTGGCCATTAAGAGAATATAGTGGAATACTACTCCAAGGTCCCATTCATGACGATCATTCATTAACAATATGAATGAAAACAATTCATAAATCACATATGTATAGATGGAGCAAATTTACATAATGTCAAGAGTGCCTATGAGTGCAGTCAATTTGGAAATGCAATCAGAGTACTGTCTTATATCCCAGTTAAATCAACTTTGGTCGTGTATTCTCTTCTATCACAGAATTACCTGTGCATCTATGTCTATTGCTGCTTCAATCACAAAAAAATAAGTAATCCTATATTTACTTCTACAGATGAATAAATATTGAAAATGTGGTAACATGTACATTGGAACTTTATTCAGATATAAATAAATATGAAATATGTAGTAAAATGGATGGAATTGAAAAAATACTGTATTACTTTCACAAGAGCTAGAAAGCAAAACTTGATGTCTTCCACATATGAATCATTTTTCTTTATTTTTTAGGTTGGTTTCTTTACATTGGAGTGACTATTGAAAACAGAAATTGAGAAAGAGCTACTTAATGAAGAACAAAAGGTCTCAAGAGGAGTAGTGATGATAGTTAAGGGATAAATTGAGGGACAGTGGGGGTGGTAAAGTTTATTAAATTGTACAGCTGGAGAATGGTGAGATGTATAAGGGTCTACTTGGAAGTCCACTACTTTACAACCAAATTAAAGCATAAATTAATGAAAATACTTTGATTGTATGCAGCACGCATGGATGGATAATGCTGTTCTCAGAAGTCATGAGTTGTCAAATGAAAGTACAAGAGAAAAATGTGAGACTTCGCCCAGAAATGCTTTGTGAGAAAGGTTTCAAAAGCTCAAAAAAATACAATTTATGGATATTGCCTTTGGTTGTTCACTAGAACCTTATAACAGTACTCTACTGATGTCCTTTTGATTAAAGGAGGCAGAGATACCATCCTGGAACTGAACTGGAAGCTACCTACTCCTTGATTATCCTTTATAACACAGTAAGTTATTATATAACTGAAGAAAAGCCAATAGTGATCTTTTCCAGGTTTAGATATTGACAATTACATAGGGGTCTACTTTTACAGTAGTTCCATGATTGTTAAGGGATGATAACCCACCGTTTTTTTATGATTTTTTTCTGTATCTGTGGTCTGCACTATAGGAGGAATTTCATTCCTTATATTTAGGATCTGGTCAAAGGTCCATAGCTCAAGAGATCATAAGCACCAAGGATAAACCTCCTACTTTTTCTTTAGTTAGACATATGTGTTATTTGTTTATACACATAGAGTAGTGCAGCAATCAGCCCTGATCAAGGAAGTGGATTTTTTGCAGATGTATTGAGTGCTTAAATTAAGAAATATGTCCATTTCATCACCAACAATGCTCAGGGAACACTACAGTGTCAGGAACAGAAAGGAAGTAAGAACGAACTAACAGAGAGGAAGGATAGAAAACACTGTCTTATGAGCATGACAGTCTGTGTCGTTCACGAACTTGCAATATCTTCAGTTAACTTAAGTAGTACCTGCACAATACAGATTCAATAAACCCTTTGTTGCAAGATCAAACTCCTCTCAAGGGAGCTAACAGGAGGCCAATTGCTGCTAAGGAAGAGAAAATCATGGTCTTCAGTGACACAGCCACAGGTAAGTTACTCATGCTTTCACGGCAGCTTCACATATATATCCATTGGCAGTTAGCTCATGCTTTCATGAATAGCTTCACACTCTTGGTCAAATAGGTTCTTGTTAAATCCAGAGCATCACAGCAAAACCAAAATAAGACAACATGAAAATAATTGATAAAATTGGTGCAACGAGTAGGAGGCCATTTTGATAAGGGAAGAAATTGGATTAAAAAATGGGTGATTGTGTGAAATATTAAAGAATGGATTAATAAAACTGTACAATCTCCAAACTGCAAAATGTTAATTTCAAGACATGTATGTGAAACCATACTGATTTTTCATCTTTAGTTATGTATTTCATACTAAAGTTACCTCATTTATATGACAAAATATTTCAATTTCCAAAAATAATACTGTACTATGCAACATTTCCTTTTTTAATGTTATTTTTAATTACATTTTATATTCCAACCACATTTCTCCCTCCCACCCCTCCTCCTGCTCCCTCTCCACACTCCAATTCACTCCTCATAAAAGGCAAGGCCATCCAGAGGTGTCAACAATCCTGGCACATTAAGTTGAGGCAGGACCAAGCCCCTCCCTGCTACATTATTGCTGAGCATGGCATTCCACCATAGGGAATGAGCTTCTGTATCTATCCTTGGTGCCTGAGCTAGTATGTTGGACACCATTCTCTATGGTGGGTAACATGCTCAGCCTGAAATATTTCTTGTCTCACACATTTTGGACACAATATACACATTGTGTATATGATTAATCACATACTATACAGCATAATACTGTGCTTCTTAGAGGAGAATATGGAGATCTTCAGAGTCTCAAATCAGTTTTCTTTTTAGGGTAGTTACAAAACACCTCCAAGGAAATATTTTTGAAAGATATGTTATACATTCTAATTAAAGTGTGTGTGTGTGTGTGTGTGTGTGTGCGTGCGTGTGTCCATGGAAACATGTAAATGCATGTAAATAACCCATAGTGGTCAGAGATATTGGAACCCTGAAGTGTCTGGAGCTGCATTTTACATGGTTGTAAGCCACAATATTTAGGTATTGGTACCCAAGTTGGGGTCCTTTGTAATAGCATAATGCACTTTTAGCCTCTGAATCACATATGTCGCCCCCAAACAATTTTGAATAGTGACTATAGAGAACTAAATTTAATAGGGACAAGGAAAAAATATAAGATTTTCCAAATGAAATCACGTTAACTTGTTATTCATGGTGGTAGAAAGACTGCAATCAGGTGTTAGATTGAGAAAGCTTAGGCTCAAATATGTATTGCAAAGAGTACATTAACATCTTCCTATGTCTTACCAACAGATAAGTTTTATGACATCTTTTTTTATGTTCATATGCAGTATAACATTATGTGGGAAAACACATTTGTCAATCAATATCCAAAACAGTTCAGTTAGGGTTGCTTTGAAAATCTTAAGTTGGTTATTGTCACACACTACTGGAGCACTCAGCTATAGAGCTGTGAGAATGGACAGTCTAGGCAGCTGTGATCTTTGTTACCACTGTTTGATTATCAAGGCTTTTAACATTGAAAAGTGTATGATATGTATACTATACTAATAAAATTGTGCATAATTTTCCAAAACAAATACTATGTATTCAGTGTCAGTTCTTTGACTCCACACTATAGCACTAGGCATTTTGTGAAGTAAAGTGATAGAACACGGAGATACACACAGTATTTTCTGCACTTAAAATGTTCCTGATGTATTTTGAAATGTTGTTCTCTGTTCAAGGATCAGTAAAGAGCAAATTTCCCCCAAGCTGACTTACTCCAAAGAATGATTAGAGTACTCAATAGCTCTGAGAACAGGATTAAGGAGAAGCTCTCAGGGTTTATACAGGAAAAAAGCAAATAGAAGTATAATATTTGGGAAAATGGATTAATGGAGTAAAAGAACAAATAATGCCACTTGATGGAATGGAGGTTGGAACCATCCACTCACAACTTCCCACAGGCATATAAATCCATGTAAGCCCTGTTTCACCCTTTCTTCATTTTTTTTTTGCTTTTGTCCTTATTTTCTTTAGTGCTTTTATCCATTATTTTAAAAATTACATGTGCACTATACATGTAATAACAAAGTTACATGTTGATATTTTGAGAGATACAAAAACATTAATTTACAAAATATTAAATCAAATATTTAAATTAAATAACTGATGGATTAGAAATAGTAAATGTCATGAAAGTGGTGTCAATGTATCAAAGTAACACAGTGAATTTCAGAGTAGAAACAGGAATATAAATGTTTCAGGAGGAAGTGGCATTTTGATGCATGTTCAAACTATTGATAACCTGATAAAGAACAATTGGCAGTAGATGGATGATGGGGAGAGAGGAGTAACTTATCCTCATGAGTGTGGCCACCTGGAGGATACCCTTGCAACCCACCCTCTGCCCCCAAATGAAATAGTGGATTATAACACTTTGTGTGTTTGGTACAGCCCTAAATTGATTCAGTGATTGCAATTCTATAAAGAAATGCAGGAAAATAGAAAAACAAATAAAACCAGATGATTTATTAAGAGAATCAATGTTCCTGTAAAGAAATGAGGTTAGAAGAATGAAAGAGGTCAGAAAAGGAAGCAACAGAAATATGTGCAGTATGGCGGAGTAAGGGCCTGCAGGTAGGGCTTCATCACATTTGACAGGGTGCAGGGTCCAAAGCCAATTCCTACTCAGAACTAGACTGCAGTACTCTTTCTGCTCTAAGTCATCAATAATTTTTCTTGCATTTCCATTTGTTTGGTTGCTGTTGTTGTTGCTGCTGCTAAACTAAGTCATTGTAAATCCTGAGATTATTTTAGTAGTTATTAGATATTGAAATGCATGTCAGTCTTAAATTCTATGTGAAGGACTGGAGGATGACTATTCCACTGAACAGTCATGTTTTGGATAGTTTGAATAACTGACAAATTTGAATGTGTGTGTGATTGTGCACACATTAAAAATAAACTTTCCATTTTTTTGTAGTACACTTTAATGTTGCAATTCCTTTGTGACCACTTTACAATCTAAATTTACATCAAAGGACAAAATGCATCAGCCTCTTCTCAATAATTTATTGAATGCTTCTCTCAGGATAGAATATGTTGTACTGTGGTACACAAAGACCAATCTCAGAAGGTTAACATCACAGACATTTAGTTCTAGCTCACAGAAAATTGGTTGTAATTTTCAGGGAGCCATTAGAAAATGTAATTCACACCCTTCCTCTTAATTGCTCAGCAATCCCTGCTGCTGGAGTTTATTGCACCTCCATTAGTAACAACTGTGGACAAGCAGAGGATGGGTACAAACAAGACATTTTTTCTTGTATTATTATATTTTTTACTAATTCTTTGAAAATTCCATGTAATATATTTTGATCATATTAACCCCACCTCTCCTCATAAATCCTCCCATATCCACCTAACTCCTAAATGCCCTGCGCTTATTCTTTTCCATTTAAAATATTTATTTCTTGTTTACATTAATTCCCCATTCTCTTTCCTCACTCCAAACCCTCTCACATGCCATCTCTGGTCACTTTCAAATTTATGGCCTCTTTTTCATAAATTGTTGTTGGATGGATGTGTGTGTATGTATGTATTATTATGTTTATGGGTATGCATGTACATCCCCAAATACTACTTGCTCAGTCTGTATAATGTTACATGTATGTGTGTTTTCATTCCTTCAGAACACCATTTCCTCTATTCTCAGTATTCTTTAGTTACTTGCAGTTATTTGTGTAGGGTTGAGACCTCCTTGAGCTCCTCCTTGGTCCACATTAGCATGCCCATTTTGCCACTTTTTTTTAAAGTGACTTGTTTTTCTGAGTTGAGTATTTCAACTCTTTATAGACTGCTAGGAGATATACATTTGCAATAAACTGTTTCTACTTTGTATTTTTTCTCTATATTTAATTTCAGTTTAAATATCCCCTGCAGTATTTATTGGTATTTTAATTAAATCTTCATTACTGTAGCACATGTACTAAACAGATCTACAACCAGAGATGAAACCATGTGAAACTTGAACATATTGATGGCCACTGATCCTTCTGTGCTATATCCGTCCACTGTGGTTCAATATGGCCCTTGTCATTCCTTTGGCGAGAATTTTCCCTCAAGAAGCTCAAGGCAGATGCATCAGAACTGTTCCTCCATGGAAAATCTTTAGTATATTTTGATATCATTATTTTTAGTTTTTAATTCATCACCCATCAATAGGCACTTCCTTAGAAAAGGATACAGATTAATTAATGTTACATTAATATATTTTAGGGATATTATCTATTCAAGATCTAATGGATAAGTATGGCAATGTTCATTATAAAATATAAATGTAAAGTATCTTTGACTTAATGCAAGCTATTAAATCACATAAATGTCTGAATATTCTCTGGGGAATTTTTTTAAATTAAATTCCTCAAAATAACTGGTGGGAAAACAATCTTAAATCCTCTTGCTTCTTTCAAAAAAGAAGACTTTACATTACCTTTTTTACTATTTTTTCTGTGTATAGGTGTTTTGCCTGTATGTGTGTCTGTGTACTCTAATGTGACCGGTGCATGAAACAGAAGACAGTATCTGATGACCTGGAACTGGAGATACAAGGTTCTTGTTAACTACAATGTGTGTGCTGGGTAGAAAGCCCGTCTTCCTCTGTAATAGCCACCTCTGAGCCATCTATCCAACCTCATATTTGCAAACTTTCTCTTTAAGCTTTTAAACATAGGCATTCATCGACAAAAGGAAATAAAAGAAGCCATGAGTGATCACAAGTGCTTAGATGACTTCCACAAGTGCTCTTTACTTCCTTCCATTCTACCTTCTTTCCTTCATTCATTCCTTCATTTATTCACCCCTTCATTCCTTCTTTCTGTCTTTCTTTTATAAAACAGAATCATGATCGAAGACTTTATGCAGTTTTCAGAGATACTAACATTAATCACACAAAAGTAATTTTGGTCAAGTTTTTTATTTTATTTTTACATGCATTCTTTTGACTGGGGTGATGGCTTAGTAAAAAGAGTACTTATTATACATGCAAGTGCATGAAAACTTGATATTTAATACCCAGAATCCATATGAAAATCACACATGTACACATATGCTTCAAACCCAAAAGTTGGGGTGCAGAAGCAAGCACTTCGCTAGAACATGCTGTCCAATCACTGGGTTCTACTTTCTTATGAATGTAGGTATGTATATGCACATGTATACACATGCAGATGCATATTCAACACAGGTTGCCCCAATACACTTGTTTTCAAAATAACAACATATTGAGCACTTAAAATCTGATTTTAAGAAAAAAAATGAAAGAAAGGACAAGCACTTTAATGTGAGTCTGAAAAACACAAAGTAACAAGAAAAATAGATGTAATACATTCAGTATTCCAGTCTTTCCTGTAAGTTAAGATTTGGTCAAGGACTTAATGGCATAATGGACAGAGCCTTATCTCCTTAGCAATAGAAATATAGCATAAGTTAGTATAATACCTCATGGAATTTTAACTGTGATAGATGGTAGAACTTTATTGGAAGGGGATAAAGAAACCCATGGAAAACAGGATAAATGATGAGTTCAGAAAACTTAAAACAGGTCAGGAGGGGTGTGCAGGTATGTCTCCCTCCTTCGAAAGTGTATAGGTGTGGTTTGCCCATGACAGGTGGGTTGGTGTCGCTTCTACCTGGGGAGGTATGTAGTGTGACTTCTTCAAGGAGAGACTCCAAGTATAGAGTGACTAGTACCTGGAGATGTGTATAGTGTGACTCCTACCTGGAAGGTTGTGTCATGTGTCTCCTACCTGGAGGGGTGTGTATTGCGGCTCCCATCTGAACATGATCTTGTTAGAAGAGATGTCATAGTGTTGAAATTTAGAGAAGTTGGAAAGAAGATAGAGAAAAATACAAATAGACTCACACCAGCAAGACCTTGGGATATGAGTATGCGATATTACTTTTGTCATTAGAAAGGATATTAGGAGAGAATTTAGAGATATGGCCATCCCTGCAGATCACCTAAACAGAATCACCTTGACTTTGAAATGGAGGATTCCCAAGGATGCTCTACCTACGTTTTCAAATGTTTCTCTTCAGGGAAATACAAAATGCTAAAAGTAGACTTGGACATGAACAGGGGTGACTGTTCCTGACAGCTGGGTCAATAAGTTCTGAGGACTGTTATTTCAATGAGGTGAGTTTTAAATTATTATATAATTGTGAGAGGACAAAAGGCAGAAGAAATGACCTTATGCATAGTCGGTTCACCTCAGTTGAAGTGATGGTTGTTAGAAACCAAATCATCTTGGAGCCTTACTGGAGAATATTATGAATAAAAACTGGGTGGGGAAAGAGATGTACTGACATTCCTTATTCTGAATTTTGTAATTTATAAAAGAATGATAATATTACTGGATGATTGTAATTGATGCTAACTGTTTATGTTATGGTAGCTTTGGTTTATGGTATTCATAAATAACCTGGCTATTGAGTTTCCATTCATAGAAAGGATGTCAAATGATCCTATAAAATTAAGGACCATTATTCCTATGGAAACTTTATGTCAACAATCAATTAATCTTCTTTAATTAGGAAAGCTAATAAGGAAAGTACATTTTTAAAATTACCCTCAATCATTGACAAGTTTATAAAAGCCATCATCATGCATCCCCAATGATTTAAGAAATTTAAATTATTGTTTAAGTATAGTTTTCTTAAGTGAAATAGTGTTACAATGCTAACATCTGATACGATTAGTTCAATGTCAATAATGTTAGGAGAAATTATCAAAAATATATAACCTAGTTTTGAAAAACTGAGTCTTGCATTAAGTGGATCTGTGACTAGAAATCCCCAGCCCTTCTCTATGTAACATGGAGTTGAGGGAGAAGTCCTCCCTAAGAATACCCATTTCATATTTCTATCAACAAAGAAGGTTTTTCACTGAGATTAATAATACTGCCTAATAGACCTGCATCACTCAGAGAGGTTAGAGATACATACAATGTTGTGCCTCTTACATTCTCTCATATAAGCTGACTCATTCCCATGCTTTCACTAGTCATTAATAACTTGACCTATTAAACAGAAGCATGGAGTTGGATAGGTAAATATATCACGTGTCTATCAAATATAAGAGCATAGAAAATAAAAAATAGCTTTTAAAAGTTTTGTGAAATGACTCTCTTTCCTAAGTTAACATAGGGTTCAGTAATTCATTGAGAAATGTCAAAAATATTCATTGCAACCCACATTCACGTACACATTGTTTATACCATCTGAATATTTAAGCCCCTTCAATATTTTAAAAATAGTAGGAATTTCAAAAGCCCAAGAACTTGGATATAAGAGCACAGAATAGCGGTTGTTAGTTATTCCCATAGCTTCTTCATGTAGTTGGAGGAGGAAGAGGCCACTCAAGACTAACTTACTTATTTGCTCCCTGTCCTAGTTCATGTTCTATTACTTGAAGAGACAAAATGACCAAAAGCAATTTGGTGAGAGAAAAATTTACTTTGCTTTAACATCCCAGTCATGACCTGTCATTGAGGAAAGCCAAGTCAGAAACTAATTTTTTGCTTTGTTTAGTGTTTCGTTTTTTGGGACAGAGGTTCTCTATGTAACTCTGGCTGTCATCGATAGCCTTTAACTTAGAGATTCATTTGAGTCTGTCTCCCACTAAAGGTATGCATCTCTGTGCCTCACGAATTCTTTTTTAAAAAGAAAAACACTTCATTTTTTATAGAGTATTCACCTTTTCAGTTTCTAATGTTATGGACTTTTGAGGTATTCACATATCAAATCAACTTTAGTAAAGGTATTCTCCAAAGGTAAATCATAACTGGAGTGACTTTTGATTGTCCTCTTCCTGAAAAGTTTTTATATAGCTAAAGAAACAATGAAGCAAATGAAGGAGAATCCCACACGATAGGAGATAAACTTTACCTGCCAAGTATCTGATAGTTAATACACAGAATAACAAATGATTGTAAAAAAAAATAAAACAAAGATCAAAGAACCATGACCAAATTTGGAAATAGTATAGGAATCTAAACATAGTTCTCAATATAAAAAAAATAGCGAAAAGTGCTTCAAAAAGTGTTCATCACCTAAAACTAGTAGAAAATACAAATTGAAACAACTTTGAGATTTTAACTCAACCCAGTCACAATTGCTAAGATCATCAAATTAGGTGACAACAAATACCAAAGAGGTTGTGGAAAATGAGAAACCCTTATTATCTGCTGCTGGAATTGTCAAATGTTCCAGTCTAAGGGGTCTTTCTCTGTCCCACCAGCCAGCTAACAAAATGACCCAGATACTTATTATTCATTTTGAAATCTTGGACTTTAGCTTATGCTTGTCTCAACTAGGTCTTATATCTTATATGGACCTATAACTTTAAATCTATGTTCTACCACGTAGTGTTAATGCTTTCCATCTTGCGCCTCCTGACTCCTCTCTGTGCCTGCCTAGCAACTTGGCTTCCCTTCTTCCCAAACTCTGCTGTGTCTTTGGAAATCCCACCTAACCTCCTCTTGCCTAGAAACTGACCATTCAACCCTTTATTAAACCAGTCAGAAGGAACCTTAGCAAAGACACATTTTGACAATGTGAACAAATATTATGCAGCAGTGCAGCCTTTCTGGCAATCAGTGTGGAGATTCTCAAAACGTTAGCCCAACCTAATTACTTACCATGCTACATTCTAGATCTTATACTTATATCCACAGAAATGTAGTTACCACCCTTCATCAAAGAAGACTCTCTTTTAAGCAAATGGAGACCATCTTAGAAAACTACAGGCACAATGTTTATGGGAGTCCAGCCCCAAGGGATACATATACATCACAGCTACAGTATCGTTGACAAAGGAAACATGCTAGAAGAGGGAATGAAAGAATTGTAAGAGGCAGAGAAACAGAATTCTGTTGTGAAAGAGTATCTCCGAGAAATTACTGTTTACACAAGACCAGAACTGTGTATATAACACCAGTAGCACAGACACTGAGATCAACAATTAATAAATGGGACATTCAGAAACTGAGAAGCTCTCTAAAGCAAAGGACATGGTCAACAAGACAAAACGGCAGCCTACAGAATGGGAAAAGATCTTCACCAACACCGCATCTGTCAGAGGGCTGATCTCCAAAATATACAAAACACACTACAGGAAACTAGAGGCAGTTATTGAAGCAGAAGCCATGAACAATGCTGGTTACTGACTTTCTATTTTTGGCTTGCTCATAATACATCCTTCTGAAACTCAGGATGACATGCCCAGGGTTTGCTGTACACACAATAGGCTGAACACTCCATTAAATATTAATCAATTGAACCTCAAGCATGTTTACATATAATCTTATGGAGGCATTTCAGAACTGTGTACTACTCCTTCCAAATGACTGCCGCTTATGTGGAGTTGGTATTGGGCTTGAAAAATGCTCAGGTAAATAAAAAAGCATCTAGTATACTAAATTGCTCTTCTAAAATGATAAAGCAAAACAACAACAATAATATAAATTACTTAATTTATTTGGCAAGATAGGGTTAGACATTCACAAATTATTGGTACAGTATGTAAGTATTATTAGTATGACGTAGTTTGAAAGCAAAAAGATACATATCCATGATTTATTCATTAAAGAATAAACAGTGTATTACATAGAAGGATATAATATCTTAAGGGGTGTGACTTTTATGCGGGTATTGGAGTGGGTTTTTTAAAAATACACACAACCAAACTCATGATATAAAAGTAAACACACAGCACTTTAGAGCGTAGTTTGTGTATGTCACTGAAAGTGTTTCCTTGTAGTGGAAGTTGTGTTGGGGTAGCTAGAGGCGAAGTGGCTGAAGAAGTCCAAAATCACATCTTTGTTTTAGATGACTCAAATTGCCATGGAAACTAAGATGGATGAGATAGAATTGTAAGAAAATATTCAGTAAAATAATTTTGAGAGAGACCTGCTGTATTCAAGAACCAGTAAAAATATTGTTGAGGTGTTATTAAGTGCATATTGAGGTTTTATGATTTAACAGGCAAAGTACTACAATTGATTTCCACTGTTTAAATATCTTTTTAACATATAAGGAGGTTGTCATCCACAATCAGGCTGTGATGGAACCACATTTAATTTACTAGAAGTAAAAAAATATTGAATGTGTATGGATTTTGAAGAGCGAATTGAATGAATGTGCAATGAAAATCTATAGCTAAACTGTATAATAAGACCCTATAGAAAAATGCATGAAATATTAACTGTTATAAGTATTTGGAAATTTACTACTCTAATTATTTCAACTAGCACATTTTATACATTTCATATTGCCATGAGTCCCAAGGTGACAGCTATAATAGGCGACTGATTTATATGTTAGGAGGTATGGATTGGAACTACACTTTAACAATCTGAGTTTGTGTTCTGAAAGTATAATATACAAATAAAAACAAAACAAATCTCTAAGTGGAGAAATACGAAAAGCTGAAAGTCTGTATTCAAGTAAGTCTTGAAATAAAATAATGCTTAATAATTTAACATTGTAGAGCAGGCCAAAGTTGTTGTCATAATGATTATGGAAAACCTAACTGAAAGATTTGAGAACAGGAATGTTGAGTTGGGGGTAAAATAGGGGGAGAACAGGATGAGAAATACCATAATAGAGGGAGTCATAAGTTTGAAGAGAGATCTGGCACCATTGAGACCTCTAGCGATCTACAAGGTTGACACCAACTGGCAAGCTAAGCAATAGTGGAGAGACCAACATAAATGCCCATTCCTGATAATGAACTTGATGATTACCTTATATGACATCCTAGAACCTTCATCTAGTCACTGGTGGAAGCAGAGGCAAACACCTACAGCTAAACACTGAACTAAACCCCTGGAACCCAGTAACAGAGAGAGTGGAGTGATGAGCAAATGGACAAAGAATGGGCTGGCAATGCCAGCAGGGATAGCTGACCTGAACAAGAGGGAGTTCTTGGACCCCAGACAGACAGCTGGAAGGCCAGCATGGGACTGATCCGGACACCCTGAGTGTGAGAGTAAGTGGGTAGGCCTGGGAAAACTGTAGGGTGCTAGGCAGTGGATTAGTGTTTGTCCCTGGCATACAGATGGATTTCATGTGTCCATGGCATTGGGAGGGATGTTCTCTCAGCCTGGATTCTTGGGAGAAGGCCTGGCCCCTGCCCTGAACAAGGTGACAGACTCTGGATATTCCCACTCTGGGAATGAGGTGGGAGTCTGGGGGGGATGGTGGGAGGGTGTAGGAGGACGGGAGGGAGAGGGAGCTGGGATTGACATGTGAAGCAAGCTCTTTTTTAAAAAATGTAATTGAAAAATAAATACATAAAATAAAAATCAGTTTACTTAAAAAAAACAAACAAAAAGAAATATTTCTGAAATTACCATTGATCCATCATGATGACTGTAGCTTAGTGCAATTTCTAAGTACTTAACCTTTTGTCCTGTTAAAAAGATGAAATTTTAGATATTCCTCTCAAATTCATTTAGCATCTGTATAAGGTAAAATAGCAAATTAAAAAGACAAAGTATAGTGTTCAGATGTTTAATTTTCTAAATTGTATTGACAACATAAATACCTTTCTGAAATTGACTCATTTTGTGAAAGTTCACTCCCAGACCTAGTTTCACTCTCTGCCTGTTTCCGGTACATCAGGATACAAAGCTCTCAGGTACTCCTCCAGTGCCATGTCTTTTTCTTCCTGCCCCATTGATGACAGACTAACCATCTGAAACTGTAAGCAAGTGCCCAGGTAATTGCTATCTTTTGTAAGAGTTGTCTTAGTCACAGTGTCTCTTCTAAGAAATAGAACTTTAACTCAGACTGAAGTTTTCACCAACATCTGCCATTCGTTGGATTGCTTTATTTTATTGCTGTCCTAGAAATAAATTTCATTACACTTTTGGTGTTCCTTTCTTGAATGTCTCCTGTTTCTGAACTGACAACAAATTTCCTTATTTAAAACTAACAAATTATTAAAAATTTAACTAATTTCTGATAGCATAGATTTGTCTTCCTTTTAAAAGACAATGATGATCACAATGTCCTATATTTATATATAGACATAAACTATAGGTAGACATTAGTTTTGAACTTGGCCAAAATGTATACAGTATTAAATTTATGAATGTAAAAATGATCAAGAAATTGTTATTTTCTAGAATATGGTGCAAAAGTTTTTGATTCTACCTGACAATCACATAAAATTCATTTACTTCCCAAGGGCACAATATATTGCTAAACAATACTCAGCAGATCATTTTCCATTCTTCTATTTTTCCTAATTGGAAATGGTAGTAAAGCATTTGATTGCCTTGTTGACCAGGTCCCAGTTAATGGACCACGGATATTAAGCAATGTGGTTGGGCTCATTTACTCAGTAAAATCTAGATTGGCTGATTAATTAATTAACATGATTCAGCAACTCTCATAAAACGAGGGCTTTATTCAAGTTCAGATTTCAAACTTTAAGACATGCATTATTGTATATCAGAAGAATTATAATATGTGTTAGATCTTTACCTTCAAAAATAGACTGAAGAGAATAAAGTAGTGTAAAGTAGTGTCAGTAATGACAAGTACTCATCAGGAAAGCACTTGCCTAGCAAACCCTGGACTCATATTTCATCCTCATTGTTGTAAACTGGAACAACAATAAACCTTAAACAACAAAAGAAAAGATTTAAGTGAAAACATATTCATATATATATGTGTGTGCACATACGCTTTCAGAAATAAAATGTGACAATGATAATAAACATTCATGCTAGCATTATGAAGTTAAATATGTATTACACCTTAAGAAATACATTTCTCGATTTCATATACATCAGATAAAACAAAGTATTTTTCAAGTCATCATTATAATATTCTTAGTTATAGTCTATTTACTTTGATTTTTGCAAATGATTGACAAATTAAAAAGAACTTTACTAGACCTCCTAAATAAGTGACTTAAAAATGACCTTACCTAGAGGCAGGCAGATCTCTGTGAGTTTGATGCCAGCCTGCTCTACAAGAGCTAGTTCTAGGACAGTCCAAAGCCACAAAGAAACCCTGTCTTGAAAAACCAAAAAAAAAAAAAGGCAAAAAAGGCCTTACCTCTTACATAAATGATCATACAGTCTACAGAATGAACATATAATCATAACCCAAATAAGTCAGTTTAATAATTTCATTCCTGATTAAAGAACTTTAAATATTTATTTCACTTATTTAAAATACACACAAAATATATGTTACATGTTATCTTACTACACAGATGATATTGGCTTGTAAATACTTTCAACAAAAAGGTATTTTTAAAAAAGGAAAGGGGGGTGCCCATGCCACAATCAAGTTCAAGATATCACGAAAAGAAAGACAACACATCCAGCTGTTTGTAATTAGAGAATGCATGTGCTGTCTTTATTGCCAGAAGAATGTGTGAATGTGTGCGTGTCCTTATTGCAAGTGCTAAGAGGTCTCTCTCTCCCTTGTAGGAGGGAGCAGTTTTATATACAGGCTTACAGCACAGTGGAAAAACCCCAGGTGGAAGAGAGTCTGTTTTCCTCCTGCTAGATGTTTATGTCTGAGGATCAAGGCCGGGGCAGTAAGCCAATACTAGAAAATAGGAAGCACTTGGGCTGGAAAACAGGTTGTACTTGTAGGCTGACCAGCAACTCACAAAGATCCCCTGGGGCTGGGGCCCAACAGGGGGCATTTTTTATGCATAGCAGTTGGCTCTATCCATATAAAGTAGCATATGTGAATATTTTTTTCAGCACTGGCCATTTCATATGGATAATCAGTAAGTTTCTTTTTCTCTGTGGAAGATTCTTCTCCCACTCTAAGCATCTGCAGTTTTCCATAAATACTTTGTGTAGGATTGAGGACTCCTAACATTCCAGCCTTCCTAGCTACTATATCTATTGCTGTTTTCTTTACTTAGGTCATGTAGAGGCAATAATCTTGTTGAGCATTTGCAGGTGTAGTTTCTGACATTCCTAGAAGACTCAATATCACATCAAACTCGGTGTATGTATAGCTTCTCATTCTTTCTACCTCTCATCCACAATAATCAGAGGCTTGGTTACAGAAGCTTTTTGTCTGTGTATGCATCGGATATCATAACTTTAAAATTTTTTCTCTAGCTGCATGGTGGTGGCATATACCTTTAATCCCAGCATCGAGAGACAGAAGTAAGCAAATATCTGAGTTTGAGGATAGCCTAGTCTACAAAACTACACAGAGAAAACCCATCTTGAAAAAAATATTCCCCTATTCCCCAACTTTGTGTATTTAATTCCTTGTGGTTTTCCCTCCCTCCGTCACCCCTCTCTCTCTCAATTTTTTATGACTGTTTCTCTGTGAAACAGCTTTAGCTGTCTTGGAACTCATTTTGCAGACCAGGCTGGTCTTGAACTCACAGAGATCTGCCTGTCTCTCTCTCTCTCCTCAGTGCTGTGATTAAAATTTGCATGCAACCTCATGCTCAGATGGTTGTGGTTTGTTCTAATGGCCTCCATTTGTTAAAAGGTAAGTTTCCTTAATGAGGGGTGAGATGGATCACATAAATTTAGTCCCCAGGACCCTTATGACAGATGGAGATAACTGACTCCAGAAAATTCTCCTCTGACTTCTATTTACTCATTGTAGTACACAAATATTCCAGTCTTCCAAAATAAATAACACATTAAGAAAAAGGAACAATAATCTTATCATTTAGAGATGACTTGTACTGTTCACTGAACTTGCATCAAATGTGCAAGATCAATTTTACCTGTTAAAAAGTGAGAGTATTATGACAGTACACATTTAACATATTATTGCTGAAATTTTTCCATAGAGATAAAAAGTGGTTCATAAATTATAAAGTAGTATAATTCATAGACACAAAGTAGTAGTCTTTTTAAAAGGTTATATATATATATATATGTGTGTGTGTGTATATATAAATTATCATTACGATAATCCTAAGTGATTCTTTAGAATCATTTCATATTTTTAACCCACTTAATAGTACTGTGTATGAGTTCCATCTATCAATCCAGTTCTATTGTGTATATGTTTGTCTTTCGGTTGATAAAGAAAACGCTGTGGTCAATATGGCAGAGAGATAGGCAGGTCGAGAAGATGAGGAGGATTCTGGGAAATGTAGGCAGAGAGGAATCATCTTGTGTTCCTAGGAAGTGATGTAGCTTGGCAGAATCAGGATATAAGCAGGGACAAACAGGAAATAACTCTCTTCTATGTGAAGATGCTTGTAAGGTAAGGTATCCTGTAGTTTGCTCCTTCTCTCTGATCCCTCAGCATTTCCCTCTACATATAAATCTGGCCTTTTATTATCTATACCAATTAGAACAAGTTTTACACCATAACATATGTTCAAATATACCAATGCCAGCCCACTCAATACTGCAGTTGGATGGTGGGTAATTCTTTTGACTGTTTTCTTCCCTAGTACAACACCCAGACCTTTAAAGCACTAAGAAAACTGTCTATTAGGGCTGAAGATTTCAGCTTAATGTTGCCTTGTTTTCTCCAATTACATGTTCTTGTTTCTGTCTCTGTTACCAAGATAAAACAGCATGAACAAAAGCAATTTGGGGAAAAATAATTTAATTTTTTACCAACATTTTGTAGACCATCATTTAGGGAAATTTAGGGAAAGAACAAATGCAGGAACTTGAAGATAGAAATAAATGCAGAGAGCTTGGAGGAATATTACTAATTGTAGTGAGTAAAGTTTAAGGCTCAATAGAGATGTCAAATTTTTAGGGAGTCTGAGTCTGAGTGTTCATGGATGATTGACCAGTGTCTGCAAAGAGTAGCAGCTGCAACTATTTCCACCAGAATTTGCAGCCAGACGTTGATTGCCTACTAAGACTTTCTACCAAAGCTAGCTAATCCTTTCCCCCTATACTATACCTAACAAATTCTTCGAGGTTCAGGTTTTCATAGTTAGAAAACCACATCTGTTCTCAAACTTATTGTATATGAGTATATGTCCTGCATTCCCGAGACACCCATAGCAAGGGTCGCAGGACCCCAGGCAAGCAGTACATAGCAGCTTATGGCTTGTCTCCTGGATTGCTCAGCCACTTTTTATATACAGGAAAGATTTACCTGCCAAGGAATGGAAGTTCTACCAATGGATAAAAGCCCTGTACACAGTCAATAATAATCAAGGAAACTGCCTGCACACATGTCCACAAGCAAATCTGAGGAGGTAATCCCTCAACAGAATTTCCTTCATCCCAAGTTTATTCACTTGACAAGCTAGATTATTCACCATACTTTATAGATCAAGTATGTGCTTTCGTCACTAATAATGACTTGGTATTATATTTTTGAGAGTAACCAAGAGCAATGGCAATAAACTGAAATGTTTTGGAATGATTTTATTAGACCCTACTGTCTGACAATTGGCAAATATTTTTCCAGTACCCACACTGTGTCTTTTTTTTCTAAGTAAGCCATGGCCCACCTCGAAAGCGTAATTCTGCTACAGAGATAATCATTCATGTTCAGTGTTGGTATATCTATAACAACCCAGAAACAAAATCAGCCTAAATATATACCAACTGAAGAATTTAAACTCCCCTATCTAAGGATTCAAAGCCCTCAGCCACATATGGGTTAACATTTGGCAATTGTCTATGTCAGTTCGGATTACAAATCTCAGAGTAATCACTTTCAGATCCATCAATATATCTATGAATATAATTTTTTTATTTTTCTATACAACCGAATGATATTTCTTAGATATCTGAAAGCTAGTAAGTAACCATGACTTCAGGTGGCATAAGAGCAATAGGGGACAGTGGAACTGAAAGGGTTAAATGGGAGGAGGTTGAGAGCTTAGAATAGAGGAGTCAGCTTGGGAAGGGATAACTCATACAAGAGATGTTTGAAAATGTCATATAGAAATCTACTACTATAAATGCTTTCTAAATTATGTACATATACATTTATAAAAGCAGTTTACATAGTAGGTTTAGTTGTTGCTGAGACAGGGTCAATGAATGTAGCTGATGGTGTGATTCAACACCTGATTATCTTGCCTCCAATTCTCATGCATAATGATAACAGATATGTGACCCCACAATGGACATCTTTCACTGCGGATGCGACCAAACTTATTTCAGAATCGCATCCACTTAGTTTAATTAAAATTTAAGTTCACTCAAGCATGGAGGTTCTTACCTAATACTTGGGAAACTGAGGAAAGCAAATCGGTGTGGTTTCAAGGCAAACATATACTGCTAAAGATGAAATAGTATGCATGTATGTTCTTAGGGATAACCACTTGGTCATGGACAACCAATCGTTTTGCTCTATTTGTCTAGACTATTTGTCTAGGGCTCACCATTCCTTAGGTAGCTGTAGTTCTGCATGAAAAGTTGAGATGTCTTGGGTTTTCCACTGCTCTCATTAACATATTTACTGCTGTTTACTTTGCTCAGATCATATATACGCTTATGTAATAATATGAGTAAAAAGAGAGTTCATGAATTTGTAAGACACTAATTGGGGCATTTGAGTGGGTTAGGAGAGGGGAAAAATAAGGGAGAAATTGTTTAAGTATACTATAAAATTTTAAAATATATATAATTTTAAAATGAAGCTTTATCCCAGAAAAGTAAGGAAATAAACAACAAGGAATCACAGATGAACCACTATATTGAAAGACAATTGATAGACTATAAACTGCATTAAAATGTAGGGCTCAGCAACTTAATTTAGACTTAGTTTTTTGAGTCAGTCATGTAGCTCCTATTATGATTTTATTTTCTCTTTTTCATGTATTTCCCCATTTATTTACTATTGTGTGTAAATGTGTTTGTACATGCTGATATGTTAGTGCCTTGTGAATTCATGTGTTGTATATGTGTTTGCATCCATGTGTTCATGCATGCATGTGCTTGTGCATATGATTTTGCATATGTTTGTGTGTGTGTGAGTATATGTTAGTGTGTTGGTGTGTCTCTGTGTCTTGTATGAACATAAACTTATGCATATCTTGGAGACAGTGTGGAGTGGACAAGAAAACCAGTTAGAACCAATTCGTTCCTACTACTAGTTTTATACCTTCATTCTCCGTTTTTTATTTATGTTAGAAACAAGCTTGTTTCACATGTTAATCCCAGCTCCCTCTCCCTACCTTCTCCACCACTCCCTGCCCTCCCCACCAGGTCCCCCAGTCTCCCACCCAATCTTCACTCTGATCTCCAGGGAGGGAGAGGCCCTCTGTGGTGGATCTCCAGTGACTGTCATTAAAAACAGGGCAGAGATTCTCTATGATTCAATCATTAACCGAATCCTGGAAAGCATGCTATACTTAAATTAGATCATATTATTTACCTAAATAACCCCATACATCACTTTAATGGCCTCTTTATGTAACTTTTATTCAAACTTTGATTATTGTTTTGCATTTCATACCAATGTTCTAGTAATTCATTAAAGTTTTCATTTGGCAGGTAACAGTTTCTGGCAGGAAGTCTTCATGGCTAGGTTAGCTTTTCCTTACCTTATTATTTTATGTCAATATAGCAATCCTTGAGTTTGAATTTGTCTGTCTGTAATTTGTTTGAGACAGGGGTTCTCTTAATTGCTTTGTAACATGCCCTGGAACTCCCTCTATAGACTAGGCTGGCTGCGAACTCACAGAGATCTACCTGCCTCTGCCTGTTACTGCTGATATTAAAGGGGTGTGCCACCAATGCCTGGCTTGTCTGTGTGTAATTTAAACAAATAAAATTTACTTATTAGTTTTCTCTCAATGCTTGCAAGTGTATATGCAATGTTAATTTTCTTTATTTTTCCTCTAAATCAAAATAGATAGTAGTCTAATACATTCTACAGGGTGAGTTAATGTTCATTCTTCCATAGAGCACTGCAGTATCAGGAAGACTCTGCTTCTTTTCTGAGTCTGAATTTATTGCACTTTCAGTAAACACACACAAACTCACACACACACAAACACACACACACACACACACACACAAAATCAAGGGGAAAAACAGCACAAATACTGGCTAGATATTCTGCCAGTGTTAACCTTAGATCTCCTGTTCCTCCAGAAGATCATTTCTGTGTGTCAAAAGAGCAATACACACTTGATTTTTTGCCACTATGTTCTCTGAATAATTTCCTTTAGAAAAAGATATGGCTAAATGTAGCAGTATTTCTTGTTGTTGCTTAGCTATCAATTTACATTCAAGTTACATAGTAATCATAGAGTACATGTAAAGTATATTTGCTTTTATTTATATAACAAAGTCCATATATGTAACAAATCATATATTATAAATGATGCTTTTCATTATTCCAATAGTTTTTGTTTACTTGTTTATAGTTTGCTTTGTTTTTCATTATTATTTGTTAGATATTAACCTGTCTTCTATACTTTTGTCTGGTAGAGTAGTTTGAAAGTTCCTTAAACTATATTTTCATTACTTATTTGATGTTAACTTATGACTAAGTTCCTGAAAGGAAAGAGCATGTGATAGTACAAGCAGCACACCAAAGATGGCAAGACTGCAGTGTTCAAACTGCAGAATTGCTCTCAAGTTCAATATTCTAGAACTGCAACTCTTTCTGTTGCTTCTGCATCATCTGCTAGTAGCTCTTAAATCTGTAGTATATGGTTACGTCAACTTTAAATTGCTTTTGAATGATTTGATCCCTCCAATACATGTGTTGCAGTGCTAGGACACTTTGAATTGAATCTTGACTCCAGATATGGTACTAGTGTGTGTTATCCATGAATTGTAAGCACAGGAACTCTAATTACTTGGGAAAATGAATTCTTTTATCTATTACCTCTTGTACAGTATAGGATAATTTAGCCCTATCATAAAGTCACACTTCTAAAGTATAATGTGTCTCAGTTTCCAGAAATGTTGTTTGTTGTCACTTTTTTATTCTGTGTGCCCATGCTTATACATGCTTGTGTTGTTTGTGTGTGTGTGTGTGTGTGTGTGTGTGTGTGTGTGTGTGTGTGTGTGAGCAAGTAAGGATCATGGGGAGGAAGCTGAATGGAAAGGCTTGTTAGGCAGATATTATATCCACACAGGCATAAACCAAGGGATAATTCCACCACAGGTTTTATTCTCTTTATATTAATACTCTTGAAGAAAAGAGATAATAGGAAACAATAGGAAGGTTCCTTGGGTGAGTTCAGCAAACAAACTCTATATCCAAAGGTGTCCAGATGAACCAGAGCATTTTTACCTATCCCAGGGTACAGTGTATGGCGTTACATGTAAATATCTGCCATTGTAAAGCTCTTTGGATTGAGCCCATCACTCTCTTTATGCCCTAATACTTTGCACACCTGTTATTGGAAGCACATATTATTGCCTTTCTTCTTCATTTGACATTGTCCTTTTGCCCCATCTGACTATTTATCTGTCACTGTGTCTCTCCACTACAGATCCCGAACTTAGATTTCCAGAGATGGTCTTACTTTAGTGTTATTGCAACTCTTCAACTCTTTCTCCCTAACCACATACTTCTCTTTGTACATTGGACTTGAAGCATAATGGCTTTTTAAAAACCTCTCTTAAGCCAATGATGGCCTTTGTGTATGTTGTCCCCTTTTTCTTGCATTTCTGTCCCTGCAGACATGACCTTTATATGGTCTTCAGTATTGTTGAAGATTGTGCACAGTTATTACATCAAAAGTAAGATTATTACTAATTACAGGGTGAACAGCTTTCCCCTCAGTAATCATCACATCCTGCAGGCAGCTTATTTTACCTCCTAACACTTACTACCCATGACGGAAGTGTGTGTTTGTTATGTCTTGTTTCATCCCTCACAGGATGTCTGTATTTATAAGAAAAAAAATGGTTGAACACTGCATGCGTTCTTATGGCCCAACATGAAAAGGAAATATAAAAAGTAATAATATATTTTTCAGTCAGGAGTTCATGAAGCACTTAATTAAATTTAAAAAATCATCCAAATGTTTGATGATTGAAACTAAATATGAAACATCTCTTACACCTTTGATATCATTCTACTCTATTAAGATGAGAGGAAAACGAAGAGAAAGAATTAGTAAAAATTGCTATTGCTACATAGTCTGTCATTTATTACAAAGTGAAACCTTACAAATATTTTGTATTATAATGAGCTCATATTTCTAAAAATCAAATAAAAAAGAAGCAATGAATGGAGACTAAATAAGTGTTCTGGTATTTTGTGATTTGCTTCCTACAGCACTCTATTACTACTTGATTTAATTTTCACAACCAACTTATGAGAAAAAATTACTTATAGAGTCTGAAGCAAACTCTAACAAAAATGCTTTGGACAGATACTCTGTCAAGTCAATGTCACTATATCAATTTAAATGCAGTTTGACTACAGTTCTTCATATTTTTCCAACTTCTATGAGTCATATCTTGCTTTTTTCCTGGGCTGTTATTAATAATTTACCAAATCTGCACATAAGCCTCCTAACTTATGAACAAAATTACTATTTTGTTTGCTCCTTACTGCACAATAACTGTTAATTGCTCACTTCTTACCTCTCAAATTATCATGAGCCAGTTTTTGAAAATATGTCAGCATATAACTTTCTTTGGTATAATCCTTCAGTTTTTCTCAATATGGGGTTAGAGTAGAAATAGTCTTATGACATTACTGATCACATATGCATTAACAGTCTTTGTGTGCCAATTTATTTCTAACAAGGTTTACAGTATCAAGTGAAAACTAACCAAATAGAGTGAAAGCCATAAAGCATCAAAATATTATTCCTAAAATATTTCTGCTTTCATTCCTGCTTTCATTTCTAATGTTTTGATTTAAAAAACCTTGGAAAGGTCAAGGCAACAGAAGGAGTGTTTCTGTGCTTGTTTGTATGTTTTGTTCCTATTCTCTATACTGTTAAGTTGCAGCTCATCATTACAGAGATGTCTGGTAGAAAGAACTAAAAAGAGTACTCATATCTCATTCTCAGTCAAGAGCACAATTCACACATTCTTAATTAAGCTGAGTCCTCTATTTATGCTTACATAGTCCAGGATTCTATGCCTAGGGGATACTGTCATTCACAGTGGGCTCTTACTCTCCATGAGAATTAATTCTTAATCAAGGTTATTCTCTACAGACATGACGCAGAGCAAACTGATCTGGACAATACTTGGCTGATATTCTCATCCCAGATGATTTTGAGTCATGTTGACAATAAATCTTGTCATAAAACAATTAACTATGTCTTTAAAAGAATTTCAGTAAGTTAACATACAGGCTATCCCATTTGTTAAAAATTAGATACTTGACAGAATGCAAACCAAGTTTGATCTATATATAGACTAATAAATGTGAGTCAGAATTTAATTAGAGAAAATTAAAGTAGAGAAAACGTTATGTTCTCCTAGATAATGAGGAAATACAGGAGGAGAAGATGGTATTGTGAGCAACTGAAAATTCGATTAGTTCCCTGGAAACTTTCAATTTTTAGCTTATCAATAATCAGGATATATGGTGCTCATGGAATAACTTTACCTGATAGAGCTTTATCATTGCTGTTATTTTAAACTAATCATTGGGGTACAATAAAAATAGTTTGTGTACGATTAATATTAAAATCATATATGACTTAGTTATCAATCAACAAAAGAAGACAATCAAAGCAGTTTAGAGTCATAAGCATTGGGTTATACTAATAGGGTATAAATTAGAATAATAAGATAGAATGTGATATTGTTAACCTCTTCAGCAAAGAAAATGTCCTCAATTAGTCATCCTCAGAAAGAGTATTACTAACTGTAAGTATAAGTACTTTATAAAAGTAGACACATGAGAATTAAGTCGTGTGTGTGTGTACATGTAAAGACAAATACATATTGGACAAATATACATATGGTAACTTTGTACTGGCTAAGAAGTTTATATTTATACTTATATCTTTAGTTTATATAAATCTGGTTAATTGTTGTGTGTGTGTTTGTGTATGTGTGTGTGCAAATGTGTAACAACATCTAAAGGAACAGAGTCATGGAATGGAAAGAGAGCAAGTGCATGAGAAGAAGAGGAGGGAAGAAAGACATAGGGAAAATAGATGCAATCTTATTTTTGTTAAAAATTTTAAATATTTCAGACATATCCACTATATACTACATATATTTTTAAATACAATTAAAATAAAAATCAGGCATGGTGGTGCATTCTTTAATTATAGAACTAGGGAGTCAGCGTCACATAGATCTCAAGAATAGTCTTGTATACATAGCAAGTTCAAGGCTAGAAAAGTCTACATAGTGAAACATTGTCTTTACCACAACCTCCAAAAATTAAATATTAAACAACTGGAAAGTCCACTCATTAGTTTGCTTAAAATGTTTAAATACAGCTTTTCTAGTTCATAATTTTAAAAACTATTCATTTCTGCAGCCACCAGCAATAATTTTCTTTCTCAAAATCCCTCAATATTATAGGAACAGATCACTGTGAATTGTGCACCATATATGATGAGCTAATTTTTATACAACTGATAATTTCCCACAGAATCAGGTCTCATTTTAGTCAATATAGCAGAAATGGGTTGTGACATATGAGTAGGATGCTTCTACTCAAAACATCTTTAGTGAAATTTAATATTTTGCTTTTATATAATTCTTAGTCATACCTTTATGCTTTAAACATGAAATATGAAAAGTTGTATTCTGACAGTTTCGCAAAGTAGACTGCTGATTTTCAGTATTCTCCTTTTTAATTCTTTCCTTTCCTTTAATTTTTATTTTCTGCCCAATTATTTGAGTTTTCTCAGAAAAAAAAGTCTTTTTGCAATTTGGTTTTAAATTTTGAGAACTGAGAATAATATACAAAGCATTGAAGCTAATGGAACAAAGAGATACTCATATGAAATATTCACATGAAAGCTAACATTAAATAATGATAGAAGGAAAATAGGTCATAGAAAATACGTGCTTTCAAATAGTAAGAGTGCTTAGTGGCAGCTCCTGTACTAACAGTTTCAAATCATTTTTCTCTAGGCTTTCCATTATTGCATTATGTGTCTAATATCTCTCTGACAGCATTTCTCTCTGTCTTATTTATTTGTTTTTGTTTTTGTGTGTTTATGTAGACATGCCCATGGAGACTAAATACCAACAATATTAAGATGCTCACCTTGTGTGTTGTCCTCTGAAATGTGATCCATTTCCTTTGAGGTGAAATCTCTCATTGCCCTGAAATTTATTACTCTTGCTCGATTCACAGTACTGAGTTCCCTCCTGTCACAGCCTCCACAGCACTCCCATTAGAAGTGTACACCATGATGCCTGGGATTATTATGTGGTTTCTGGGAAATTAAACTTACAATGAAAACAGTTTGCTGGCATCTACCACCCATCTTTACCTGTCAAGTTCTGTTTTGTGTTTCTTATCACTCACCTCTTTAGAAAGCCTTTGTTTCTTGTTATGTATTATTTCTTTAGTTTTACTTATAAAATGTTTTATTGAAATTGCTCTTGATTTTAATAATTTCTAAAAAGGTCCCCGTTTTCTTTTCTTCCATTTAACATCCTTTTACTTCCTGTTTAAATTTATTTATTTGTTTGTTTATTTATTTATTTTACATCCTGACCAAAGTTTTCCTTCCCTCCTGTCCTCCCATTACCCCACACACACCTTTCCTTTGCCCCAGTCCCCTCAACCAACTACTCTTCTATTTATTTGCAACTCTAGGCAGGCATCCAGTGGTGTATCAAATTGCAGGAACACTAAGCACCTTCCCTCGTATTAAGTCTGCACAACCCAGTATGAGGAATAGGTTCCCAACAGCCAGCCAAAGTTTTAGGTACAGGCCCTGTTGTCATTGTGAGTAGTCCCACAAACTGACCAAGCTACACAACTGTCACATACATGGAGAGGGATTAGTCTACCACAGGCCAGTTCCCTAGTTGTTGCTTCATACACTTTGAGTTCCTATGAGCCTAGTTTTCTGTGAGTTTTCCTGTGTTGTCCTTGAACCCTCTGACTCTTAAATTCCTGGCCCTCTTCACCAGGATTCCCAGAGCTCAGTCTAATGTTTGGCTCTGGATCTCTGTATCTGTTTTTATTGTTACTGGACAGAGACTCTGATGATAATCATCCTCAATATAATGCACTATTATTGAATGACTTCTTGAAATCCCAGATTTCCTTTTTTATATATATTTTAATTTAATTTAGAAACAATCTTATTTTACATATCAATCCCAGTTTCCTTTCCCTCCCATACTCCCAGGCCCCCCACCAACTGCCCCATCCTACCCCCAATTCACGCAAATAGCTGACTTGACCAATTGAGTGTACACAGACCCCAGGACCCCAGTCTTAAAGTTGGGGAACCAGCATTGAACCTAACAAAGCCCTCTGAATTTGGATGCTAGTTAGGAGAGCTGGGCAGTCTATAGGACCTCTGAGAGTGGAACCAGTATTTATCCCTAGTGCACAAATGGACTTTAGGAGCCCATTCCCAATGGACAGATTTCCTTTTTTTGAATATGCTAATATCTTGGTTTTGTGAATGAAGTTTCACTCTCTCTCCTGCCTAAGAAACTGTTTATTTCCTTCTGATTACCAGTAGTCTCCACACACTTTTGAAATACTGAATTATTCTTGCAGTCTCACTAATTCCTTATCAAAGTGACAGTACAGTCTACTCAGTAACACATCTGAGGTCTATGAATCAGTCTTCTCTGACACTTTGTGTCTATTTTATCAAACCATTTACATGGTTACTAAATGGTAGTGATTCTGGTTTTCAAATTTCTCAGTCTTTTTCTGTTCTCATAAACCTTACTGACTGGTATTATCTTGAGACATGCCCATCACATCTTCTTCACAGCAAGTTTCTACTATGTAATAGCATTGTAAACAGAGTATTTAAGTTATCCTCTTAAAACGTAAATGTAATCATGCATCTTTGCCACTTTTATAGTGTCTACAATCCTCAGTTTCTACAGTATTGTCATTTTAGCATTTCCCCTACTCATTTCTGTACAATTATATGTATGTCTTGTGCTTTTTCTTTGGCTCAATTTCTTATGCTTGCTTCTTGCTTCTTGTCTGTTTTGTCTTAATTTGTATGTTTTTATTTTACATTATTATTTATTATTATGTTACATGCTCATTTGTATGAGAGACAGAGACAGAGACAGAGACAGAGAGAGAGAGAGAGAGAGAGAGAGAGAGAGAGAGAGAGAGAGGTTTTGATAGGGTGGGAATGTAGGGAAGACCTTGGAGGCAAAACAGTAATCAGAATGAATTGTATGGAAAAGCCATATATTTTCAGTAAAAATTATTACATATGGTATTGTATATATAATAATATCTCATGTCAATAATATTTACATACTTTTGATTCTTGTCTACAGAATAAACTTTAAAGCAGTCAAACTAAAAAATAAAGTGAGTGCTTAATATGTGCCTTGATTTATCTGTCTGGAAAAGATCACAGATCTCGATTTCAGCCTAATTTTAGAGAGAGGGATGGGAGGAGGAAAGACTGCATTAAGTAAAGACATTAACTAAAAGTATTGTAGCAGATCACAGACGTTAATGAAATATTATAGATAGTGCATTCAAATTTAGAATTTCCCCACTTTGAGGTGAGAAATCTTTTTTAAATTTTGAAATTTTCTTATATTTACATACTTGTCACCTTTCCCTTTTTTCCCTGTGATATGAAATCAGTATTATCATACATACTATATTGCTCATTTCTAACATATAGTTATGTGTTACTTTTTCAGGCCTTTTAAACAAGCATGTGTACCACTGGAAATATTATACATCTGCTATACAGGACACAGCAAAGCAGGGAGTATTTTGTAGGGTATTTGTTTTTGAAATCCTATGAAGTGAAAATCCATAAACTATTTTTCAGAGATCTTCAACATGCTTCACAACGCTTAATCTGATAAGCTCATGTCTCTTGAAGAGTCCCTGGGATGTTATAGATGCTCAATAAACAGCTGTTGAACAAGTTAATGAACAGCTGCACATAATAGGAAGCATTCACCTAGCTCTCCTAAAATTGCTTTTAGCTTCAAAATCATAAAAGATAACTTGTTACATCTCTGCAATCACTTCCTGTGATTCTCTCTGTCTCTCTTTATTCCTATAGCCTGTGCTTCAAACATATAGTAGTGTCTGCCCTATGTAACAATTATTAGCCATATTTAAGGTTGGTAATATAGTTTAATTTTTACTACGCTTGGTTGCAGGAAAATGTCAAAAGTTCAATCTAAAGCAACATGCTTCCTACACATACACTCAAAGCCAGGCATGGTGGAATGACAATAGTAATATCATGTATGGGCAGGTTGTGGCAGAATATTGTTCACCTGTGAGGCTTACAGGCTACCTGACTTAACTATTTGTCAAGTTCAGAAACAGTAAGAGTTATTGTTTTAAACAAATGATAAATAGGATCTGAAAACACATGTACAAACACATACTCTCTCTTTCTCTCTCTCACACACACACACATGCATGTGCACACATGCACATACAGAGAGAGACAGAGAGCAAGAGAGACTAAGTTCTGCATAAATAATATCCAGTGTTGCAAAAAAGCATTACAGTTAACTTGATATTCAAAACTGCTATAATATAGTTTAATCACTTGCTCCACAATGTTAGCATGTATTTTTAAAGACAAAAGTACTACTGCCTTATTAATTTTTTGATGATTAAATAAGTAATATTGTAATGACTTTTAATTAGTTTATGATCATCAGTATTGCAAGTGCATGAAATTTGTAAAAATTACCAAGCCTTTAATGATCTTGAGTTTATTTCATAGTTTTCATACACACACAGATTCATTGTAAGCAATGTTAAGCATTTGCGTTTTTAACAGGGCTTGTTTTCGTTTTGCTGAAAATTTAACTCTTCTTAAAAACATTCATAACAATAATAAATAACTGGTGACACACAACTTTATAGAAAATTAATGTTTAAGAGTGTGGCATACTTCACAAACACATGCAATCCATATACAGTATATACTTGATTATAGTACTTAAATTATTAAGTACTAAGATATCTGTTTATTAGTATTTTTTATAATCAATGGACTTGGATACATGCCAAACAACACAACTTCTGAGTTACTCATTACCAATTAAAATATTTTTTTCTTTTCCTATAACCTGATTACTTCAATTTAAACCAGGAAATGTTACTAAAGTATAATGCAATCAATATTTTGGAAACACTAAATCTTAGAAGAATGATATATAGAAAAATATAATCTGTTATCTTTAAGCCAATTACTGGCACCAAGACAAATAAGTTTTATAATGTCACCAAGCTTCACCGAAGAACCTGTTTCCACTGAGCAGAAGCAACATGGTGACTTGGGCACAAGTTCCTCTGAGAAGCCTGGCTTACAGGTCACAGTGCAGCACCATTTCTGGGGACAATCCTTTGTCGTAGAGGGAGTCCCTTCTGGCCAGCCATATAAATACTGGGGTTGTCTTTCTTCCTCAGGAAAGTCAGTTTTCTCTGTCTCCCAGAGCTGTGAGGCATGTATAATTTTTATTGTTGCTTAGATGACTGCCTGGAAATTGTTTTCCATCTCATGTAAATTTTCAAACTTCTGTGTGTGATTGGTGTTCACAGTTGAAGGGACATAAATTGCTCCTATTTTACTCAGGTGATGTATGAGCATATTTTCCAAAGTTCCTTGGAGGAAGAAGGGAAAGCAGTAAAAAGCTGGAATCAAACAGTAGTTATTTATCTGTTTGTGGGAGCTCTTTCTCTAGTCTAAAACTCCTATTCGGTTTTGTGGACTTTTTTCACCTCAGAATCAATATTCATTGGATCAAATGTATTTTACATCTTTGTTATTCTCATCACATTTTACAGTTTTCCCTCCAAGTAAGAATTATTTTCCTACCACCCTAAAACACATGAATTTAAAAGAAGCTCACATAAGCACTGTAGTTCTGAGAGAATAAGGCAGAGTTTGTAGAGATTCAAACTACAGATCAATTTAAAGGATTATTTTTAGTCTAGTGAAAAAAATGTTCAGCAAATTGCTTGGTCTCATAAATTGGTCTAGCTGGTCAGAGCTTCTAGCTTATGCAATTTGCCTGTGGCAGGTCACGGTCATAGAGAACTTGTTATGGCAGAAGCACAGCTGTCTCTCTCACCTAGACTATTGCTCCAGGAGCAGCTGTTTCAAATTCACTGTCATCTCTACTCACCCCTTTCACACCTCATAGGGTGCCTATGGAAGTTAATGGGTGTCTGTGTAACATTTCGTTTCTACATGCTAGTATGCATGCCTAGGTTTCCTCCAATTAGTCATTTTCAATGTTTAATGGTATAAGTATGATACATCAGAGTTTGCACATTTTCTAAATATGTACATTATACAATGTATTTTAAACCCTTGTATAAAAATGACAGATCTGGATTTGATCAATTTAGGAAACGCGCCAGATTTTAAAGTACTTACATAAATATTCAGCTGAACCTATGCATAGTTTAAATTTATGTAATCACTTTTCAGTATTATTACTAATCTCTTTGATTTATCAAAGATATGATGTTGGGTAAATGTAAATGAAGAACTGAAAATGCTAACAATTACCAAGGACAAATGCAACTTAACCATCAGTCTTTATACTCAGGAATCATGGCAATTTTAATAGTGAATGAAACTTTCAACCTTAAGTTTCTATTGTAAAACAAATTAAAAGGCATATTTAGACAAAATATAAATAATATAAACAAAATAAAGCTTAAAACATTACTTATGTTTTACATTATTTATGTATAAATAGATCAATAGATAAAGACACCTATTTTACACAAACATATTACTTATAAATATGTTAAAATGTATTTACAGTCACTAAAGAGATGAAGAAAGAGAGGGAGATGGATCTGGGATCAACCTCATCACAGTCTACGATAAAGCTACGATAGTTACAGAATCATTATGCCTTACTTTTTGCTTTGGATTTGCCCCAGTCTGTGTTTCTTTGCATATTGTTTTAGGTCCACTGCAATGTGCATAAAACTACTGGCTGGATCTCTCTCCAATTTCCCTTGACATCAGTACTTTAAAGTCCTTGGTGACACTAAGAAATTCATTTGCCCAACTTTGGTTCTAATCACATAAACCATCTGCCTCTAGACATCGCTGATGGGTATTTTATTATCCCAGAGTTACATTCGATATTGTAACTTGCCACTCTCAAATATATATGCATCTTTATATCTTGAATGACAGCTAGCCACCACTATTACTTGCAAATATAATAGATTTCTTAAAACCATATGCAAAGTTATATTGTCTATATAGAAAGTATTTTGGTTTCAGGAACCTTAGTCCCTCCTGCTATGCATCTTCTCCCATTGTATCCAGTCTTATAACTCACATTGGCATGACTGCCTTGCTTTCTCTGACATAAGAGCCCACATCATAAAGAGTCATCTTTAACTTGTTTCTACACACTTAGTGGTTGCTTTGACCTTTTGTTCTCGTTTACCTATTGGTATGCATGTCTTTTCTGGTTGTGTTTTGTTTTGTTTATTTAATGAGTACTCATTTTCCTCTAAAGAGTTTTTCAAAATGTTAACATATGTTCTCCATCATTAGGTTTATTCTGTCTTGATGGGGCTACTAGGCACCAAGGGAGTAATTTCAACTTTAGAGCACTTTACAAACATTAAATAATGATAGATAACCAACTGTGATTTTAGATTATACAAAGCCAGGTTGAGAAGATACCCCATCAATTTTAGCGTGTGTACATTTTTAAGATTCTTCAACCTAAAGAAAAGGAGTCTCACTGATTTAATGATTTAATTGATGGTTTGTCCTTACTTTGATTTTATTTGTCTTGTATGTTTGAGAGTGATGATCCTTTTTACTAACGTGACATTTCAGTTATGCAGAAACACTTAAGAGCATTGATCTTTAGGAATCAGAACTCATTTATGACATACACCCATGGCTGCTCATATTTCTTTTCCTAATGTAAGCTAGCAAATGATGCTTAGTTTTAACTCTTCTCCTGAATAAATGATAAATAATCCTTTTAGAATAATTAGCAATATCATGATATGATTTTCAAAATGTAGCTGATTTTGAAGAAAACATTTTCTGTGATAATTATTTGTAATTTGCATATCAAAATCCAAAATTATAACATGAAAATTATTGCAGAGTAATATTAGAAATATGTGATGAATGATATAATTATGAAAGCAATAATCCTCTTTATATTATTTTATTTTCTTTTTGTTTAGATATGCTATCAGTATAAATTTCATGACATAGCAAATATTATTTTAAATACATGGGTTTACCTAAATACTGTTTTCTTTCCTAATTACACTTTTGGACATTAATATGGATGTGCACAGGCCAGTGTCAGAATCCTATGGCTATCCAACAATTAGGTTACAGATCTGCTGCTGAGATATCAAAACCCTGCATCAAAGCCTGGTTAGGATGTACAAAGGCCAATGTTCCTTCTGTGGAAACTGAGAAGCTTTTCACATCCCTGACTCTGTGACTGGAACATACCAGTCCTTATCCCTAACCTGTGGCTCTGTTCCTTCATCTTCACCAGTAACAGTGGATCAATTTCTTCACAGTTTAACATTTTGAATTTTCTTCTTTCATGTTTTCAGATCTTTGGATATAATTGTTCACAACATGAATTACTGGATGATATTTTGCATTTTGAATTTTGGAATTATTGATTAAAACAAAGCACTATTTGCATGTGTCAATGCTCTGTTTCACTACTAGTACACATAAACAGTGTTGAAGAAATGTTAGGAATCGTGGCCTCCTCAAACTTTCATAATTCTATAGTATAAATACTCAAAGTAATTTTTTGATTGAAAAATATTTATTTTTATTTCTGTGTCTATGCTTGCTTTTCTAATTATACACTATATCAGGTAGGTGCTCATGGAGACCAGATAACAATGTTGGATCTTCTGGAAATTGAGTTAAAAACAGTTTGAACTCTGGGACCCAATTTCAGGTCTTCTGGAAGCAATGCATATGGTATATTACCTGCTGAGTTAGCACTCCAGCCTCCAAAATTATTTCTTTAAATGTTTTAAAATACAAAACAACAATCATCATTACAATATAATCCCATAACTTATTGTTGCTGTTTAATTGTAGCTTATTTGTGTCCATTAAATGATCTTCCATTGTCCTCCCTTCTTTTCCACTCTCATCTGCGTTCTGTAAGCACCACGCTATTCCCTGCTTCTATAGCATCAACTATTAGTTTCTATATATGAATTTAATCAATCCCAAGATATTTGCATTTCTCTGACTATTATATTTACTTCACATAACCTCTCCATTTCTACCTATGCAGCATGTTCTATTGTTTAAGTGTGCCATATTTTCTTTTGCCATGTGTTAAATGATATGTACTTCAATTGTTTATATTGTTTCAGTCTTGTGAACATTGCCTCAATAAATATGAGGATGCAACTGTCCATGCTGTATTCTTGTCCTCTCAACTACACATGAGGCTGAGACAGCAGGATTGGTTCCTCATAGGGTTTTCAGACCAATAGAATTGAATCAACTCTAAATAAAAGAAATATACTGACCTAAGCAAGTGGGAGCTCATTGACTACAGACTGACAGCTGGGGAACCTGCTTAAGAATGAACTAGGGCCCCTGAACATGGGTGTTTGTTGGGGGGCTTAGACAGTCTATGGTACCTCTGGCAATGGAACCAGTATTTATCCCTAGTCACAGAGTTGTTGAATTTTATATTTTAGATTTCAATATAATTACTTATTTTGGTATTTGATAATCTTTAGGAAATTGAGTTACTCTAAGTTGGAAATTTACTAAAAAATATTTTATTTTAGATGATAATCTACCCAGAATTAATGTTTCCTAGTATTTGATGCTGTTTTTCCCTTTTTAATTTTAAATAACATGAAATACTTAGGATTTCTAAAATATTGTTGAAAATGATTATCATATTGAAAGAGTAGATATACTCATAATAGTGGTATTGTATTAATTTGTCACAGAGGCTGAGCTTCTGTGAGGTTTAGATTTATGGAGCCAAATTGTTTTCTGGAAGTTTCTAATATATGTTTACAGAGACTGTAACAGAATTAAACATCATTGTCCTCAATTGTTTACTACTTTAGCTTGGAAAGTAAAATTGGATAACTTAGTCCAATGAATACATTATCATTTACAATTGCAATTATTTTAAGATGTTATATTTATTTGATTAATTTTGTTCCCTGTAGATTTATTTTCTCAAAAATTGAGGTAAAACCAAGGGCTTTCTACACAACAATAGGCAAAGACTTTAATATTACACTAAAAACCCAGTCTTATATGAAATTAGGCAATTTATTCTAAGTCATTTATAATATCTGTGCTGAAAATAATTCCAACTACAACTGAAAATCAGCTTCATTGAAACCCATGGACCACAAATCAAAGTCAATTAATTATAATCCAGTGTGTTTTGTATCGCATTCAGACATGAGTCAGCTGATGGATTATTGGAACCCAGGAACAAACACATGGCATTTCAGATTGAAAATCTGTGACTGGACCAGATAAGTTTCCAATGCCCCATTAATTACTTTTTGACTGATGCAAAACCCGGAAATTACATTTCCCCAAGAGATGTTGGCTTTCTAATTGTTTTGAGAATGTGATACATTTGTTTGTTGTATTAACAATATTAATCATAAGTTCTGTAAAAATATAAACAAAACTTTTCCATTTCTCCAGGAAAAAGAAAAATGACAGAAATCATCATGTCTAGTAACAAAATGAAGAATCTGTGGAGAAAAGCAAATAGTTCTCATTAACTTTCTCCACTGGTTGAAACTATGGAACTCTTGGAAGCAGTTTGACAATAAGAATTACTTTAAAAAGGAATCTATTTATAACACACTGATTACTCTTTAAGGAAGTGATTAAAATAATTATATAATTAAGAAAATGTTTTCCTCTTGTAGAAGCATATATAAAATATGCAAATATTAAATAACTTATCTATTTCTGAAGACTCCTTAAAGACATCAATCACTGAATGTAACTCACAGATTAATGTTAACATTTTGTGTGAGTGCCCTTATATTTGTGTGTGTATGAAATATTGAAATTCTGAAATTATCTTGAATTAAGCTCGAAATCACAAAGTCCTTTAGGTAATTATAGCATTTATGAATAAAATAAAGTTTTAAACTTATTGAAATTATATTTATACTATTCTCACCTTTTCTATGGAATATTTCTTCATACTGTGTGAATGTAAGTTGCTATGGTTTCCAAGAGTCCAAGAGTCTGGCTCAGTTCTTAGTTGTGAATCTTTGCTCCTTCTTTCATCAGCTACTGGATGAAGACTCTATGATGGCATTTAAGGTAGTCACCAATCTGATTATACAGGGTGAACATTTAAGGTAACCTCTCCACTACTGCCTAGATTCTTAGTTAGGATCATCCTTGTACACATTTCTATGAAGGGATACTCCCTCAGCCTAAATACAGGAGAAAGGGCCTCAGTCCTGCCCCAAATGATGGGGCAGACTTTGATGATTCCCCATGGAAGGCCTCACCCTCTCTTGAGGAGTGGTTGGGGAGTGGTATGGGGATATGATGGGGGAAATGATAGAACAGGAGGGATAGAACTGGTGATCCTTCAGGTTCCACCCGATGATCACTGCGGAGACAGGCATAAATTACAATCTCATTATCTGGGAAGGGCATTTAAGGTAGTCTCTCCACTATTGCTTAGTTTGTCAGTTAATGTCATCCTTGTAGATCTCTAGAGATCTCACTAGTGGCATCTTTCCTCAAGCCTATAATGACTCCCTCTATTACGGTGCTAAGTCACACAGACTCTGTGTACAAAACTAACCTAGGGAACAGATCAAGACCATGTCTCAAAGTTAGAGAAAAGAAATAGTGCTGGTTCTGAGACGCTGTGGTAGTGTAAACACTTGAGTTTAGTGATAAATGTCCTGGATTTTAATTTAACTTGAGAGTAAGTGTGAACTTGGGAGCATTTAAAGGGCAAATGGCTTGGAGCAGCTAGAGTTAAATGATTTTATTTGAATTTAAAATATATCCTAAAAATAAAAAATCTAGATGATAGGGCAAATTAGAAAGTAATGACTGTGTGAGGATGGGAGAAAACATTATCTTCACTCAAGAATTCACAGCATCTATAGTTGTCTTCACAAGATAAGTTGCTCAACACTGCAGTACGGATTACTAGGTGCTCCTGAATTCCCACTTCTGGGTGAAAAGCTACGGACTGCTGATGACTTTGGAAGGAGAGAAAGTCCATTTTCTTTATGGTGTGCCTTCTGGTTGGTAGGCCATCCTCTGGGGAATGGCCACATATCCAGGAATATATGAGCAGCACAAATTCAATTCAATGGATTAATAAATATGTATTAAAAAGGGGGATATGATGTTGGGATTAGGGAGGTGGAGCATATCAAGCAGGGATTGGAGAAGAATATGATTCAATATATTTAGGACGTTCTCAAAGAATTAATATAATATTTTAAAGATATTTGTGTATGTGTAAGGAAGTGTAGTATTGAGACTAATGTTCTCATGTAATTTGTTAGAAGTTTTCACATTTAACCTTTCCCTCCACAGCCTCCTTAGCAGTGGTCTTCTAGTAAAGTGGCTTGAAGAATTTTCTCATTTTCTTTCCCTGTTTGTATTTTGTTTTGATGATTTACTGTTAATAAATAAGGGCATTACTTTTAGGATCAGAAATTGTGGCACCAAAAACTGAATTAGAATACTTCAATATTGGGATATAATAAGATAGATTCAAATTCATCAGGCTTGTGATCATAGTGTTTGAAGGATATGTGTTTCTAATCGACTTTTTTTTTTCATGGGTAGAATCCTTTTCTAGTGATCAGGACTTGAAATGTAAGCATTAAATCCTTTAAGTAGTTTTAACCTCTGAAGAAGATCCACTGTACACAGAAGAATAATTTTAATGGGTGCTTGATGCTTCATGAGTTCAGTTTATATGCTTTATTTGTGTGTGTAACTCTACGTGTGTGTGTGTGTGTGTGTGTGTGAAAGAGAGAGAGACAGACAGACAGACAGACAGACAGAGAGAGAGGATACTTAAAATATAATCTCACTCAGAGATAACATATAAATCATAACCAAAATCTGTAATATCTTACAAGCATTTTACAGCACTGGCTTGGTCTTCCAGCAAAATGTCTGCATATTTTCCTGAAGATGCTTAGAAACATTTCAGAACACAAATTGAAGTAACAGATAATTAGTGACCCTGCTTTTCAACTTTCATAGGCAGTGTGGCTCGTACTCAGGTTTTAATTAGCAGTATGAGTAAATTATTCATTTTCTGTGGGAGTTGCCCCGAGGACACAAAGTAGTTGAAAGTTTCACAAGACAAGAGAGATTTGCCACTTAAAATATTGAAAGCGACTATGGTGTGAGCTTCTTGTCTGTAGATCTTGCTATCTCTTAAAATTCATTCCACATCTTTTATTCTTTCATTGGATAATCGAGGACTTCTCTAAGCATTGAAAAAAATAGTCAATAAAAGAAATTTTATAAATGTTTTTGTTCTTATTTTCCATCTGAAATATCATGGTTTTTCTTGGTTGTACAGGTATTGGCAACTCAATTTTCTGCTTTAACTGTTGTCATATGTCATATTAAAACACAACTGTATTTCTTCAGCCTTTCTGTCGTGCATTGAAATGATATCATTACCTCTGGAATCTCATATCAATGTGCATGTACTGTAGCTATCCTTTGTTATTGCTTTTTGGAAATTTTGACTGGCATGAACTAATACATGCAGTCCTTATTTTCTGCCGTCTTTTTTTCAATTTTTAGATTCTATTTTGATAAAGTGTCTTATATATAAATTTATGAATTTTGCGGTGCTAATATATATATTTCAAAGTATTGATTATATTTGTTATTTTTAAAAAATCCACAGTCATTTATTCAAGAAAATATGCTTATGAAGTATTTCATTTCCTTATGCTGATATCACCTTCTCATTTACCAGGACGAAAAGCTTCATGTACCTCCTTTCATTTTCAAGAATAGAATATTTTCCCTTTTATAACAGATTCTGCATGCGCATGCTCTAAAACCTATGAAAATATCACCCTCTCACAATAGGGTTCTTTTGTAATTGCCTCATTTAGCTGTGCTCAAAATTGAGCCACTCATATTAAGAAAATGTCTCTATAATTATTTTATAGCACCATCATTACCCTCTTATAAAAATAGTCATTGTAGGTAAATGCAAATTTCCCATTTTTAGAACTTTGCTCTAAAATAATGTTATCTTTTTCTCTTCTATTTTATCACATATCATTCTAGATAATTTACACACACACACAAATACACACACACACTCACACACACACACACACACACACACACTCAATTTCTCCCTTAAGTAGGAATTAGTACATTCATTTAGTTTCATATCTAAAGGAACAATACTAATGCATTTTTCATTATTCGTCAATGAAGCAATTTGTTGAAGGATTATTTAGAAGCATAATAATGGCAGCCAGAGAAACACCATAGAGTACAAAAATCATTTGTAGAGTATGACATAAATATTTTGTTTAAGATATAGTGGTATTCTTATCAAAAAATCAAATTTTACCTTTCAAAGTACACGGAACAGCTTTTTTCAATTGTGTGGCAACAGTACACCATATTTGCACCATATTTTTAACGTTTTCTACTAAAGTCTAGAATGTAAAATAATAATAAATATATGATTTCATGTTCACATTTATATATTCAATGTGAATCACTAGATCAGTAATTGAATTATCACAATTTGTCCAATGCATCATGGATATAAATGCCCAGGTGTTTTTTAAGAGTGTGCAGTTTTTCTAGATTGCTCTACCATATCCTTGCTCAAAATGTGAAAGTTTGTGATGCAATTCAATGAAGAATAGCATAATTAACTAGTCAAAATATGAGTTCTTCTCTGTATAAAAACAGATTCAATACTGAAAATAACTGAAAACTCAGATACAAATTACCCCCAGTCATTTTGCTAGAGTCAATCTCTTGGCAATCCAAGTATGTTAGTGCATAACACATGTGTAGTGATGCTTATCTGACATTATTACTAAATACCACCATGTACTGAAATGTTAATCAAAAGCATCAAAATGAATAACTGTTCAACGTGTTTAATATTAAGTAATATATCACATGTATATTTTTAAATTTTCATATCAATATCTGCTGCATCATTTTATATTATTACATTTTATTGTACAACCCAACCACAGTTTGACCACCCTCCTTTCCCCCCCAAGCCCTTATTTTCAACCCCCTCTATCCCCACCCCCCCAATCTACTTTTCCTCCAGTTATGTTCGGTTAGGGCAGGTCTCTCATGGATATCAACAAAACATGGTATATCAAGTTGCAGAAAGACTAAGCACCTCCCCATGACTTAAGGCTGGGGAAGACAACAGAATGTGATGAGTAGGGTCCCCAAAGCCAGCAAAAGAATGAGGGATGCCTGTGCTCCCACTGTTATCAGGGCCACAAGAAGATAAAACCACACAACTGTTACCTATATGTTAATAGCATATGTCAGTCCCGTGCAGGTTTCTTGGTTGTTGTTTCAGTGTCTGTGAGTTCCTGTGAACCCAGGTAAGTTGATTCTGTGGGTTTTCTTCTGGGGTATGTGAACCCTTTGGCTCCTATAATCCGTTCTCTTCCAATTCTGCAGGATTTCCTCAGCTCCACCTAATGTTTGTTTGTGGGGCTCTGCATCTGTCAACTATCAGTTGTTGACTGAAGCCTCACTGATGACAATTGGGCTAGACACCAATCTATGAGAATAGTAGAAGATTGTTAAGCATGATTAGGTTGACATTTTTTTCTTCAATCATGTTTGGTTCTATCCTAGATCTCCAGGGTGCTCTAGGCAATATCAGGTGTTGGATTCCTCTCCTGGCATGGATTTTAGACTAGATCAGTCATTGGTTTGCCATCTCTTCAGTCTCTAGAGTACCCTTACACTAACAAATTAGATATGCAGGACAGATGTTAGGTTAAAGTTATGTGGCTGGATTGGTGTCCCAATTTCTCCACTTGAAGTCTTACCTGGTAACAGGAGATAGTCAGTTCAGTCTACATAGCTGCTGTTGTTAGCAGTCTTAGCTGGGGCTCTCCTTGTATATTCATAGGTGTTTCTCTTACACCATATTTCTAATGGTAGTTAATCCTCTTTCTTCAAAACTAACACTGGGGTAGCTCTAATTCTATTGGAAGAGTCTACTGTTTAGTGATGTAAGTGACTTCCTGTGGATCTTTTATGCGCAGAGAAACTTAGAAATCTGGCCATTATATTCCTACTTGTGTGCTGAGGCCATCAGATGTGATTTTCACCAAACTACCAAATTAGATAACTAGGCAAATAAGCCATGCCACCCACCTCAGATATTTACAGATGTTGAAAAAAATCTGTATATATAACAGTTTCTATATCTTGAATAAATGGACTTGGGTAGAATTTTCTGACTGGTCAATACATGGGAAATGTTAGGATATTTTTTTCTACATAGTATGAAAATTCAGAATGGGTTAAATTTTAGAATTGTGACTTGGAAACTAGTCAGTGCTTACATGCTGTTATGGCCTCAATGTATGTCTCCCTTGATGATGTTCTCACAAATGATTGGACTGCTGTCAAGAGGGACCACTGAGTGAAACTTGAATATCTAGATGTTTACTTTAGAATCAGGAATGCTTTCAGTAAATAACAGCCATTTTATCTACAAAATATCAGATATTCAACTACCAACATTGAGAACACTGTGGTTTTCATAAATTGTCAATGTAGCCATCAAATTTCAAAAGCAGTCATAGAAATCAGGTCAACAACAAACATGTCTGAATCCCAAAGTAATGTCATTTATTGACTAGGGCAATTATATATGTGTTGCTTTCTGTGGAGGAGCACAGATCATGTCCCAGCAGGAGGGGGAGTGTCCCAAACTGACAACTGTTCCACCAAAAGAGGGAGTGGCCCAAACCTGATGACCAACACCAATACAAAATGGCACTGGGAGGAAACTACTGAGGTGAGGCTATAAGTATTTACTAAGAAAAACAATTAACTTCCCAAAGTCACACTGGATGAGGTCACCACACTCATAGACCATGCCCAAGAGGGAACAGGGTACTAGATACATTGCAGGAATACCTTTAAAATTATTGGGTAATACTTTTCTTGTCCTGCGGTTATTCACTTTTAGAGGGCTCCACTGCTACACAATATATGAGATCTTGCTTTGACCTGGCTCCCTGTTGCACCTTATTGTCTCCAGTTCGGGAGGCCGAGGACTGATAAACAATGCACTCTACCCTCCATGCGGGGCAGAGGGCAGAGACCCCGACAGTTTTCAATTTTGATAGTTTATGTGTGAATAAAATTATTCAATTTTAATTTTTTTAATTTAAAAGATGGACGGGTGATTTAATGCGTTTTTTTCAGTCCATTCTGTAATTTTCAACTTGTGAAGAAAATGAAATTTAGCTTCATTTTGACCTTAATTTTTCAGCTCAAACGTTACATAGATTAGATTAAATATTTTCTTCAATGCAATAACTACACTTGTTCAAAAACTCCTGTTACTATCATTAATTTAAAAACGGTATACCAAGGAATGAATACTGAACGCATATATAGATGCCAAGGATATATAGAATATCTTGAAAAATAAGACCGCTAACAGCTTAAGTATGTACTAGAAGTATGAATGAGCACGTATGATTTTGGCTGAAGTATACCCCCACACACATATACAAAATACATGCATATAAGTATATGCATGCATACACACAAGCACACACATGAAATTCAGTCACTCTTTGATGAAGCCATCAAATTTCAAAAGCAGTCATAGATATCAGATTCAGAAGACGAGTCACAAATGACAGATACTCTCACTAGATTTACTATTTACAGTAAGAAGCTATCCAGAAGGAAAAGGCACAACTTTGGCAACAGGACAGATTCAGTGCTCTTTCACTTAGCTTTCTCTAGAAGCCTCCTGCCAGCTCTGTGGGTGGTCCTTAGCTAATAGGAAATGTACCGAGCAGTCCTCAAATTTAGGCAAGGAATATGACACTGGGAAAGAGCACTTCAGACTTGATTTCTCACAGAGTATATAACATGTAATTTAATTATATATTATTGTGTTGAAATCGAGGTATTTATATTTAAAAGTGCAGTTTGAGGATAAACATCATTTTATGTGTATGGATGATTTTGCCTGTATGGGTGATTTTGCATCATATTCCTGCCTGGTGCACATACATATCAGAACAAGAGTTGCAGACACTTGTGAACCCTCATGATAATACTAAGAATTGAATTGGAATCTTCTGGAAGAGCAGCCAATGCTATTAACCACTGAGTCATGTAACCAGCCAAAGAAAACAAATTTTTATTTTACCTAAGATGCAGTTTTATGTTCTAATAATGTCTTATGTTGACAATATGATAATTTCCCTAATGTAAAAATATAGTAAAATTTTCTTTGCAACAGATATGTTTCTGTAGGTCTATGTAGATTTCTATACTAATTAGGCTATAATATACTGCAATTTCAAATAATTAGAGAAACAAATCTAAAAATAATCAAATAGAACTACACCAAGCACCATAAGCATACACCAATGAGTATATATCTGAAAATAACGACATTTCCTGCCCCAGGATACATTGTTTGCCAATTTATTAGGGAGGATTAAAACTGTACCTCATCCAGAACAGCCTAGTGGCAAGTCTAGCATTGACAAGGCCCAGGGTGGCAACATTAGTGTTACTGTGAGTTACTTCTTGCTCAGAAGATAGCATCTTGCTGCCTTTCTCCTGATATTCTTGCACACATATTTATTTTTTCATCTTTTCTGGTTATTACCTGAACCTGTATACACTGATGTAAAGTCCTGTTTAGAACTGTATTTACAGTAATTAACTGCAAAGGGAATCCTCTTTGATCAAAGCTAAGCACAAAATGTGGAATGTACACAACAAAGATGTTTAGAAGGCAGTTTGATATGGCAGTTTGGCTAAACAAGAGCAGAACTACCTGGGGAACCAATGAAACAAGTTAAAAGCTGGTAGAGTCAAAGAATTCTAAAAAAGGAGGAAGAAATGTCCTATTATAGAATAAATGGGTTAATTTAGTAAATAAGAGAAGTGAGAATTAGGTTTTACTGGTAAAGTAATTGTTACCAAAAGTCTTTGCCTTTCAACAAACTTTTCCATTCGAAAAAAAAAATAACTTTGTAGAAAGCTCTACTAATTCATTTGGCATGCTCAGCAATGGGGATTGCTTTGTTGTTTCATTTGGTCAAACCTCTTGTTCAATGTCAAATTTGAAAGCTTTAAAAGAAATAATGGCCTGTGTTGGGTGGTGAGCTGTTGGTGAGGACATGACAGCCCTTTTTTTCATCTAATTCCATTAGACTCAGTCACCTACATGTCAGGGTAGTGGCTTTGATTAAAGAGTTATGTTAAGGCTTAATCTAGATAAAGTGCAGGCAATACTGACCTGCCAGTAGAAATGCTGACAGACTGTGCCTGAAATAAAACTACTTTCCCCTTACAAAACATACTTTTTCCTGTAGTTGGAAGATACAAAATAACTTGAGCTCCTTAGTCCATTAGTTTATGTATAGCAACTTGAATGCCTAAGAAATCACACACATACAAACACTCACACACACACACACACACACACACACACACACACACAGTCTCCCACATTCTATATCTCATGTATTAAATGAACTCATTGTGATTTAAAAATCCATTTGTCAATGAACTAGTGGCACTTTTTTTCTGCCTTAAGGGTATATAGTAACATATACTGTATGTAGTGTTGTTATAGCATCTGTTTAATTACTTATAAACTACTAATCTGTTCTTGGTGGCTGCTTTCATTTAAACATGAAAAGAAATCAACTGGTATTTTGGTATTTTATTAATCAGTAAAATTATTTGACTAAAATTTTGACAAAGTATGGTCATTCTTAAATATTTCAGATGGATAAAAATAATCTTTTCTAGATATCAAGCATTGGAAGTACTTATTGGAGGTACCTGAAGAGTAAGCAGTTAGTTCAGGGACTATGAAAAGATCAGCCTCAGTAGTAAAAGTCCTCCTACTCTTCTCATGCCTACTGGGCTCATGTAACTATTATGGTTAGAAGACATGTATTAATAATCCTTCTACAAGAAAGGCTATAGAGATCTTGAAACATCTTTTTTACATATAAACATCTGTGAAATGATATATTTATTTGAAATCATATCCATTAACATTTTAACTACTAAATAACTCCCCAACCACCTCATGAAATTTATCTCTTTTTATTGTTGTTGAACATGGATTCTTTTCTCATGCAATACATCCAAACTGCAGTTTCCCCTCTCTCCACTCCTTCTGGCTACCTTCTCACCTCTCCTCTCCTCAGGATCCTTCTGGACCTAGAACAATCTACGGACAGGACAAACTGAATGTTCTGTGTCAGGAATGTATTAAATTTAAGTTTTTCTTTGACTTATGTAACAATTTCTTCATTTATTTCTTTGAAGTGTGAGTTTCTTTCTTTTATCTCATGTAGTCTGTTGGTGAAGCTTGCCTCTGTAGTTCCTGTTCACATTTCTAAATTTTTCATTTCTAGACCTCCCTCCAGTTCTGCTTTCTTTATTTCTTCTATTCCTATTTTGAGATCTTGAACAGTTTTATTCATTTCCTTCAACTATTTGATTGGTTTTATTTTTTCTTGCCTTTCTCTAAGGGTTTTATTTTTTTTTACTTCAATCATTTTTTCTGTTTACTTGAGGGATTTATTAATTTGCTCAACCTGTTTGTTTTGTCCTGAATTTCTTTAAAGGATTTATTTATTTACTCTTTAAGGACCTCTAACATCTTCATATAGTTGGTTTTAATGTCTTTGTCTTGTGCTTCAACTATGTTGGAATACTGAGAGCCTACTGGGATAATATACCTGGCTTTTAAGGAGCCACATTCGCCTGAATGTTATTGCATGTGTTTTCATACTAGGCATCCGGGCTTTGCGTGATTATATATCTAGGTGCTGATTTCTCGATTTGTCTTTGTTAGATGGAAGTTTTCTTCCTTGGTTTTTTCTCTTTATTGGTTTTCAGAGAGAATGTTGACTGTGTGCTGCCTGTTTTACTTGCTTACTCGGCTGAGTGTTGATGGGGAGTACTCACTGGTGTTGGAGTCTGGGAGAAGGAGAGGCCAGGGTGCTATTATCTGTGGCATCCACATGAGGCATGGTTCCGGCTGGAGGTAACCAGGAAGGCTGCAGTTTTTGTGCTGTTGCAGCTTTCGAGACTATCATGAGGACTGAGTCTGGGGGAACAGAGAGAATGGGCAAGTTGCCTAGAATTCCGGTAGGCATGGCCGGTCAGAAGCAATCGATTTAAAATTGCTTTTGTTTAATCTACTGCGATAGTTACCCAGTATAGCAATTTCTTCCTAGATGATTGGTTTTGAGCAAAATTTAACCAATCAATTTATTGAGGAGATTAAAATAATAATAAGATGCATCTTGGTAATATTTCTGTATTTAATATTAGTACTTTCCTCACTTTATTCATTTTTTATTTCTGTTTTTCTTTGTCTAGTTTTTAATTTTTCAACACATTTTAGTAAATATTTTCCTGGGGCTGGGATAGCTCAGCAGTTAACATTCTTTGTTTTACTTACGGTGGATTAGAATGAAATTCCTTTCACCTCTATTGAGTTCACAATCATACCTGTAACTTCAGCTCCAAGAGGTCTGACTAACTCTTATGACCTCTACAGATACCTGCACACACATGCAGATTCTCACACACAGACTCATATACACATCTAAATGTAAAGAAAGACTTTGTGACATTTTCTTCACTTTCACATTGCTATATGATTTTCCAATTTTCATTTCTTCTGTTGTTTTTATACTTTCTAAATTTAACTATAATATTTCTTCATTTCCTTCCCTTGCTCAAAGACTCCTGTATTCTGTTCTCCACGGTGAGATCCATGCCTTCTTCTTTCATTAATTGTCATTTCATAAATATATGAGGTTGTTCAAGCATTGAAAACTAGAACGATTTTCTATTTAAATTTTGAATTTTGGAGATTCCTAAGGAGAACAGATCTGTAAATAAGCAATCTTTGTTAATACAAACAAAATGTGTATCTAGATTTATGTTAGAGTACTTGCCAAAGAGGCATAAATATAAACTCAAGCCTCTTTTGAATAACCTTATAATACTATAAACAATTTGATGAATACAAATGAACAACAAATTTTGACAGATGCTAGTTGGGAGGCACATTTTGCAGGTATTGTCTCAGATAATATTTTCAATTTAGTATCAGATATAGCTTCTTATAATACTAGGAGACACAATATCACAGCAACAAACACTCTCATCTTCTTGGCTTGTGTCTTTTTCTTCCCCTCTTCTTCTATGCTCTCTGATCTTGAGGTGTAACACTGCTTTGTATATATATCCACTAGTACTGAGCTAGATAACTACACTTTTATTTTATAAGGATTTCTGTAGAAGTCTTCATAGACATGGAAGCTTGAATAGAAAGGAATCTCGAGAGAGAGAAGAGAACACAAACTGTTCACTAATAAATGATCAGCCATGAAAATATATATGAAAGTCACATAACATTTGCCTGACCAGGTTATACTTAAGAATATATATGTATAAACACATATGCATGCAATAACTATTAAAGGAAGAAGAGGCTATAAACTTAAAGATGATTGAAGTTGAGTGTATCGGGGGTAAGAATGGAGGAAACAGAAGGAAAAATGTTATAATTATATTATAATATCAAAATTAAAAACAAAGGATTGAATAGAATAAATTAGGGAGTGAAGCTTGTAGTTCCCCCACTTCAACAATTACAGTTTAAAGCAATCTCAATATTTCGGGGCTGGATCCAGAAGGTCAAGAGATTGAAGCCATTCTGTGCTACACAAAGACTTTGAGACCAGTGTGGTCTAATAATGGAGAGATCCCAACATCAAAACAAACAGTCAGACAGACAGATAGAAGCACACATACACACACACACACACACACACACACACACACACACACACACACACGGTAAGAAGTAAGAAGATAGTTCAATGTTAGACCACATGAATCATTGATCTCCCGGGTCATTTCACACAGCACACTGATCAAGTAAATCTGTAAGTCAGTATTAGGAAACAAATTATATTTTTGATGAGCATATGATAGCATGGATCAAACATTTATAAAACAATATTTTTTCTTTGTGATAAAGTAAAATATGTATTAATCAGTACAGATAATAAAATTGACTTTCTCTAAAATTGCACTCTTATAAGGTATTTGAAGATAGGGATTTTATTTATTTTTCTACCTAGCATTAGTGAATGGGTGGTGTAAGCCACACACTTATTATCTCATTGCATATGTAAGGAAGACTTTCAGGTACTGTTAAGCCAAATACCTGACTTAGTTCATAACACTTCTTAGAACTGAGAGGTTATTTGAAGGATATCCCCCCTTAGGGTGCTGGCAGCATTCAGTTCCTTACAGAATGCCAACCTAAGGGTGGTAATTCTTTCTTGGCTTTTGGCTGAAGGTCACCCAAAGTCTCATTCTATGCCTGTCTCCATATGGTGGCTTACAATACAGCAGTTTGCTTCTTCAAATCCTGTGGAGATTCATTCAGCAAGGTGACTTTTAAAATCTTATGTAATACAATACACATGCACTCACACATATATTGTCATCTATGCCAATTCTATTTCTGAGAAGCCAAATAAGAAGTTCTACATACATCCACTGAAAACAGTTTATTCAAAAATAAGAACACTATGGAGGAAGAATTCTACAGACATAATCTCGCTGATGAATTTACAAATGTGAATTCTAAATACTTTTTTTCAGTGAAAGCATAATAACATTTTTTAATTTAGTAATACTCTCAGCAATGAAAACTGCAGAAAAAAAACAAAGTGTTGTGAAATAATAGAGAAAGATGATGAAAAAACTTAAAATGATGTATACATGATGTGGAATAATCCTTTTGTTCACTGTGTGAGAATATGTTGTACTGATTTGCTTAATAAAAAAGCTGACTAGCCTATAGCTGAAAGGTTATAATGAAGCAGGATAGCAAAACGAAGAATGATTGGATGAGAAAGGGCAGAGTCAACAGGCAGACAGAGAATGAGTCTGACATACAAAATGGAAAGAAGTAAAAGCCATGATCCATGGGGCAGCACATAGATTGATAGATATGGGTTAAATTGAAAGAGCTACTTTGTAACAAACCTGAGCTATTGGCCAACCATTTGTACTGAGTCAGTTATTTGGGGATGACAGCCAGTTATTTGGGAGCAGTCCATCAGGACAGGAAACTCCACCTACACATATGTCTAAACATCAGCTCCCACATTGCGGTTTAGAATAATTTTTAAAAGAAGAATCAGAAAGTTTGCTATGAAATTGTGTCTCCTAGGAATGTACAAAGCTGTATACATAAAGTCCTACAACACAATTGTTTAAACATGAACTGAGAAAGGATAACAACATATAGATATTCCAAAACAGACAGAGGAAAATCTATGCTGCCTCAGTTCTACACAAAGCACTTAAAAAAGGAATACTGAGAACAGAATAAATAGTAATAGTTTTACCCGGGGAAGAGAACATCAATTAAGTTGTTCAATGCCAAATAGTCAGTCATGAAAACAGGCATACAAACAACATACAGATGGAGCTTGTTATGTTTAGGGATATATAATTATATACATATATGCATGCAATAATAATTAATTAAAGAAAAGCCCATGAGTCTGAAGAAGGGTGTGTTTTGAGGGATAAAAGGGGACAGAGAGATAGTATAGTCTCAAAAACTGAAAAATGTAAAAAAAAGAAACAAGTATTCTAGCTTATCTGTCTTACCTCTTTTAAGACATGTGTAATTCAGACAATTACTAAATATCTCCTTAGTCAATGAAACCAAACATTATGAGTATCCTATCCTTGTTGGTAACTGTCTTAGTTAGAGTTTCTGTTGCTGAGAAGAGGCACTATGACCATGGACAGTTTTACAAAGGAAACCATTGAATTAGGTATGACTTACAGTTCATGGTGTTATAGTCCATTATAGTCCATGGCACTGGGAAACTAGCTCAGAGCAGTACATCTGCAGGCAGCAGGAGAGACAGTTAACCCAGAGGTCTGCCTTGAACTTCTGTAATCTCAAAGCCCACCTACCATGGACACATTTCCTCCAACAAGACCACACCTACTCTAACAAGGCCATGCCTCCTAATTGTGCCCACTCTCTATGGACCAATTGGGGCAATTTTACTTCAGAATTCACTACAGCTACACCTTAGAAATTTGCAAAAATCCCACAAACTTAATGCTGTACAAGATGGCATACATATGTACTGAATCTTTCTATCTGAACCTGATTGACATTCCCCGTTTTTGTAAATTGGGAGGATAGTTGAGATATGGTCTCTCTATGTAGTCTTGACTGTCCTGAAACTAACAATGCAGACCAGACTGGCCTTGGACTCATGCAGATCCAACTCTCTCTGTCTTCCAAGAACAGGAATTGAAGGTCTGTGTCACCATTCTAGGGTAATCTTTCTTTTTCAAAATAAGTTTATAAGGATATGTGTCTTTAGTTGTTTAGGGGAGTTGATAGTGAATTTTCCTCAATTCCAACTAGAGCACTGGTTCTCATCCTATGATATTTTCACAGGAGTCCCCTAAGATATTCAGAAGATACAAATATTTACATTATAATTAATAATGCTAGCAAAAGTACAGTTAAAAGTTAGCAACACAAAAAATGTCATGGTTGGCCAGGTGGTGTTAGCACACACCTTTAATCACAGCACTGAGTAGGCAGAGACAGATGGATCTCTGTGAGTTTGAAGCCAGTCTGGTCTACAAATCTATACAGAGAAACCCTGTTTAGAAAAACTAATAATAAAAATAAAAATAAAAGTCATGGTTGGGTATCACCACAACATAAGGAACTGTTTTAATGTTTTGCAGCCTTTGGAAGGTTGAGATCTGCTGAAATAGAGGCATGTTTAAATCATGTAAATTTAAATACACCCATCAGTGTGATATTTTGATAGATTAAGCTTTCATGATGAAAATAAAGTACAGTATGTGTAAATTAGTTAACTTATAGCACACATGAATTTGGCATATAACCACAGAATCTACACTATTTTTATTTCTACAGCACTGTGACACATACACATGTTTGTATTTTAATAGACATACACATAACCTTTTAAGTCAAAATTTATAGGATTTAGAAGTTTTTTTTTTTTTTTTTTTGGTTTTTACGAGACAGGGTTTCTCTGTATTGTTTTGGAGGCTATCGGTCCAGCCTGGCCTCGAACTCACAGAGATCTGCCTGCCTCTGCCTCCCGAGTGCTGGGATTAAAGGCATGCGCCACCACCGCCCGGCAGGATTTAGAAGTTTTATCATAGTTTATTAGTTCTCTACAAAATATCATAACTGCGTTTGAGGCATTGATTGGTGATGGATAACATCTGAATACTGGCCGACTTACCAATCATCATTAAAGGTCAAGAGAATTGGGACTCTATTAAGTTAGGGAGCTAATCGCTAATCATCATGCTGTTACAGTCACATGTTACTGTCAGTCCCCAGAGAATAACATCAGGACCTTGAGATCCTGTGGCCTTCTTGCAAAGTTTCTAGTAGTTTATGTCATCAGGAATCATAATTTTAAGAGATAAATTACTGCTATAAATAACCTATAACCTATGAGTAATAACAGTGTTATATATAGTTGTGTTGTATTCTCCAATAAAAATAGCAAGTGTTAAATGGATTGTGGTTTGAAAAATGCTCATATTAGAACAAAAACAGACTGAGAGAGAAAATTGAAAAAAAAACACTGTGTAGATACAAATAACAGTGAGTATGAGTGGTTATTTTTATACCTAAAAAACCCTGACTCATTATAATTACTTTAACACTGAACTACGATCATGTTATTTTGATAGAAGGAGCTTTATCAGGAAAATATAACAGTTATAAGTGTATATTCATCCCACATGAGAACATCTCCAGAGAGCACCAAAACATGTAGAGAGGGATAGGCTGAAAATCAATATTGTTAGGAAACTTCAGTGCAGCATTTTTTAACTACAGATAAAATTACACTGTCAGAAAATCAATAAGGACCCATCCGACCTGAACAAGAATGTGGACTAAGTAAACTATACTGTCCAGTTGTGAACACACTCCCCAGCAGAAGGAAGTTTCAGACATGGAATATTTACCAGGGACATCACATGTCAATACCGTACAAGTCTCAACAAACATGGGAGGGCTGAAATCATAAAAAAAATCTTTACATGAAGTACACCGATAATAAAAATGACAAAATTATATTTCCACTGGTATTGTGTTCTCTTTTTCCTCTACTAGGTTTACATATTACATATCCTGCATATCCGATATTTACATTCTGATTCATAACAGTAGTAAAATTGCCATTATGAAGTTGCAAAGAAATAATTTTATGATTGGGAGTGACCACAACATGAGAAACTATACTAAAGGGTCACAGAATTAGGAAGGTTGAGGACCACTGCTCTAGAGTATCATGTGAGACCTTATCTCTAAGAAAACAAAACTGACAATGTAGACTAGTAAGATGGCTCAGTGTGTAAAGGGATTTGCTGCTAAGCTGATGACCTGAATTCCATCCTCAAGATCAACTGGAAGGAATACAAGCATCTACAGATTGTCTACTGACCTCAAGAGTGCCATTACAATACATAACTGACAAATGCAGTGCTTTGAATTCAATAAAGGAAAACTGACAAGCACTCAATATGCCCTGAAACATCCATTGAGTCAAGTAAGGAAATAAAAAGACAGTTTATATTGTAACTAAGAGTAGAAAATCAGAATACATATCAAGATAAATGAAAACTAAACAGAATATAGTGAATCTTAAGGTGAAAAGGCCATAGCATTACAAAGGAAGAAGTTTAAATGCTTGTATTTTTTTGTTTTGTTTTTTTGTAAAGAAGGAATGTTCACATAAATAATTTAACTTTATATCTCAATAGATGAGAAAAAGAACAAAGTTAGTTCAAGTTAGCAGATAAAATAAAATAAAAGAATAAAATAAAAGAAACAAACATTGGATTAGAAATAACTGAAATAGAGAATAGAAAAATATAATAAAATTAAGTTGATTTTTCTAGAAGGCAATTGAAATTAGAAAGCTATTAATTGAGCTGAGAAAAACAAGAATGGCCTGGAAAATGAACTGAATCAGAAATGAAAGACTGCTGTTGTCTGAGTGAAGATTAAATCTGGGGAATAACCCATACAGTGTTATAGAGCTCTTGCCCAGACAGCTACAAAGGGTTGGTACCCAGGTAGGCCTGAATATTGCCAACATCATGATTAAAGGATATCTTCAACTCTGCCATCTGAATTTCTTAAACAATACATTAAAATGAGTGAATCCATCATTTGGTTTTACAAATTGAGCTATCAACAACAAAATGAACATCCAGGGAGACAGATGGAATTGATAATGATGAATAAAACATTGTATATCATAAAACACAAAGTAGAGAGATGAAATCCACATTGATTTAATATCTTCTGCAGAAGAAGAAAGGGAAAAGAATAATATACTCTAAATTATAATAAAACAGGTGAGTGACATGATATAATGTCCTAAGATAGTATCTATAAAACAAAAGTAAAGAAAACCAAGCAAGGAAGGATTGGGTTCTGCTCAGACGAGCTTCCTGGAGGTAAACATTGATGGCAGAGAAGGGTCCCTGAGAAAGATGCCCACCAGTGATGTATGACTGGAATACTTCTGCAATAAAGCGGATTGTGTACAATAAGAGAGTGGGCTATTTTAATGTACACATACACATAATATATGTATATAAACAATGTATAAATGAATGTGCATTGATATGCCTTGCAGAGAACTATGTGGTTTTACAAGATGGCCCATAACCAAGTATCTTTATATTTAATTAAAAGTAATGTAGAAACTATCAACTATCAACTTTGTACATTATGAAAATGGAAAAGGAAATACAGAAGGTATAACTGTGTGTAAAATAGTAACACAGATACAATAGTGATCATATTAATGTGCATTATACACTTTTTTTAAAAATTAGAAATAATCATGCATTCTTAAGAAATAAAACATCTCTGTGCTACTTGGGAATTAAATATTTAATACATCATTTGATAAATAATATGTGTCAGGAAATGTTGACAATATTAATATCAACCTAAATATCTTAAATAAACAAAGCAAAATATTATATACTTGCAAGAGAAAATAAAAGGTATGAAAATAATAATTCAAAAATCTATGCAGTATGTAACTGCAAAATATATACCAAAATCATAGTAAGGAGAAGTTGATACTTAACAATTCACATAAACCTCTAATACATTTCTAGTGAACTTTTTTGATAAAATGAACAAATATATAATTAAGTATAATTTAATACTCATATAAGAAAACTTTCATGTTTGTAATTTTAATTATATACTTTACAAATGATGATAATTTTGCTTTCATTTAGCTACATTTGAAAAATAAGTAATATACTAACAGATGAACTACTGGAGCAGAGAAAAATATAGCTATCTAAATGGTATATATAGGTGTAAGCTTGTACATATCAACTAAAGGTGATATGCCGCCTTTATGGGGAAACCATAGCAGTGGATAACATGATTTTTTAAATTAATTTTTATTTGAATTAATAACTATTTTATTTTATATACCAATCCCAGTTCTCTCTCCCTCCTGTCCTCCCATTCCCCCCACCAAAGCTCCATTCCAACCCCAACTACTCCTCAGAGAAGGTGAGACCTTCCATGGGGTATTATCAAAGTCTGTCACATCACTTGGGATGGGACCTATGCTCTCCCCCATGTATCTAGGCTGGGAGAGTATCCCCCATAGGGAATGGGTTCTCAAAGCCCATTCGTGCACTAGGGATAAATAATAATCCACTGCCAGTGGCCCCATAGACTGCCCAAGTTCCCCAACTAATACACATGTGCAGGGGGCCTGGTTTGGTCTTATGCTGATTTTTTTTGTCTTAAATTTTTCTCACCAATTAAGGAAACAGAAAAAAACATACATACTTATCAAAAAACAATAATAAATATTATTCACATGTTATTAAAATGTAATTTTAATTGGAAAATTGTAGGAACACCAGACCTTGAGCAGAGACCCACTTCCCCATAGCCTGGGAGTAGGCAGCTGTAATAAGACAATGTTTACTAAAAACATGTTTACTAAAAACAATACAATGCCCAGGGCAATAAGTTCCTGAAAAGGGCTTGCCCCCGGGAACCGCCCTGTCCTTGACCTTTCCCAAAGACTAACCACACCTTCAGACCCACCCACATCCACCTCTGGTGTCAGGGTATATAATAACCAGCCAGAGTAGGAATAAAAGAGAGCCTTCTTGAGGAACCTTCGGGTCTATGTGTTGTCCATCCCTGACATCCTCTGCACGTTCTCGGACACAGGCTGCACAGCAGGCATGGCAGAAAATAGGTATTTTCAAACAAAGATAATAAACATTTTCATAGCAAGTTTCTTGTAAAAGTTCTAAAAATGAGGCAATTGTATTAAGAAAAACAAAACAAATATATTGTTGGCCATATGTTATAATTCATCACTAGACTCGTGCAAACAGAACACAGGGATCATTGCTGGCAGCAAATATGATTACATAAAATAAAATGTAAATTCGGAAAGTACTAGAATTTATGCACAAAGAATTAACTATGATAATGATTAAATAGACTCCACTGTCAGATAGTTTCATAGTCAGGACTAATTGAAGGAAATGTAAAAAAGGCATTTCGCATTGTGCTGGTAAATGAAAGGCAGTTAATTAACATTGATTTTTGTTTAGGGAGGCATGGGAAGCAAGAGTGAGGCCATTCCTGTGATTTACTCATCTCTTGTCCCCATTTGTTCCTTATTTTCCATTCTGCAATGCTCGGAAAATGAGTTAATTCCTAAATGAAAGATAATATTAAGTGAACAGTTATTTTTATTTTTATGTATTTTTTTCGTTTTTTTTTTCTGTCTGGACAAGAAGATTTTGTCCTTGTGACTTGCAAAATGAATTTATTCTCCTGATGAATAAATTAAATTGCTTTATATTTCATATAAACTTCAGAAGTATTTTGTCATAATTTAACTCAAGTTAAAATATTAACCGAAAAAAGTAAGATTCTTACCTACTCAAAAACGTTTCTTTCAACTAAGAGTAAATACAAATGCTTCTCATTGATGTTTTAGCTATCTTGGAATGGAGTATGAGAAAAGTTTACATGAACTTTAAATTATTATAATTCTAAGATATAAAAACTCAGAAATATGAAAGTAAATTTAAATATAATTATTCATAATGGGAAAGAGTGGGCACAAAGAAACACATTTGATAATCATTATATGTAAATTCATTTATAAATTCTTTTGTGAAGTATATCCACTTACCTCATGTTGATTATAAACACTCAGTGTTACTCTGACACCCTAAGGACTAAAAATGGTTTTATGGAGAGAATAATTGCCAATAGTTAAATTTTAAAATGTAGCAAATTATCACTACTTCTTATAAGATCACACTGGGTCTTGATGCCAACCATTGTTCCAGACCATACCAGGTGCTTTAACTAAGTTGTTAATTTGAATTTTCAGCAGTCTAAATATATTGTTATGTTGATAGTGAAATTGCTCTTTCAAAATTTCTCGTCCCTGATTGTCTACTACATTCGTTAAAATCATTTCTTTCACATAAGTTGCTGTTTTTGTCACTTGCCCCATTCCACCACTAGTTTGAAATAGTTGAGACATGGATTAAAATACCCCAACACAGTGTAAACAGAAAAAAGCTATAATTTTTGTTATTTCAGTTAAAGAATACTGTCTTAATGTATAGGTTTTTCTAATAAGGTGTTTCATTCAAATATTTTTACTATATGCAAGCTGCAACTGTATTAGCTAGCTAGTAAATAGTGGGAAAGAAAAGCAAGCAAGTAAGACATTCATAATTAATTTGGGAACAATGCAAGTTAATATATGCTTTCAATTTTGAGTTTCAGCATTCAAAATTATTAATGTCTAAAACCATTATGTTAGCAGTAAAGATCTAAGAATAAATGTCAAAACAAATATGCTTATAGGAAATTCCCTAAATACTGACATTTTATTTTCTGTGTCACTTACAAAAAAAGCCACTCTAAGAGAATAATAGTCTATGTTCATGTTTGTAGGTATGTGTCTTTCCAGGGTTAATAAATACTAAAAAGAGAGACATGGTTATTTGAATTTTGCATAGACATGTATGAATCAATCACACACTGTTAAAGCTTGTATAAGTTAACTATAGACAAAGTAATTCAGAATGAGAGATAAAAGAGATGTTTTCATATTTCTTCATGAATTTTAGGCAAGTATCTTTGGATTCTTTGAATGAAGAACCATTCAGAATTTACAAGTTTATACAACACAGTGCAAATATTTCTAGTTAGACATGAATAAATAAAATTGTAAAAATATAACTAAAGTAAAATTGTAAGTAATATATATATGTATATATACATATATTCTAACACAGTTCTTTTCACACTGACCTACTTGAGACCAACGTATTTCATAGAAAAGACAACAAACCAAATAATTATATTATTTGCATCACCCAGATATTAAGACAACATTATGTTTGGAACTGATATTAGAAAAGAATAACAAATGAGAAAAAAGTCTTGTCTTGCAAATCTGAAGCTCAGAACTGTCTCATTTGTATTTCTATGTGATGGCAGTTAGTGAGCTTTGAAGGGCATAAGATTTTGTTAGCTAGGATTCATGTGTGCCAATTTGCTATGTATTCAAAAATTGTTTGTCTCAGTCTGTTTCATTTTTGTACAAGTGGGTGATAAGCATTTCAATCTATGAACACCAATTTGACCCAATACTTAGAAACTCTATGTTCTTTAAGAAGAGTGCTTTCTCTGCCTCCTTCTTGGTTGTTGCAAATTGTTTTGTTGATCCCTTCCTGATTCCTAGTTATAGACAGATTTTGTGCCAGGCATTGACAAGACATAAAGGTTAAGGTAGGCATCCTTTGGCTGGAAGACCTTGTTTGTAGAAGTAGATGCAGATAGATTAAGTGGAGCACTGTGTTAGACGGACCCAGAGTGTGCAGTGGAACACGGAGGAGAACTCTCTGATAAGTGAGTAGGGGTCTGTGGGAGAAGCTCTTATGGGAGTTTTTAGGCAGAATAATAAAAGTCACTGGTATAGTTTTAGAAAACATGAAGGATTCTTCATATCTCCAAATGTACTTTTCAACTATTTTAAATTCCAAGATGGTGAACACATATTCACAAAAATTTCACTGTTGTGTTATTGTCTCATGAGATTATATTATTTTATAATTTAAATCATTTGAGTAGTTCCTTATTAAATGGAATATTGCTAACCTATGATAAGTTCATATGCTTGTGTACCAAAAAGCCCAATGTATATGAATCACATGAACCTTCTCTTAGCAAATTACCTTTGGCCTCTTGGTCTTCAAAGACCATTACAGCTAATGAGAATCACTGATTTTTTTTCTTTATATTTATGTTTAATGTGTATGAGTCTTTTGCTTGCTTTCCCTCAGGATCCGTTCTCTCAGAACTGGAGTAAGAGACAGTTGTGATCTGCCATGTGGGTGCTCAGAACTAAATTCAGCTCTTTTACAAGAGCAACACTTAGCATTGATTGCTGAACTATCCTTCAAGCCCGTGAGGACACTTTCAACAGTCTCTCCCATCACAGCGTGTAGTCTTGGTTCAGAATGTCACATGCATGTAATAGTTCACTCCATTGTTTGAAATATCTTAAAGTCAACCTTGGAAGATCATGTGGGAATGGACCCTAATAATGGTTTTGTTTCCACATATTAATCTTTCCTTTTACTATATTGAATGGCATAATCAGTTTTCTTAATAATGGACCCTTAGCCTACTGGGTAAAAAAAACTTATATCCAAATTATTTACCAGGCTTGTTGAAACATATTAATTAACCACACATGATGCTTATACAGGAATAGAATTTCTGTATATGTACATGTTTTATTTTCAAAATTGATAGGTGACAAGTGATTCATTTTCCTTTAACTGTAGCTGTTTTTGTATGTTTAATTCATTATGATCTTTTGACCAGATTCACAAATCACATTGATATGTTTGTTTTTCAAAGAGTTTTGACACTTCAAATAATCAACTGTTTTCTATCCATCACAGGTTTTGAAATGAAGTCAGGAACACGGCCAATAAACATAGTCAACCAAAACTAGTCAACGGTAACTGGTCGGGCCCTCATGACTAAAAGGACCTCAGTCAGCAGAGTTTCCTAAGCAATAATCAGTAATATTTCTTAAGAAATTTATAAAACAAACAAAGAAACAAAAAGTCAATGAAATCATTTCTAATGATACTCTGCTCATAGACAGGAGCCTAGCATAATCATCATCATAAAGATTTCATCCAGCAACTGGGAACAGATGCAGAAACCCACAACCAAGCACTAGATAGAGTTGAGGAATCCTTTTGATGAGGGGGAGAAAGGAGACAGAGGGTTCAAGGACAGCACCAGAAAACAAGGTTAACTAACATAGGCTTGAAGGGCCTGAGACTGAATCATCAATCAGGAAGCCTGAACGGCCCTGACCTATAGGCCCTCTGTATGTATGTTAGTCTTCTTGTGAGATGTCTAATGGTAGGAGTATGGATGTCCCTGACTCTTTTGCCTGCTTTCTTCCATTGAGATTGTCTCTTCCATCCTTAATATGAACAGAGTCTTATTGCAACTAAGTATGTTGTAGTTGGTTGATACCTCTGGGGGACTTGACCTTTTTCTGAACAGAAAAGAAGGAATAGTGGATGGGGGGCAGAACTGAAGTTGGGATATATTATATGAGAGAATAATAAAGGAAATTGTACTGTAATTTACTTTCATAATAATTATAAATAGAATAAACAAAGTTATCGCATAGTGATCTTGTTTACAGTTCTATGTTTTCTATTTGTTATAGTACAGTGGTATTCCAGAGTAGAATAAAATTGAATATTTATATTGGGACAGTGGGTATACTTCAACCCTACTTATTTTTCTAACTTTCTGCACCTATCCTCATGTTAAGTACAAAATTCCTTATGTCCACAGATATCAACACACAGGGCTTAGCCTCTTTGACTGAAGTGTAGAAATCTTTCTCTCCCCTTTTAAGCCCTGAATTTTAATTAGGAATTGTGTTTCAATATTTCTCTGACATGTGATGAGATTCCCATAGAAATTCTTGCTTCTAGGGTAAGTAGGAACACAAGTGAAATGATAAGAAAACACACTTACTCCTGCATTTGCCTTATTACTGGATAATATTTTCTCTTAAGATGGCAGTACTCTTCCTGGTTATTTCATTGTCTCTTTCTCCTTCAAGAGGTTTCCTGTAATGGCATTTTTAGGAGAGGGTCTTCATTTTTAATTATGTTGGTTGTCATTTATCTCAAAAGGCATTCCTTTTCTTTTCAGTTGATAACATTAATCTTTTCTTCTTCAGAGTAAGTCCTCTAAAAGCCATATTCTCAGACTCTGAGTTTCCAAGTTCATAATTTAGTGACATTTTGAAGTAGGCCTTTAAGAGTGCTAGAGTGAGATGACCTTATGTACAGCAGAAATGGAATATAAAATATGAAATATTTTTATAGAATTTTATCATCTACTATGCTTTAATCATAGAGTTATCAGGCTCTGCCTTCTTTCAGATGGTCAAGTATCAAAGTATCAGGCAAATAAATACCCAACCTGTATTTGGTAAGTGAAATCACATATTTTACGTTGTGAAGACAACTAATTAAAGCAATAGTGTAGAGAGTATAGGATCTGATGCTTAGAGTATTTTGTTACAGCCCTTTAGGCTTACCATAAGAAACTAGCTGACAGAATTCCTCATCTCATATTTTGTTCAGTTTTAGTTGACTGAAGTTTATAATATATTCCAGTAAATGACACAATATTTTCATTTTTTATACAATTATGGTAATTATGCATTGTCGATCAACATATACACACACATATATATTTCTGTTATTAATGGAAATATTTCTATTAAATTTGCTATGAGAGGTTAAATAATAATTTTTGGATTGGAAGAATTCTTGGATAAGTCTGTAAAGTCTGTTTATTGGTTCAAAATTCCAATTGGTTAAAGCAAATTTTACCATACCTGGGAAACCTGAGACCATTTATACTCACAAGTTGTCTTGCAAGCAACTGAGAAAGTTGCATATATTTAAATAAAATCATAACTAAAATTAGGTACCAAAAATCCTTATAAAATATATTAAATAAGTATTAAATAAGTTCTCAAATAACAATTAGCAGTAATTTAAGCAGATATTCTGATTCTGGTTTAAATCACATGAGTAGGATTTGCAATTTTCATGTAATCTGTATTGTTCACAATCTTGGAGTGCTTCTGAAGAACTTTCATTTTAAACTTCAAGGAGGGTGAATTTTTAAAAACAGGTCTATGTCTGTAAGTTTGCCTAATTTAATGAACCAATTATATATCCATAATCATGAATGCAGCATTTAAAGCACAGGCCCTCCATGGCAATAGTAGCAAATAAGATGAAGAATGAAACCACTAATTCAGCACTGTTATAGTGAAATTTTACATGCTTTTGTAAAATGGATGTGACTCCTGAAGTATTAATTTTTAGGTCAGAATGCATTAGTGAAATTATCTGGTTCAAAGTTCTAAGAGCAAACACCTGTGCTGCATGGTCCATTTTATACTTTTATTCACTGAAATCACTCAACAGTATTATGCAATCCACACAAACTGGGTTATTAGACTTATTTTACACAAAATTCCTTAAGAAATAAAAACAGCAACAACAAGCAAACAGAGGTGTGGGGCTACATAAAGCCAAATTACCAAAGTAACATTCCTTGCATTTTAACTTCTTTAGCTACTGCAATATTCTGAATGAATTTTAACCTGAGAAATAAGAACCAGTCCTCTGGTTCATTAATATCATGTAAGTCCTGTGATTCCATTCTTTCTCAACAGATCTTTATTTTTTTTTCTAAATTTTGTAAGACTCTGCAGAATTGCATTTTCTAGTTCATTATTCTCTTATAGACACTATAGAGAACTCTAAACTCCCCAGTCTAAGTTACGAATGGTAAATTGGAGGTTAATTAAATTGTTCATTTGATCTTTCCCCATACTTACTTTGGGTTTTTATGGGTTTATGACGAACTAAACTTAGCGTTCATTTACATATTTTATACTCATAACACACATACAAAACGACCACTGTGTAAGGGTATGGAATTATCTTTTCAATGCACATGTGTATATCAAAACGACAATTTCTGCAACTCTAATGTCTGTAGCTTTTGGTAAGAATAAATTAAAATTATACCCCTTCATCTTTTCTTTTTAGAAAAGAAAGAGATCATGTATTTTATTATTTTAATTAGATGTAGTTAGTTAAAATTTAAACACTTATGATAAATAGTTCTTGAGGATGTATTTAAAAACACTGTTATTTTTAAACAGTACTAGTTTAAATTTAGTTTAATCATGCAATTAATATAATGTATGTTGTTGCTTCTTTTGTCTTATTTTGGGGCAAACATCTCTTATGTTCAAGACTGGCCTCAGAGTTATTACACAGTTTTGGAGAATAACTTGGGAATTTCTGATTCTACTGCTTGCAACATCCAAGTGCTAGGGTTAAAGGCCTTTACCACCATAGATAGCTTCAACTCCAATATTTAAATTGAATTCATTGTTAATTTGTGACTCCCAAAACATAGATTACCTACTTGTTACAATATATTGTAAAGAGGTTTTATTATTAAGAATTTACTTGCTAGATGGCCCAGGCTGGAGGCAACCTTCAGATCTCATTTCAATACTGTTACTTCTGACTGGCTATCCACACCTGACTATCAGCAAAGGTATTCAGGAACACAGTCATTTCTGACATCACTGAGTTTTTTAGTTCTCCTCCCCATGGTTAAAATGTATTCCCCTGTCTGACTCTGATTGTGGAAATGGAAAGGACGACATCTTCAGGAAAATTTTTATTTATTTATTTTTGAATAAATAACAATCAAGTTGCATATCTCTTCTGGGTATGTTTATTCTTTGAGAACATCATCAAAAGACCTCTCACTGTAGAATGTAGATTATTTGTTAGTTCATATTTTTATGAGCCGCATGAGGGAGACACTGACATCCTGTGATGCACTTTACCAAGAGTCTGAACTAGTACATGCTTAATACTTGCCCAGAAAATTTTATTTTACATACTTATGCATGATCTGATATAATGAAATCTCATTGTTCTGTACACAGTTTTCTTGTTTCAAGCTGAATATGTAAGCTTTTTTATTATCAATACGTCTCTATGTTATTCTGCAGAAGTTTCCTCCAAGGGACATTGATACATTAAAGTATTCAAATACTATATCCTTTATGTACATTTTTCTTTACAAGCAAAGAAAGAAGTAAATGTCCAACGCAAAATGAAATCAATGGAATTGTTGGATGTTCTTTGTCACATAATGCTTTGTCAGAGTATTTGTATTTGTTTTTTGTGTGTTTGCTTTTGTTTTTCTTTTTCACATGCTTATTGGTCTTTATGTAAATATTATAGTTCTGGATTTGTATTGGGATTGATTTCTGTGTGTATGAATGTGTAAAACCCTGGGTCTGTATGTGGGCTTTTTGTTGATGTTGTTGTTTATTTTCTTTGGAATATTTTCTCTGTTTTTTTGTTTGTTTATGTTCTCCTATTTCACTTTATTGATCTTTGTTTCACCTTATTTTTTATAATTTTAATGTGTCTACTGGTTTTATAATGAAAGAAAGAAAGGATATAGATTTGGACAGAAGAAGAGGTTCAGAGGATCTGGGAGGAGTTGTAGGAGGTGAAAACAAAATCAGAATATATTGTATGAAAAAAATTCTTTTTGATAAAATAAAGGATTGTAAAAAGAAGGCCATACTTGCCTATCCTTTAAGCATATTAGTATTTTCACAGACATTTTACTTAGTTACACATACTTTTGATGAATTGTAAGGAGATAATGCTTCCATAGGTATCCTGACTTTCAGAAAGTCTTGTGAACAGAAATACTACTCAAGAGATATACCAGATTATAATTTCAAGAATGTACAATCAATGAACAGCTTTGAGAATGTACTTCTCAAAGATTAAGATTTGTTTTTTTCCTGTGTACCAGGGCAATTGTTCTACATAGAAGGGCAGTGGCTTTTTTTCAGAGCAGAACAACAGACTTGTCCAGTATATTAGAAACCTCTCCTATGGAGAAGACATGCAACCTCAGTTTCCATAATTTCATTTTTGAAATTTCTCTTAACTTCTAATCTCTAATAAATAATGTGCCTGTGAACATATAAAATGCACTCCAATTTGTAGCTCAATTGTTATGCATTATTATATTATGAATGGCTACAAATGTGTACAGAGAATGTACACAAACAATATATGTATAATATAATTTTGAATGCAGAATTTTTTGTGTGTATGGCTTTCTGGGCCAAATTGAGCAAAGTAAGCTTTGTCTATTAATAAAAGTTAACCTCACTAGTAATTAGGCATTTAAAAAGTGGTGACTAATTTGTGAATAATTATTCAAGACATGCTATTAATCACGCTGTTTTATAATTAGCATCAACAGTGCATATTTTCAGCTGGAAAATGCTGGAATCATTTAGTGACTTCAATTTTCAATTATGCCTCAATTTGAAAACATTGCAAATGTTTACTGTATTGATTATTTGTTCTCCTCCATGGATTACTAACAGTATCTTTTTATTATTGAATGTCTAACAGTTGCTTTAGGTATTAATTCTTTTCTTTCTTGAATATTCCGCAAATAAATGATTATTTTATTCTGTAAGATTTATTTGTAGCATATTTAATTACATATCATTTCCAGTAAGTGAAATATTCTATGACTATATTCTATGACTATGTTACTTAAGTACTTCTATAATCCTAAATTTGTTTATTAAAAACTATAATCTATTTGATTACTCAGAGTAGTTTTCCCTTTAAAATATTTAAGGTAAGCTATGATGAAATGTATTTTTCACATATTCATATTTAACCAAATCGGTTTATATTTTATTGATAACAGAACTAGAATATATGTGAAAACTGAATTTGAACACAAATTCCATTGTGCCAAGCTTACCCTGGCAAAATGTTCCGTTATCTGTCAATTGCAAAGTCCAGGTGCACAGCTAATAGCTTCAGATATTGGTTCTCCTGAGTGATGTCTCACAGATCTCACTCTTACCACAATCCAAAAGAGCCTCCAGATAACAGCTTTCATCAGGGTGCCACCTGTTAGCTAAGAGATATGGGCTGAGAGGAACTATCCAGCTCTCAGCAGGGCCTTCCTGAGTATCGTGCCCCCAAGCTCTTTGGAATAGTGGAACTTTTTCATCATCTGACAAGCTGGGCTAAATCAGTAGGAGAAACTTGGCAAAGTAAATTCAGCTTTCTGCTTTACCCATTTTGAGACTTAGAAAGACATCCATTGCTAATGCTTCAAGAGCTGGATGTCTTCATAGGATTATGGGAGCAGAGCTTCTTAAAATGGTCAACTTTTGGATGTACAGAGTTTGGTGTGTGGAATAGGGTAAGGAATCTGTAATATAATAGATCCCTTTCTGCTCATTATCTAGCATTTGGAAATGGCACACATGTAGAAGATTTAGATGTGAGAGAAAACCAAAACAGCCAGTTGGTGTTCATGCCTAACTCAGGCTACAACTCAGAAGCTTGACAGGTACAGAAAACAGGGGCATTGCAGACCATGACCACATTATATTAGTTATTGTATCTGTGTGTGTGTGTGTGTATGTGCAGAGAGATTATTTATATTATATATGCATGTATCTTTTGTTTAAGTGGGTTTATAGCTCTGGAGGCTAATCATCTCTGGTGGCAGAGTGGAGACATGGTGGCAGATAACTGGAATATCAGCAGGGAGCTCATTTCTCAATCGACAAATAAGAAGCAATGAGAGTAAGCTGCAGGTGTTGCTAGTCTTGAGAAACCTCCATCTTCCCTTGGTGAAGCATACCTCCCACAAGGTCACACTTTCTAATGCTTCACAAATATCCAAATATATAATACTGTGGGAGCCATTCCTTTTCAAAGCATTGAAATCATTGTTTCTTAATGTCACTGGCATGTATCTGGTTCTACAGCATAACTTATAGGGCAGAGGTAAATGGAACACTCCTTTGTGTTAAAAAGAAGTGTTATAAAGAAGACAAGAAATTAACAGCCATGGATATAATCAGTATTCCAGGTACAGGGAGAGAAAATTAGTAGATGGCAATTAAGTTATCTTACCCAAGGAGGAGGGTACGATTTTCTTCCTCAAAATCTCGTGAAATGGACAGAGCTTGTGCGACAACTGTTCCAACTCACAAATGTGAGGCAAGCACAGAAAGGAAAGGAATTGACAACCTTACCAATCATTTCTTAGGCAAACTTCGAGTACAAATATATTCTTGTCAAGTGGTAGATACAAGGTGGGTTCTGCACTCAAACTGGCTGAAGCCATTGCCTGGAGACTGCCAGGGGACTGCTACAGAGCCTCCCCTCCCAGCAGGAGCCTATGCACCCCAGATTCCTGGATTTCTTTTCACCAACAAGACCAAGGAAACCAGGCCCTGTATCCAGGACTGCCTTCCAGTGCCTGGAGACTGCCTGGGGACTGCCACACAGCCTCCCCTCTCAGCAGAAGTCTATGCCCCTCTGATTCCTGGTCTTCTCTTCCACCAAAGGGACCATGGGACAAGGTAAACCAAGCCCTGTATGCGGGCCTGAGTTCTAGTGCCTGGAAACTTCCTGCGAACTGCCACAGAGCCTCCCCTCCCAGCAGGAGCCTACACACCCCAGATTCCTGGTTTTCTTTTCCACCAATAGGACCAGGTATATTGAGCCCTGTATCTTCTTCTCCACTCACGGTAACAGTGCCTGGACCTGCCACTGAGTCTCCCCTCCAGGTGGGATCCTAGGCACTCTGGATTAACAGTATTCTTCTCCACCCAGGGGACCAGAACATGGACCAGAAAGAAGAGAAATACCATTGTATTGGACTTTCTTGCAGCCACTGAAAGGGAACTCTGGTCCCCTAAACACCAGGCTACTAAGAGGCTCTTTCTGCACTCACTAGAAGAAGGGATGGAAATGAGACAATATAAAAACACACTCAGAAACAGAAATACAAATATGACAACCCCAGATGCTAGAGACTCCACACCAGCAAGACTCCAACACTGCAATGCAAATGAAGCAGAAGAGAATGACCTTAAAAACAACTTCATGCCCACATCTGACAGAGGGTTGATCTCCAAAATTTACAAAGAACTTAAGAAGCAAGTCTCCAAAACATCAAAGGACCCATTAAAAAGTGGGTTGCAGAACTAAATAGAGAATTTTCAATAGAGGAGTCTAAAATGGCTGAGAGGCACTTGAGAAAGTGCTCAACATCCTTAGTCATCAGGGAAATGCAAATCAAAACAACTCTGAGATACCATTTCACTCCTGTCATAATGGCTAAAATAAAAAACACCAACAACAATTTATGCTGGAGAGGATGTGGTGAAAGGGGGACACTCCTCCATTGCTGGTGGGAGTGCCAACTGGTTCAGCCACTTTGGAAATCAGTATGGAGATTCCTCAGAAAAATGGGAATAAACCTACCACAAGACCCAGCAACTCCACTCTTAGGCATATATCCAAAAGATGCCCATTCATACAAGGATGTCTGTTCCACTATGTTCATAGCAGCATTATTTGTAATAGCCAGAACTTGGAAGCAACCTAGATGTCCCTCAACCGAAGAGTGGATAGAGAAAATGTGGTACATTTACACAATGGGTACTATTCAGCAGAAAAAAACAATGGAATCCTGAAATTTGCAGGCAAGTGGATGACACTAGAAGAAACCATCCTGAATGAGGTATCCCAGTCACAAAAAGAGAAACATGGCATGTACTCTCTCATATATGGATTTTAGACATAGATCTGGGGAGTGCCAGCCTACAATCCCATGGCCAGAGAGTCTGGGAAACAGAAACTTCATTCAGTGGCTGATGGAAGAAGAGGCAGACTCCCTCGGTTAAGTACTGAGCTGAACTCAAGAAAGCCAGTAACAGAGAGGGAGGACTGATGACCAAAGGGATTAAGACTGGTCTGGTTTATCCCCCAGAAACAGCTGACCTGACAAAGGTTAACTCTTGAATCCCAGGCATCAGCCTGGGAGTCCAGCATGGGACTGATCAAGATCCCCTGAATGTGGGTATCAGTGAGGAGGTCTAGGTAATCTATTGAGCCTTGGGCAGCAGATCAATACTCATCCCGAGTATACACACGGACTCTGGACTCCCATCCAACAATGTGAGGTGCACTCTCACCCTGAACTCTTGGGGGAGGGTCTAGGCCCTGCCCTATATGAAATGACAGACTATGGACACCCCCATGAAGAGCCTCACCCTCCCTGGGGAAATGAGGGGGTAATGGGGGGGATTCGGGGAAGGGCACGAGAGGAGGGGAGGGAAAGGGAGAGGGACCTGGAACTGGCTTGTGAAGCAACCTTGTTTCTTATCTAAATTTAAAATTTAGAAAAATAAATTAAAGAAAAAAAACTTCATGAAAATGATAGAGGCACTCAAAGAGGATATATTAAGGTCTCTCAAAGAAATGGAAACAAAAACAAATGAAAAAATGCAAGAAATGGAAGCAAAAGTAAACCAAAAAATGGAAGAAAAAACAAACCAAAAAACTGAAAAAATGGAACAAATGGATGAAAAGACAAAGCAAAACTTGAAAGAAACAATTCAAACAGTACAAGGCTTGAAAACTGAAATAGAGACAATAAAAAAACACAATCTGAGAAAGGCTGGAAATAGAAAAGCTGGGCAAACAGTCAGGTACTACAAATGCAAACATAGCCAACAGAATACAAGAGATGGAGAAGAGAATCTCAGTTGTTGAAGATACACTAGGAGAAATTGATTCATCGATCAAAGAAAATGTTAAGTCCAACAAATCTCTAAGGCAAAAAATATCCAGGAAATATGGGACACCATAAAAAGACCAAACCTAAAAATAATAGGTATAGAAGAAGGTGAAGAAAACCATCTCAAAGGGGAAGAAAATATATTCAACAAAATAAAAGAAGAAAACTTTCCCAACCTAAAGAAAGACATGCCAATGAAGGTACAAGAAGCTTACAACTACCAAATAGAATGGTCAACAAAAAAGTCTCCTGGCTACATAATAAACGAGACCACAAGTATGCAGACTAAAGAAAGAATATGTAGAACAGCTAAGAAAAAAAGATCAAATAACATATAAAGGCAAACCTATCAGAATTACACCTGACTTCTCCGTGGAACCTCTGAAAGCCAGTAAGTCCTGGATAGATATTATACCAACACTTTAACAGGAACAAGACAAGGCTTTCCACTCTCTCCATACCTTTTCAGTGTTGACCAGTATCACAAGAACTTTGAGTTTTTAAAGAACAAAAGTAAAGAAGACATCAGAAAATGGAAAGAACTGTCATGGTCTTGGATAAGTAGTATCAATGTGGTAAAAATGGCAATCCTGCCCAAAGCAATCTACTTATGCAGTGCAATCCCCAGTAAAATACTAGCACAATTCTTCACAGACCTTGAAAGAAAAATAATCAGCTTTGTATGGAAAAACATAAGACCCAGGATAGCCATAACAACCTTATTCAGCAAAGCAATATCTGGTGGCATTACCATCCTTGACTTCAAGCTCTATTACAGAGCTGTAGTCCTGAAAACAGTTTGGTAGTGGCACAAAAATAGACAGGTAGACCAATGGAATCAATTTGAAAACCCTGATATTATCCCATATATGTATGAACATCTGATCTTTGACAAAGAATCTCAACATATACAATGGAAAAAAGAATGCATCTGCAAGAAGTGGTGCTGGCATAACTGTATGCTGGCATGTAGAACAATGCAGATAGATCATTATCTATCACCATGCACCAAACTTATGTCCAAATGGATCAAAGACCTCCACATAAGTCCAGCCACACTGGACCTCTTAGAAAAGAAAGTGGATGATACCCTTGAATGAACTGGTACAGGAGACTGCTTCCTGAACTTCATACCAGTAGCACAAGCACTGAGGTCAATAATTAATACATGGGTCCTCCTTAAACTGAGAAGTTTCTGCAAGGCAAGGACACAGTCAACAAGAATAAAGGCAGCCCACAGAATGGAAAATGATATTCAGAAACCCCATATCTGACAGAGAGCTGATCTCCAAAATTTATAAAGAAATGAGTAAGCAAGTATCCACAAAACCAAAGGATCCAACTAAAAAGTGAGCTAGAGAACTACATAGAGAATTCTCAATAGAGGAGTCTAAAAGGGCTGAGCCACTTGAGAAAGTGCTCATCATCCCTTGCTCTCAAGGAAATGCAAATCAAAACAACTCTGAGATACCATCTTACTCCTATCAGAATGGCTAAAATCAAAAACAGCAATGACACTTTATTCTTGAGTGGTTGTGGAGAAAGGGGAACACTCCTCCACTGCTGGTGGGAGTGCCAACTCATACAGCTGCTTTGGAAATCAGCATGAAGATTCCTCAGAAAAACGGGAATCAGCCTACCACAAGACTCAGCAATTGCACTCTTAGGCATATAGCCCAAAGATGCCCATTCATACAATAAGGATGTCTGTTCCACTATGTTGATAGCAGCATTATTTGTAATAGCCAGAACTTGGAAAAAACCTAGATGTCCTGGATTAAATGAAAGACTATGGGGAAATGAGGTGGTATTGGTGGGTTTGGTGGGAGGATGTGGGGGAAAGGTAGGGAAAGGGAGAGGGACCTGGGATCAACATGCGAAGCAACCTTGTTTCTAATTTAAATTTAAATATAAAAAAGGGCAAAAAAAAAAAGAAAAAAATCAAACTGTCTCAAGATGGAAATTGACGATTCTCTAGATCCCAAGGCACCTAATGAGCTTTCCTAGTTGGAAAAGGACTGATTTTCAGAGCTGATCCAAATGCTATGAAAGAAGAATGACTTGGTTCTGCACTGTTGTTTAAGAATTAGTCCAAAATGAGGATTCCTGTGTTCAGAAAAAAACTGGAAAGTCTCACTTTGACTAAAATAGTCAGAATCAGAATTTTTTTGTTAGCTGTCTTAGATTAGGACAGCACAAGAGCAGAGAGATGAAAAAAATTTAATATGTTGGCAGTTATGACCCTGAATCTTTATTATGAAAACATGGTCATATTAAGTAAAGCATAGCAGCAATATTAAACATATATTCTTTTTATCAGTTCTGGAGAGATGAATCTGCTTTTGTTGATCTTACAGATGCCCCAGGTTCAGTTCCCAGGACTCACATGGTGGCTCACAAACATCCCTAACTGTAGTTCCACAGTATCCAAAGACTTCCCTGACCTCTGCAAACACCAGTACACATATGGTTACATATTCACATCCAGGAAAAAGGCAAACACATAAAATATAATGAATAATTATAAAAGAAATAATCAAATATATTGGTAACACTGAAGTGGGCTTTGTATATGACTAGATTTATCTTAAAAAAACAAATTATGGTCAGGCGGTGGTGACGCACGCCTTTAATCCCAGCACTCGGGAGGCAGAGGCAGGCGGATCTCTGTGAGTTCGAGGCTGGGCTGGACCGATAGCCTCCAATACAATACAGAGAAACCCTGTCTCGAAAAACCAAAAACAAAAAAAAAAAACAAAAAAAAAACAAATTATGACTCATCACAAGTGTATGCATTAGAAACACGAAAAATAAATAAATTAAACTGGGGAGCTGAGAAGAAGGTGACAGCATGATGTCCATAAGCATAACACCATCTGATGTTTTTGTTGAGACAGTGTACATGGACTCTACAGCAAAAAGCCCTAATACAATTGTGCATAGTCAAATAACATTATGTACTGGCCTATTTCAAATATGAGAAGGGAGAAAAGAAAGTTGAATTCAGCTCTAAATAAAGCCAGTTTAAGTGGTGACCCTCTTGGGACATTTTCCATTATTTTTATGTCAAGATTAATGTGCAGCAAGAAACACTATGGCTTTTCTTTCCCTTAGGTTTAGCCCCAACTTAGACAAATGACCCTACGTGGTTGCTCAATGCCCTGAAGCTTTTGTGCTACTAGCAATCGAGCAGGATGGATTCTCTAAGATGGTAACAGACTGACAACATCTTATCTAACTGGTGCACACATGCTTCATGAAGGCAGAGAAGGCAATTTACCCTCCACTGAGACTATTCATTTGTTTTCTAATTGGCTTGGGCTAGTTTTGTGCAAGTAACCATTAAATCATAGCTGAATACAAAGGAGGTATGTGAGGCGTGAGAGCATCTGTGGTGGTAATTTCTAAGTAAATAAATTACACCTATTCCAACGCTTCACAGAGCATTTGCAGAAACAATTAAGTTCTTGGTCAGTGCTGATATTGAGGGTTGTACAAAAACATGTGTGATTTTGATTAAAAGCGCATTGTTCCTTTCAGTAGCATGGCCATTGTTATTTTGCTGTTTATGTAATAGTCACTATGTCTTAATGTAGACTGGTATAGTTGAGGGAAGAAAACCTGCTAATTCCTCAACAGGCATGTGAGTGCTTGTGGGTGAGAAAATTATAATTCAAAAGTAGACATGAAATTCATTTTTCATTTTTTGTTGCTGTTATAAACTTTGTCTTAATTATAGCACATGAAATATAAACAAAACCAAAAATGCACTTTTTTATCAACTTGTAAAAGTGGTGCAATCCAAAAAACTTGATTGGTTGATTTTTATTTTCTATGATGCAGTCTTTATGTGTAACCTAATTAGCCCTAAAACTTGTCATTCTCCTGTCTCTATCTCTAGAGTGTGGGGACTAGAGGCTTCTCCTGCCCTGAACCGATGTATCATATTTATGTTTGAAAATATTTTTAGGGAGGTAATATTTCAATATTGAACATTGGTGTGCAACCATATGATGAGCCTTAATTCTTAATACCTGAGTTAAACTTCCAGGTAATATAAACCACTTATGAAGTCTAAATCACTGAATTTTCTTGTCATTAGTGTCTTTAGGACTTTTACCTTACTATATCTAGGAATCTACAGATATTAAGGAATGCATAAGTATTTCTCAAAGCCAATTAGATCACCATGTCAAAACACCTACCTGTACTGAAACAGAATGATTTTGGAAAGATAAAACCATAGTCTAATCTCTCTTAGCCTGTAAATGACCAGTTACACATGACAAAATAGCAACTAAATTTGATAATATTCCATCCTTTTCAAAGGATTCTCTGTGTTTTATTTATAGCTGTGTTATAATATCTATCATCATTCTTTATTTTTTATTATTTTTTCTGTTTTGTATTTGTTCTGATTGTGTTTGAAAATGGAATATCTTCAGCACTACCTATAACCATACATAAAAGCTTATTCTCCAAAGTCTCTAAAACTGAAATGCCAGTGGTACTTTTTTTCTTTATAGGGTTTGTGATGTAGTTTTTTTAAGTGTTTATTATGTAAAGGGTGTGATGTAAGGGATCTTATTTTCTTTTAAATTGGTTTTAGTGTTCTTATTGCTTTTTTGATGTTTAAACAAAAAATAGACATGTAGAATAAGCTGAAAGACTCATAATTAAAAACAAATAAAGGAAAGTCCAAACAGGAAATGAAAATACTCCAAGTAAATTGTATTCCACTTTAAAATTGTCACTAGGGGCCTTGAGATATATTAACAACAACCTGAATTGCTTTAATATTCAAAAATCACCATAAAGTGTTCCATATATTTCAGAAGCAGAGAAACAGAATATTGAAATGGAACATAGAAATGAGTACTGATGAGATTTAATGAAATTAATGTATTCAGAGCTGGTTCATATACTTTCTTCATTCATCTCCAATAGAGAAACTTAGCCATATTTGAATTTTCACTTTTCATTATTTTAATGAATTTGCATATTTTCTAATTTGTTCTATCCAAACATCAAGACAGGAAAGTTTGTTCTTAATGGCTGTCACAATTAACATGCATATGAATCTGACCCTGATAATTGTCACAGGAAACAGAAAACTTGGAAGTTCTTCTAACTTCTCACTTTAGATATCAGGAAGAAGTGAATCTGTACCTGCTCTATTCTAGACCCAGAGTGACAATAATCAAAGTAAAGTTGTGAGAGCCCCTTCTAAGTGTGTAGGGAATGGCAACTGGCCAATCTGTTTTTAGAGTAGCAAGGATGCAAAAACCAGTAGATGGGGGTATAGGGATAGATAGAAGATAGATTATAATGACTAGACCACAAAACAAAGGAATCAAGGAATACATAAGAGGGTATGGTATCATCTACTCTAAGATACTGTTGTCATTAGAATTGATGGAAGAGGAGGAAGGAAGAGAAACTTTCAGCAGGAAAATGGAATCAAGCCAAAGATCAAGGGAGTGAGTCCCTGCGATGCTGCAGAAGAGAAGTGGTTAGGGCTCCTCAGGTGTGGTCCATGATATGATAGAACTAGAGTTCCTGGTACTGCAATAGGTTCCTCCGTCTCTTCCATGCTGTTGATTGGTATTGGCCCTGTAGTTTAAATCTCAAATGATTCATATGAATATTTGAGGTGTCATGACACATAGGAACCATGTACACCTCCAAGAACTCTTTTGTCTGGTTTTCTTTCAATGAAAAGTGGAATGATAGGGTGGCTACAAAGACCATCTCAGCCTCCTCCTGGCCCAGATGTAGGTAGCATGTAAAAGAGGACATTCAACTTTGGGATTACAAAGAAAACTTGTTTCTGAAAAATAGTTGGCTCTTTTCCTGTTTTACTTTTGGTTTCTGTTTATGTGTCAATTGTCACTTTTCACAGAAATGCTCTTTTGGATTTCCTGAACTGAAAATAATTGAAATTTAGCACATCTATCACGAGGATTGACACCCACAACACTATATGTGAGCATTTTTAAAAAATAATTGTTTCAAATGAGAGAAAATAGCCAAGGTGTATTGTTTTTCTTAAAAAAATCACAAACAAAAATAAAACATTTTGTAAAAGTACAAATATTGAGAGTGACTAGAAATACATTGGCAGTCATTTCTGTTAACAGTATTCAGCCCTCTGTACTGTCCTGACCTTGTGGTTCTGACAGGATACACCATCACCTGAAGCCACTAAGAGTACCATCTGTGCACATTCACTATTTTCTCTTTTAAAAGGACCATAACCACCTTCTAGTGCTCTCTCTCTCTCTCTCTCTCTCTCTCTCTCTCTCTCTCTCTCTCTCTCTCTCTCTCTCTCTCTCTCTCTCTGTCTCTCTCTCTCTCTTTCTTTCTTTCTCTCTCTCTCTCTCTGCCTTTCCCTTTCCCTCTCTCTCTCTCCCTTTTTCCATTCCTCCCTCTCCCTGCCTTTATCTCTCCCTGTCTCTATCTCTTTCCCCCTCTACAGATTCCCCCTCTCCTCCTCCCCCCTCCTCCTTTCTCTTTCTCCTCTCTGCCTGTCTCTTCTGCTGCACCTGGCTCCAGAGGCAGGTCTCTCCCCATTAATTTTCCCCCAATTAAAAAATCTCCACCCAAGTTCTGTCTCAAAGTATCTTTCTCTCATGGTCTTCTTTTTTTTTTTCTTATTTTTTAACTTTTACACATGTCACTCTCAGTTCCATCTCCCTCCCATCCTACCCCTCCCTTCAACTCTCCCAACCCCTCAGGCCCACTCCATCCCCCCTCTGTGCCCCAGGGAAGGCAAGGGCTTCCATGAGGGATTTTTAGAGTCAGTCACATCATCCCAAGAAGGGCCTAGCTCCTCCCCCATGTGTCCAGGCTGAGAGAGCATCCCTCCATATTGAATGAGTTCCCAGAGTCCATCTGTATGCCAGGAATAAAAACTGCTCTACTCTCCAAGGTCCCACAGATTGCTAAGGCCTACTCTCTGTCACCCAGGTTCGGTGGGAGAGATGTCTGGATCAGTCCCATGCTGGCCCCTCAGTCATCAGTCTGGTGTCCATGTGTTCCCCCTTGTTTAGGTCAGCTACCTCTCTTGGTCATCACTCCTCTTTGCAACTGGTTTCCAGGAGTTCAATTCGGTTACTAGCTGTGGGTGTCTGCCTTTGCCTCCATCAGGCACTGGATGAGATTTCTAGGATGGCATATAAGATATTCAACATTCTCATTATCATGGGAAGGCATTTAAGATAGGCTTAGTACCAACTGGTGTCATTCTTGTAGATCTGTGAAGATTTCACTAGTGCCAGATCCCTCCTCCAACTTATAATGTCTCCTTCTTTTATGATATCTCCCATCCTTCTCTCCTCTGTTCTTACCCTGGATCAACATTCCTGCTCCCAATGTTATCGTCTCCCCTCCTCTTTTCCCCCTCACTTTCTCCCATCTCCTTATGCCCTCCCTTTCTCCCTTCCCAATCCAATTAGGAGATCTCCTCCTGTAACCCTTATCCTGTTTATCTCTTTCAGTGTCTTCCCTGCACCCCAGACTCTCTTGCAGTAGGATAGTAGGATGGCAATACCCTGCTCCATGTCTTAAATCCATATATGAGTGAGTACATAGAATTTTTGTCTTTTTGTGACTGGGTTACCTCATTCAGGATTATTCTAGTGCCATCCATTTGCCTACAAATTTCAAGATTCCATTTTTTTCTGCTGAGTAATACTCCATTGTGTAAATGTACTAAATTTTCTCTATCCACTCTTCAGTTGAGGGGCATCTAGGTTGCTTCCAGGTTCTGGCTATTACAAATAATGCTGCTATGAATATAGTTGAGCAGATGTCCTTATTGTTTGAGGGTACATCTTTTGGGTATATGCCTAAGAGTGGAATTGCTGGGTCATATGGTAGACTGATTTCCATTTTCTGGAGCAATCTCCATACCAATCTCCAAAGTGGCTGCACAAGTTGGCATTCCCACATGCAGTGGAGGAGTGTTCCTCTTACGCCACATCCTCTGCAGAATAAACTTTCATTAGTGTTTTTGATTTTAGCCATTTTTATGGGAGTGAGATGAAATCTCAGAGTTGTTTTGATTTGCATTTCAGTGATGGCTAAGGATGTTGAGCACTTTCTCAAGTGTGTCTTGGCCATTTTAGACTCCTCTATTGAGAATTCTCTATTTAGTTCTGCAGCCCACTTTTTAATTGGGTCCTTTGGTGTTCTGGAGACTTGCTTTTTATTTATTTGTAAGTTTTGGATATCAGCCTTCTGTCAGATGTGGGGTTTGTGAATATCTTTTCCCATTCTGTGTGGGCTGTAATTTTGTATTGTTGGCTATGTCCTTTGCTCTCCAGAAGCTTCTTATTTTCAAGAGGTCCCATTTATTAATTGTCAATCACAATGTCTGTGCTACTGGTGCTATGTTCAGGAAGTGGTCTCATGTACCAATATATTCAAGGGTACTTCCCACTTTCTCTTCGAAGAGATTCAGTGTGGCTGGATTTATGTTGAGGATTTTGATCCATTTGAACTTAAATTTTGTGCATAGTCGTATATATGGATCTATCTATTGTCTTTTTCATGCCAGCACCATTTGTTGAAGATGCTTTCTTTTTTTCCATTGTATAGTTTTAGCTTCGTTGTCAAAGATCAGTTGTTCTTTAAAGACTCAAAGTTCTTGTTATACAATCAGGCTTCTTTTTAAAATTAAAACAATGTATTTGAATCCAATGTTTGCCCAGAAGCAGACGACATCTTCTGGGAGTTCTTTCCATTTTTCTGTATTCAGGGATCAATTCTACAGTTTTAGATGTAAATTTGATTAAGTACAGAACAGAACTCTATATTTATCTTCAATATGCAACAATGTTGCCAACATGAATAAAGTTGAGAAAACAATCTAAGGCAAAGAAAATATATAGAAGTCTAAGAAACAGATAAAGTGGGATGTTTGTAGCAAAATGAAGCAGATTCCCAGAAGTAACTGGAAAATTTGGGAAGGGAGTTTGACATGTTTTTCTTCTGTTGTTGAAAAAGTTCTCAGTTAGTGGCTTATTCTATCCTGCTATAAGAATTTGATGTTTCTAGAAACTCGAAAATTTTGACTCATTTCTTTTAAAAAATTATACATATATATGTGTGTGTGTGTTCATACATACATATATATTGTGTATGGATGTTTGCATGACTTATTCCGTTCACACCCATGTGTACCTGTAGCCCATGGAGCTCTGAGGAGGTACATGAACCTCCTGGATCCTGGCTTATATATGGCCGTGGTCTTCCATGTATCTGGAAATCAAGCTGGGTCCTCTTCAGTAGGACTGATGATTCATTTCTTCAGTCTGTTCTCATATTTTCTCTAGTATGATAACCGTCCTGAAGCCTTAAGTGGTGTCTTAGAATTTGTTGCTGGTGACTCATGATGACTAGTGAAGAATTTTCTTTCTGATAATGTGTTGATGATAATAAGATATAAGATGTTTGTTATATATATTGTAATATTTTCAGTATTTTTTCATGAAAACATCAGATCTTTCCTATTTATGTGTGTACAGTAGTCAATAGTACTTCAACAGTAATGATAATGATATTTTTGTTTACATGAGATTCATCAGTAGACACTTCCTCAGTTTGCTATCTATATTTCCTCTCTCTGTACCCAATTCCTAATATGTATATTTCATAAGCACACATATAAAGATGTGTGATGATTCTGCTTTTCAAGCAATTACATAATAATTATTTTTATTTCAGTGTCACACTGACATTAACAGATATCCCTGGTGTCTTTTAGAGTATTCATTTGGATCATGAAAGTAGTGAAGGGAATTATTGGTAGAAATCCTTGTTTAATTGGCTGAGCCGAGAAGAAGGCAGATATTTTGGGGAACATAATGCAGTCTGTAAATTGTACTCCTTCTGTAATTGAGGAGTGAAAAGCCAGAATTCACCTGATCACTTCCCTCTGTAGTGACTGCTTTTCTCCTGCAATCTTAATATCCAGGGCATCAAATGGTCTGATCTATTCACTTGTTCTGTATCCTTTTTTTGATTAATGAAATGATGGTGGACCAATAGCTCCTCACACTGCTTCCTCTAACTCTGGATGATGTTAGAAAGAGCTCTTTTCTAACATAAATCACACAGCTTTCACATAGAATTTGGCCAGTACATCATTGAAGTTAAGGTTGATAATGCAGCAATAACAAACTCCACGATCAGGAGGTTATAGCAGCCACTTAGCTGAGGAAGACAGCTGAGGGAAGTCTCAAACCACCAAGAATATTTCTACCTAAAAACAATTAATATCCCCATATTCACAAACTGCTTTCCCCCAAATATTTAATGATCTAAAGTCTGCATTTAACTCTAAAGGGGAGGAGGGAATATCATTTTTCCCATGCAATTGAAAGAAAAGTAGAGCCAGTAGTAGTGAGGGCTGAAATGTACATACAAGTTCTTGAATCATTAAGGAAGTGTGAACAGGGCAGTAGGATGTATGCTCCTTTGTGCTAGAGTTGAATCTCACAAGTACAAATGCAGGTTTGCAGAAGAGCAAGTTTGTTCATTAATATCATTCAGCTGTCTTAGATGTTAATGCCACACATTCTAGATAGACTTTTATCCACCTCTGTCTTCACAGGCTCAGTACTTAAAATTAAATCAGGTCACATTCTTTATTGTCTCCACAGTTTTATTTCCCATCACTCAAAGGTATAGGGACTCATTTGATGAAGATGAAGTAGTACAGCCACTTCCCCCTCAACCTCAGCATCCCAGTGCGTGTCTTGGCAACTTGTTTGGCCTACTACTTACTGAAAAAGTGAGTATTAAAAGGTGCAATGGATATGCCCAGACAATCTCAGTCTCTTTCATCTCCTAATTGTCTTGAAACAATTTGTGACAGTTTTTGTAGATGTGTGGTGTCTAGTGTCCTCTGTTCACCACAATTATAAGAGTAATCTGCCAGGCTATCATTCACAGCAGCATCCATTCTTATGTGTGGAAAGAAGTCCAAAGCTTGGAGGATATTAACTGCAGCATTTGCTCTGTAAAAGCTATATAGCACAGATGTTGCTAGCCTTGTAATACCTCCAGGTTTCAAATGATTACTGAAAGAAAAGAAACCAAACAAATGAATAGCTTCTTCTGTCCCCCCAAATTGTTAGTAAGGCATTCAGGTGGAATATGTGCTGTTTCTTTCAGACAGTAAAATGAAGATATGAGGAAGAGGTGCAGCAGGACAGCATAGAACAAGACACTTCATAGGATGGGTGAAGTATGCTAGGAAGGAAACTAATAAATGAAATCCAAGGGAAAATTATTCTCGGTTTTCACTCTGTGAAGTCTTTAGAATCACAGAAGATGACCTTGAATCCTACCTTTGGCCAGATGATATCATTCTGTCACTATTTTCTCAGAAAGAAATCTATACACTTTTCTCCTCAAGAACTCAGCATGCTCTCTGAAATTGAAAGGGAAACTTACCGTATCAAACACCAGCTAGATAGACACAATCTCTTACTATTTATAAATGAGTCTTTCCTTTAGCTAAATTTCAATAGCTGTGAAGACATAGGTTTAGATTTTTCTCTTTGGTTCTATGTGTATTCTTTTGGTAACCTAGACTACAATAATATAGCGAACAAGCATTTTCAACAGAAGGGGGAATTTTTTGTCCTGTATTTTTGTTCACATACACAACTGGGAGGTTTGCAACAGATGAATTGACACCCTGGGTGATGATGGACTGGAGAGAGACTTTCTCCTGAATTTCATATTGATCGTGTATATCACTGCAATCCATTTCACCAGGTATCAAGTGTGGAAACATTCCAAACACTTTAGGGAAGAGATGTGATGTATCTGCCTACCTACAATGAAAAGAAGCAAATACTGAAAATATGCAGAACCAGTCAGTCCATTATGAAAGACAACTCTAATTTCTCATAAATCATTCTTACTGAACATATTTATTTTCTCAAATGTCAGAAATGGTTGCTTCATTGAATTTGATTTTATATCTCACTACAGATTCCAAAATTAGTTTATGCTGTCTTTATTAGTAAAGCTTAAAGAAAGTGATGAAAAATGCTGAGGTAATATTTTAATCAGAAATAGTCTTAAAGTTTAGGGAAAGTAAATAAATATTATTTATTTGTGTTTCACTGAATTACTGGGTATTGATGTAATATAGACATACAAGAAAACTATAACTTATGCTGATCATTGAATTGCATTATGCTACTGAGCCTTATGGGACTATTCCATAATTTCTGGAAGAAGCTGTCAGATTATATTCTCTATTTGTTTTGCATTTTAATTATGTGTTTCAATTTTGAGAGACTACCAGAATTTTGCCTTCATGGACATATTTCCTATTTGGATTTTGAAATGTAGAATTTTTACTGGCTTTTATTTATTAATTTATGGAATTCTTAAATTATTAATCAATGTTTCATTTGATTTTAAGCCATTGTCACAGACTAAAAATTGACTTATTGAAATTTCATCTATTTTGTCTCATTTAGGAGTGTTGGGCATGAGAAGTTGTTAAGGTAGATTAACATTGTAATAAATTAGGTAATGCTTCCTTTCAAAGAGAGTTTTGAAAATCTCATTTAAAGCTCTGGGAATGGGAAATATGTAAGATCTCAGTAAATTGGGAGTGAGGTAAAGGTGAGCAGGGAGGAGAACATGAGGGAACTGGATGGTTGAATTGGGAAAGGACAGGGAATGAGAACAAGGTGACTGGCCCCTGATGTGCTCCTCTCCTGGTTCTCTTGCTTTTTTCTTTCTCCTTTCTCCTTCCATTTATTCTCTCTGCCTGTCCAAACCTGCCTATCCTTGTTCCTTGCCTTGTCATTGACCATTCCACTCTTTGTTAGGACCATCAGGCACAGTAACACAGATTCACAGACTTAAACAAATACAGTATAAATGAAAGCAGCACAACTTAAAATAATATTCCCCAACAGGTATGTAAAATGGAAAATAATTTTAAATAATTTTTAATGAAAAATATTTTAAATAAATTTTAAAAAAATTAAATGTCTAATATAAAGATAGTTTTAATGTATTCATTTGACTTACTTTTTTTAAGAAATGAAGAAGGAAAACAGTTCATGTTAACCTAACCTGTAGTTCTCAAATTTAGGAGACTCATAATTATCATAATACATAATCAAATTAAAATAAATTATTCCATACCACACATAGTGAAATCTTTGAAAACAGAGGAAACACAACACAGTAGAAAATCGAGATAACATCAACAGATATTGGGGTATACTTGCCTTCAACTAGTTGCAAGTGTTGAACCTGAAAAACCTCATGAATGTGGTAGAAGTTGAATGACCTCAATTTGAAATTTCACTGAATTAACTTCAGTCTCAAAGTTGGGCATGCTTCCTCAGATAAGAAAATATGGTGAACATTAGGACTAAAATGTAGTTTAAACAACCATGATAAAAGAGGAAACCATTTTATCATTCAATTAAAATCTAATGCAGCTAATGTTTATGTATTATGTAAAATGTTTTTAAACGAAAATATAAGTGAACTACAAAATAAATACAGACACACACATTAGAAAGACACAGAGAAAAGAGAGAGAGAGAGAGAGAGAGAGAAAGAGAGAGGAAGAGAGAAAGAGAAAGAAGGAGAGAAGGGAAGGAATGAGGAAAGGAAATAAGAAAGAGGGAGACAAAATGTCTTGGTGGATAAAATGTCTTTTAATGCAAGTCTGAGGGCCTGAGTTTGATCTCCAAAACACAGATGAAGGAAAGAAAACCCTTCCTAAAATTGTTCTCTGACCTCCACACACACATACACAACTGTAATGATAGAAACATCCTGAACCTTCAACAGTAATAATAAATACAGCAAAAATGATTTTAAAAAGAATTAGTAAAGAAATATCAGCTGTAAAATTACCAAGAGATTTTTCTCAATAGACACAGTGACAGTGTCTTACAAATATCTGAAGGATTGGGGTCGGCAAGGTTCACAGACACCACTTGAAGTGGAGAAAAAAGGATTGAGGCTTGAACTACAGTTAGAGTTACAGGGTGATACTCTATATAAACAAACAAAAATTCAACCTGAAGAAATTAAGGAATGAGCAAATAACAACAAGTTGGAAACACTGAAATAATCATAAGTAGTAGTAGGCTGAAAGTTGTTATGAGGTTTTGTACTTAGCTATCCTAATTCATATAAGACGCAGTAACAGCAGTTCATACTTCAAATTAAACATTGAACAAATAAAGCATTCGTATATATCTTTTAAACAGCTGTGTTTTACTAGACTACAAAGAAATGGCTTTTATGATTGCATTTTCATACACAGGTGTCACTGCACATTATTCTCAGTTTCTGTCTTCCTTCATTATCTGCAATATCCCACTGCCTTCTTTTGGCTAGCTCCTCTTTCCCCTCAGATAGTCATTAATTTGCTTTGTTATCATATATTACTCTTTTCAACTCAGAGGTTATTTCTCCTGTTTACTTGGAGTAATTGCAAAGTAATTACATCTTGACATTCTTCTTTAGGTTTTCTGTGTATAGATTTCAAGTTCAATTAGTCCAGTCAATCCTTCATGCAATATTTCTTTACCACATTGCCCATCATTACATAATTTGACTTCCCAGTCACACAGATGTGGTTTAGAACCTTGTAATTGCTTTTCCAAAGCACTAGATGCCAATTGTTAACATATGTTCCTTTACAGATGATTCTTCTCTCTGTCATCATAGTTATTGTTATCATCTTTCTGACAGACAAGTTTGCAAGACATTGTTAAAGGACCTTATCAATGACTTCTGCTGCACAGTCAAAGATGGAGGATGAATTTCTTGCACTTGCCACCATAGATTTCAAAACAGCCTGTGACCACTCATGTACTTCATATATCAGAAGAATAAACCTGTTTTGTGGAAAAGATAATCATGTTCACATGTTCAAGAGGGCAATTGTGAACATACCTACAACCTCGGCAATCATGAGGCAGAGGCTGGAAGATTACTATGAGTTCAAGCCCAGTCTTGTCTTCAAAGTGAGTTTGAGGACAACCAGAGCTGTTATATAGAGAAACTATGTCTTGGCAAGTCCATGCTCAAAATATGAGCTTTAAGTTTCTGAATTCTTAAAACTTAATCAAGAAGAAACACAGACATATAAGGATAAAACTAGGGAAAGAGTGTGTTTTATGCTCTGTCATTTCTGCTTGGAAAGTTATTTGTCTCAAATATCTTAAATATCTCACCATCATTCAAGTCCTCACTGAAATGTCACTATCTTCTATAACTGTTACATATCACTTAAAAGCGCAAACAAAGTCTTAAAATTCTTCAGTTGCATTCAAATCTGTTTGACAAATTGAAATTCAAACAGCATGACTCTGGGCTGAGGTTTTTGTTTTTAATTTACTAAATACTGGAACATTGTTGTCAATTAATAAACACTGGGACTGTATGAACAAAGTCAAAGGAGTGAAAACAGAATGCAGCCTTGTAGTTGCTGTGAGAAGTGGAAGATCTGAAAGATGAGTTTGCAGTTGATATATTCTAGTCGGATCATCTTCACAGACCAGGATAAGAGGCAGGACGCTCGCATACTCAGGTGCCCTCAAGTTCTAAAGTTAGATTAAAAGTCCAAAGCAGTACAGAAATTGATATCTTCTAAAAATAAATCACTGGAGAGCTTCAGATAAGAAATCTGGGGATTATTTTTGATTTTGAATCAAACAGCATAGGATGAAGAATTTTGATTACAGATTTGACACTAAGGAAATAGTTGAACAGCCCTTGCAAAGGATATTATCACAAAAGTGGAAGTCTGGACAAAGTAGCAGCCTGCAGGTAATAGACCAGGCTGACTTAGGGATAGAGTCTGCAGGCTTACAAATGCAGAGCTGGAGTATTGATGTCTGTGGACAATAGGCTGTATTTTCATAAATTTGGTTACGGTAATTTAAAGAGTTTGATAGGCCACATATAGCAAACATACAGTGTGTTTTGACTTGAGGAATCACTAAATAAAAGCCAAGAAGCTGGTATTTCCAGTTAGGGTAGGCTATATGTTAACAGTGAAAAAGCCAAAGAATGAGTCCTAAACATGAATATTCCCATTTGCCTCATTGTCCAAATAGCATATAGAGCAGGAAAGACTGGCAAAATTTGTGTAGGTAGAAATGAGTTGAAGTGGAGTGACTTCCCAAGTAAAAAGAGCACAGCCCTCAATAAGTGATGTGACGAAATAAACTCTAAGTAGGACAAAGCCTAGATTCATAAAGATAAGTAAAAACAAATGAGATATTTTAAGGCACGTGTTATTAAACTATCATGTAGAAAGATTTAAAAACCTGAGAAATGTCATAATATACAGTTAGAAAAATCATTAAAAGTTATTATTTACTTCAGGTTCAAGACTCATGATAGAAGTCATTTATGATTGTCATTCTATTTACACATTTAATAATACAATTTTATGTTTAAAATTCCAAATAAAAGGGATACTTCAGAAATGATAGAGCAGATAGTTCTATTTCTATGACTTATATAGTTAGTAATGAGGTTACCATCCAACTGTACAGTATACAGGAACTAGCTCTCTGGTCACTGCTTAGACAAGCTCAGGTTAAGTCACAAAAAAAGAAATGATATTTGTAAATGTAGCTAACAGGTACAGATAAAATCAGAAAAGTAGAATATGGATGTTTATGTACATTTACTCTGAATTATTTTAAATTTCATCTACCACATATGGTAAAAGATATTTTCCCATGAAATCGTAAAGTGTTTTTATAAAAGAAAGGTTATTTTTTTTGGAAGCCAAAACTATTTGGCTAACACAAACAATGCTACCACAAACACTTCAAAAAATTCTAAATTGTTGTTTGTGATTGGACATTACTGTATTATAATTATAACTAAAATCAGCTTATATACATTTTTCATAAAAAACTGATATACAGAATGCTAGGTATGCAACATATGGGGAAAGCAAGCTCATTTAAAACAGAGTAATTGCTCACAACTCTGATTGTTGCTTAGAAAGCTTTAGAGCTTTGTTAAAGTAACATTTCATAACTGTTTGCTTGTTTTCTATTTTTTCTTTTATTAAAAACAGATGTCTTTCATTCAATCTACTCGGATTATGAGTATCTATACTCCTATTCTTTCTGGATCTTCTCCAGAAGTTCTTAAATACCTTCTACTCTGCACTTCCAGGTACACAACCAGCTTTTATTCAACTTGCTGCATCTAATTCATTGCTACTACACAGTTTCAAAATTATTTTATGAATTACATCATATCAAAAAATATCTTCATCCAGCCCTTTAAGAAAATATATCCAATAGTGCTTCTAAGGTAATATGTCAGTAAGCTTTTTGAAATTTTACCTAAGGACTATATTTATTTTTGCTCAAACAATCAATTTGAGAGCAATCATAATTTTTAAATTCAGAATACTGATTCAATCTGCATAAAATTAATCAAGTGTGAGCTAAAATTTAATTCTGTTAAACTTCCCTTAACAACTTAAATTTAAAGAATCAAATTACTATGTTTGTCATATTTTATGTACAAATTAAGACTTCGAAATAAATTTAATAAAAGGAAATGACATGTGAACATAAATCGATAAATTTTTCGTGGCTCCATAAAAATCAGAAAGGGAAATGTTATCTGTAATGACTGGGCTAAAGAATTTGTTATCTGTAATGATTGGACTAAAGAATTTGGAAGGCTTATTTTCTCGTCTAATATTTTTTCACTGCATTTAAATTGTTAATAAGTTGTAGAGTATAATATGTCATTTTTAAAGTCAACATTGAATCAGAACAATAGTGAATAATAAGGTGTTGAGAATTAAAAATAGATTTCAAATTATTATGTGATATTAATAAAAGTCACTTTGACTTAAAATTCTTCAAAGGCTAACTATTTGAAAGGCATTATATAGATGCAAAAAATGGATTTTCTTCAAAAATCTTTGAGCATATTTCCACTAGTCTCATTACATTGTGTTATTTTAACCAGCTTTCCCTGTGCACGATGATACCATTTACTCTTGTACTCACAATAAAATACAATTGAATTGACTCTTCTCCTTTTAATGGCAAAATGTTTCATTCCAATGATAAAATGATTTGTTAATACATACTGAATTCAGTATAATTTGCCTATTTATTACATAATTATTTTTGCTTTCTTACACAGTCCTGAATGATGGCAAAACTGGCTTCCTGTATTAGAATTTGAAACAAAGATGTCTGATTCTGGGCATCCAGGAAGAGAGTTCTTCCTCCAATTTGTTCCTTCCCTTAGAAGCCCAATTCACACCTGGCTCCCGAAACAATTCCTATATGTCTTGGCACTAAAAGCATGTTTAGGAACTCAAATAAATGAGATATTAGGGGTTCTCTTAAGCTCTCAACTCAATGCTGAAGCATATTTGTGCCTGATGAAAAATATGAGCAACAGAAATTCAGAGATGATCAATATGTGTTTTTAAATTATGGAATCAAGTGTGAAATGTTGGAGCTATCCCTTCCTCTTAAATGTCCACTGCCTATGCCGTGGCAGGCAAACTATCTACTCAGTAATTCTTAAAATATTAAAATGTAACATTTACTTCAAATTACTTCTTTTTATGACAAACCATACATTTTCCATACTTTGACAATGCTTTCTAAGATGAATTTTATTAAGTGCACTTCAGATAGTTTTACTGCCCATAATCCCTTAATGAGCTGAAGAAAATAGAAATACAGAAATTTTATTATTTATGTTATATTATATTTTATTTTAAATATTTATATTTACTCATATAAATAAATTAAAAATATTTATATATTATTGTATTTATATTACTTATAATGTTTTGTACCCCTTGTAAATATAAATATAGATCATTATTAGATATGTGAGTTTGATGAACAGAGTTTGCCCCATGTTTAATTATGATTAAATATATCAATTACATCTGTTCTTTTTTAATTAAATTAAAAACAATATTATTCTACATACCAATCCAAGTTCGCTCTATAGCTGTTCTTAACTAGTGTATTTTTTAACATTTTAAAATATTTTAATTATTTTTTCTTTGTATGTGTGGGTGCGTGTATGTGTGTTATCTGAACATGCCTACAGAAGCAAAGCTTTCAGATCTCTTAAAACTGGATTTACAGACAATGGTGATCTATGATGTGAGTGCTGAGAATCCAAAACAGGTCGTCTAATAGTGTTTGCAGGCCAGTGCTATTAAGTAAGGGTCATATCTTCAAATCTGAGTACTCTGCTTTTATTTTTTCCAAATTCATTCAAACTTTAATAAAACTGTTTTCCACTGCTTTAAAATAAACAGGCCTATTTATTGTCAACACTATTCATCTTTTACAAAATTCTTTAAATATATTCTTTTATTATTTTTATTACTTTAATTTTAAATAGCTTGCTTCACATGTAAATCCCAGTTCTCTCTCCTTCCCCTCCTCTCGCACCCCAGCCATCCCCCCAGCCTCCCACCCTATCCCCACTTCCTTCCACATAGGGGATATCCAGAGTCCGTCATTTTGCTCAGGGCAGAGTGCAGGCACTCCGCTAAGAGTCTAGGCTGAGAGAGCAACCCTCTTTGTTTTATGGACACACGAAGTCCGTTTGTATGCCAGGGATAAACACTGATATACTGCCCAGGGCCCCATAGGTTTCCCAGGCCTCCTCACTGACTCTCACAGTCAGGGGGTCTGGATCAGAACCATGCTGGCCTCCCTGATGTTGGTCTATGGTCCAGGAGTTCTCCCCCGTTCAGATCAGGTGTCTCTGCTGGTTTTGCCAGCCCATTCTTTGCCAATTTGCTCATCGCTCCTCTCTCTCTGTCACTGGTTTCATGGGTTCAGTTCAGTGTTTAACTGTTGGTGTTTGCCTCTGCTTCCATCAGTCACTGGATGAAGGTTCTAGGATGGCATGTAGTGTAGACCTTAAGTTCATTATAAGGAATTGGCATTTAAGTGGTCTCTCCACTATTACTTAGCTTGCCAGTTGGTGTCATCCCTTTAGATCACTAGAGGTCTCACTGGTGCCAGGTCTGTCTTCTAACCTATGACTTCCTCTTTTATGGTATTTCTCATCCTGTTCTCCCCCTATTTTACCCCCCACTCAATATTCTAATTAAGCCCCTAATAAAACAAAGACATCTCAAAAATATTCTCATATTTTATTTCTAAGATTATAACATATTTACTGTATTTTCCTTCTCTTTTCTTCTTCCACAAACCCCTATATACCATTCCTTTGTCCTTTTCAAATTCACGTCCTTTTACATTAATTTTTATCACAAGCATATATGGATATGTACATATATTTGTGCTGCTATATATAAATTTCTGTATACTGTTACTTGTATATATGTTTTCAGGGCTGACCATTCAGTATTGGATAAACAATTAGTGTAATCTTTCTTGAGGAATACTATTAATCCTACTTCCAGCCTTCCTTAGCGGTCTTCAGTTCTTTGTGTAGGGTTGGAGTATTATGCTACTATCCCTGTTCATTTTTTCCATGACTATTGGTGTCATGCTTACTCAGCTCATGTTTGGATAGTCATGATGAGGAGATTTTACAAGTGTCGTTTCTGACATTATTAGGAGAGAGAATCCCAAAGGAAATTCCCTCTTATTATGGCTCTTACCACATTTCCACCTCCTCATCAACAATGTTCCCTGATCCTAGGTGGAGAATGAATTGTAGATATATCCATTGGTACTGGGACTTCCAACTATGTATTTTGATTGGTTGTGATCTTCTCTAGTTGTGTCTACCTTTTGGAAAGAGAATTTTCTTTGAAGAAAATTCTGTGGCATAAGAAAAAATATGTGGTATAAGGACAAACATTTATATTATTGTTAGATATTATGCTTGTTTAATAAATAATGGTTATAGATTCTCCTCCAATATCTACATCTTCACTAACATGAAGCAGTTAGCTAGGTTTCTACCACCAGACTTGATTTCTCTTTTGTGCATGGCTCTTATGTTCAATTAAGACCTGTCAGTTGCTGCCAAGGCTATTTTGCCAGTCTTGAACCTTTAGGGTTATCATGACATGCTTGATAATTGGTGTGTTTCATGGGCATCATATCTTTACAGGACCTTTGGTTGCTCCTTCCTTTGTAAGCTTTCATGTTACTTCTGAAACTATGGAAACAGGAAAATGGGAAACAGGCATTCAGGAAAACGGGAAAATGAGAAACAGGCATTCAGGTAATTTCCACTCATGGTTATCTGGGCGTTGTTTGTGTCTTCTCCAATAGAGACTTACCTTACACCTCTGGGGGTCAGTAAAGGGCAACAGCAGTAGGGAAGGCTCTGGGACAACCCAACTAACAAGTCATAGTTGACTTCTCCTTTCTAGTATTGATAATTTTTAGGTGGTTGTTGGCTCTTTGAAGGAACATTGTCAGCCTAGATGACAAAAGTTAATTAAAATAGTTAGGTATAATTATACACAGAATTACAAGTATTATTGCTTTTATCTAAGTAAATAGTTTTTCTTTATGGTCTTTTGAGACATTGTCATTGTTGTATTATCCTCCTATTTCCTCCTTCTTTACTTATATCCCTCTTTTTCCTACAAATGCCTCCTTTTCCACACTTCTATCAGATCATTGTACTACAATAATCACCTTTACCCTCTTGCTATCTTCTGTATTTATTTTTTAATTATGTAATTTTGATTTTTCTACTAGGTAAATGCAATATTTAAATGAAAATGTAAAATTTTATTAGAGAATTTAGATGACATTTCTGCAAATACCAACAAATTAATGTCTATTAATGACTTAGTAGCATTTTATTTATTCAAATTTTAGACTTTTCTAAGTTAGTATGATTTTTTTGCAATTAGTTTTTTCTAAGTTAAAAAGCAAGAAAGAGTTAGTGTGGTTGCTCAGCAGGTAAAAGAACTTGTATACACATGCGTGCTTTGGCACATACCTATGCATCTACATATACAAAATAAATAACTTAATAGATATATACATAAGGAAATGTAATAAAAACATAACAAAGGAACACCCAGCAAGGGAGTAATTACAAGATACCATTCTTCACCTTAAGCGATAATACAAATTTGAATGAACAAAAAATAAATTTATGTCGTGTTGTGCATAGCATTTGATGGCTATACTGTAAACTCTGAATATTGTACTTATATATGCAATACTACTTTGAATCCTAATATTGAAGATAACATCTTGCAAATCACATTTCCTTTAAGCTGAAGGTAAAGCTGTTTCATATTGGCATAATCCTCACAAATCAGAAAGCACTCTGGCAGTGAGCCCTCTACTAAGCAAGATTGGAGGTAAGGTCTGGTTTGACTAGTTCAAAGAGTGTTGAAGTGCTTTGAGTCTTCTTTTGTAAGCCCTTCTTTCTCTCATTAAGGGAGACAGAATCTCAGCTGGCATCATCTGAGAAAGCAACAATTCCTTCAAGAGCCCTGAGGCTATAGCAATGACATCTCTGAAGTTACAAATATCTGTGTAATAACCCTTTTACTCAAAGAAAATGCATTACTGACTCCAATATATTCCTTTGATTTTTATAAACAGAGGCAATTCTGTCTTGTGATATATTGCTGCCTACTGAATTGGAAAGAGTCAGCATGCTTATATAAGACTCCTCGATTAGAAGTTTTGTTCATCTCTTTTTCTTTGCACTACTATAGGAAAGCTGCCTGCCAGATGCCACACACTTGACAGTTTTTGAGATACTGATTTTTTTGTGAGAATTCTCTCTAAAGGAGAGAGGAAAACTAAAAGTAAAATTGTACACCATGTTAGCATATATCAGACACAATACAGTATTCCATTGGAATATTTATTTGCAAAAAATTATAGTTTATTTAATGTAGCCATTGATAATTCTTTAGACATTAAAAACAAATATTTTGTCAGCATTTATATTATTTCCTGTTTTATTGTTCCCTTTCGGAACATTACATATATTAAACAAAGTATATTTCTATTTTAACATACATTTCGCCAAACTACCTGTAAAGGACATTACCATCTCCGAGGTGGTAATAGATTTAAAATTTGGAAAATTTTTTGGGGTATATATTTATCTATAGCAGCAACTGGATTGCTAGGTAAATACTTGCCTCACTAATATAAATTGAGGATGCTTAATTAATATTTGATGCATGATTGATTTTCTGATGACATGGAGTATATAAGATGTGTTAACCAGAGATACAAAAAGGACTACAATCCATACAATTTACACTTTCTAATGTGGCACACCAAATCAGGATTATTGTAAATTAATATCACTTTCTTTTCTTGATGTAACCATTTTTTTCTCTGGATATCCCTAGCTGTCCTGGAACACACTGTAGACCACGTTCACCTCAAACTTGCAGATGTGTCCTCCTCTGCCTCCCAAGTACTGGTATTAAAGGCATGTGTCACCACAACCTTGGTCCACTGGGGTTGTCATTGTGCTTGTCTTGATGAGATTTCATCTTCTTTGTTTTCTATAGATTTCTGTACACCACAGAAAATACCCTGGTCCTCTGGCATTACACTTCCTAACTGTTCCCATAATGTTATCTGAATCTTCGGTATAGGGGTTGTGTTGTACATATGCAAATTGGGTTTGAACATATAATAGTCATCTGTTATCTAGATTTTAACCAGTTGTGGTTTTCTGTAATGATCTCAGACTCTGCAAGAGTGAGATAATTTGATAAAGTGTGAGTGCAATACTTACCCGTAGGTATGAGTATTAGAATGCAGTTAGGAATTAGGCTGTTTAGAACATTGGAGGTCATCTACATATCATGGTCTCACTAACCTTGAGGAATAGTTGAGTTACCAGCACTAGTCATGAGTTCTTTCCTATTGGGAAGGCCATAAGCACAATCAAAGGGCTGTTGTTAACCCCCAAGTTTGTAAGTGCCACTATTGCAACTTTGAGAATGTTTCTGCATTGATATTTGTGGTTCACAGGATTTACAGCTGTGTTTATAGTTATTTTACTAACTTTAGACTGTTCGGTACTTTAGACCTCTAAAAGCTATTCCTCCATATGTGGGGATCCTGGCAGTAGGACCATGATACAAACCTGGTACCTGAGGTAGTTTAGTGGAGCTCATTCCTTGGGGAGGGATGGCACGCTCAGTGGCAATAGGACTATGATATTATCCTGGAACATGGGCTAGCTTGTTGGAGGTGATGATGGGATGCCATGCTCAGTCTTAATGCATGGTAGAGGGGCCTGGCCCTGCCCCAACCTATTGTGTCAGACTATGTTGACTACGCATGGGAGAACTTATACATAAGGAGGAGTGGACTAGGGGTGAGGAGGGTGGAAGTAAGTAAGGGGGGTGAGGGTAGGGATAGGAGGGAGAAGTGTGGTTGGATTTTAAAATGAAATCATAAAAGAAAATTGGACAAAAATAGTAATTACACTAAATCAATTGCTTTATAAATGGCAGAGAAGAATCATGGACACAGTGCATTCACTAACTATTTCAAATCACCAGTGACATAAATTTCTTAGATTAAAACATATTGGAAAATATTTCTATTCATTGAGAGAACAGCCAATCTACTACAATGTTTGAATATGATTCAAAAAGACTAACATTTTAACTCAACATCTATTCTTTAGTTCATGTATCAAAGACACAGTTTAATATTCAAGTCCAATTATTTAAGTAATAGCAGCTATAAGATTACAGTAGGGTATTATCTGGGTAGACCTGGACAAACTACGAGGAAAATCCTACAAAATATCTTTCCTGGTTGGTCCTTTGTCGAGCAACCCTCACCTGGGAAGAGGAAACTCTTAGTTAAGAAAATGCCTCCATCAGATTATCCTGTAGGGAAGCTTGTTAGTAAATTTCTTGATTAATGATTTTTATGAAGGACCCCTCATATTGTAGGTACTACTGAGACTAAGGATGTAGTTCCAGGTTGCAAACGAAAGAAGACTTAACAAGTTATATGGAGAAAACCAACAGTCTGTCTGTGGGCCTCCATTGTTTTTCCTTCAGCTTCTGAGTCCAAGTTCCTGAACTTGACTCCTGTCCTGCCCGCCTTGATGGTGGACTGTAATACAGAAGTCTCTTTCAAGTAAACATCTCCTCCCAAGTTTAATTTTGATATAGAAAAAAATAGAACAAAGCTATCATTCTGAGATAAAATTAACACGTGATTTATACCATGTAAAAAATCAAAATTAATAAAATAGTAGAAGAAAGCTGTTTCTAACCTCACAAATGGATTTGTGTGTTTCAGTCCACCAGGCATCCTTCTGTTTGCATGGGGATAGAAGCTATTCCCTTGGGCATAAAAAAAAAGCTTCAATACTTTGAAACATGAATGAAGGTCAGAAATTAGTGATATAAATCGCTAAAATACAGGGACAGCATGATAAAGTTAGGTTTAACTGAGACAAAACTGAACTGTTCAGAGGTGATGATAAAAATCTTCTCATGAGGAATCTTAGTTTTAATTAAGCCTGTAGAACAGATGTATTTATTCTAAACAACATTAAATTTAACTTCTATGACTTGGTGGATGGAGCTAATAAAAATATTATATATACAAGTATGTAAAATAATATATAAATGTTTTATATATTTTGTTATCCAATAAGTGATGGTTTATTCCCCATAACATACTATATTTAAAACAAATATTTATAACTCTATACATTTCAGTATCTATAGATAGATATCAAGAAATCATTACTTAGTAGACAATCTGACAAATATACACATTAGTATACAAGCACACACACACACACATAAAAACACACCAAACACATTTGGTGTTTATGGGTGGAATGACTCTATAAAATATTGCATACTGAATACCTGGCTAAATGGACTACGAATGTGAACATATTTCAAGATGAGATCCTTTTAAAGGTTAATTGTGCTCTTTAGGGCAAGCCCTAATGCTGTATTTAATGAGCCAGTGTTTGGGACACAGAGACTTATAAAAAGAAGAAGTAAAGTCTTATGGAGAAGTTACCAGACACATGTAAACCACAGGCAAGGAAGCCTCAAACAGAATAAATCTTCCTGACATATTGATTCTTGTCTTCTACCCTTCAGAAAATGAGATAATAAATATGTATCTTTATATCTACTTAAAGAGAAACCCCTATTGATTTTTACAGGATTTGAATCTTAACTGCAGGTTTTTGCCTATGCTAGGTATAAGTCAGCTAAATATTGGATATTGGTTAAAATGCCTTGTGTCGGAAAATATCTTGATGAAGTAGTTCTTAGCATAGATATAATTTATTTTTAAATGTGACATAATTAAGGTGTGTTGCTAGCTATGTTTCTCTGGATTTGCATTGATTTGTGAGTGACCTCGCAATAAAATTGTGGGGTTTCTTTGTTTGTTTTCTTGTTTATTTATTTTGAGACAGGGTTTCTTTGTTAGCTTTGGATCCTGATTGGCATTAACTCTGTAGACCAGGCTGGCCTGGAACTCACAGAGATCCACCTGCATCTGCTTCCCAAGTGCTAGGACTAAAGATGTTCACCACCACTGACCAGCTCCCAGTAAAAATATTCCATGATTTCAACATGGTGTTGATTATTTATACTATATATGACAACTGCAGTTGATTAGCAAATTTTCATGAGCATTTTTATTTAATCATATTTTAATATTATGCTTTATTTTGTAATAACTTTCATTTGAGTACTGCAACAATCAGGAGTTATTAAATATTTAGCATATAGTTTTTATTTTTGGATGCACACATACACAGACATACATAGGTATATGTAATCACAATTAATGACAAAAGAGATCATGAATTTGAAAAGGAGTATATGAAAGGGTTTAGGATGAGAAACGGAAAAAGTGATGTTACAAAAATAATTTAAAATAAAAATAGTTATAAATCAAGTTAATTAAGTTCAGAAACAAAAAGTAATAAGCATTACTGTGATAATATTTTTCCTGACAATTGGTAAGTACGTAGACCTGTCTCCATTTCTTACCTAGCTTCCAAAGAGGTTATCTTTGTGTTACCAGCAAAGATAGAACAAATCAACATAAAGACAAAGTAAACAACTGTGCTGTTAAAGTAGTGACCTATTCGTACTGTTTTATTTGCATTTTTGAAGAATCTAGTAAGATGATATTACATTTATTTGAATAGATATCAACTAGGACTTCCTAACTTTAAATTTCTGTGAGTCAAAGAGAGGAGATATAGCTCAATGGTAGCATACTTGAGCAGACTAAACAAGCCTTGGGTTTGATTCACAGACTAGAAAGACATGTTGTGAACTTGCTGTCTATGATATTGTAAGCATATACTCCCACACATAGAGTGGCTGAGTTCAAAGAATCCAGAATTGCAGGCCGGTTTATGTTATAAAATCAGACTTTCTTTGAAAATATGTATTAATAAATACATCAGTAAATAGTAGTGAAACAATAACAAGAACATCAAAAGAGAAGATATTCTCAGAAGTGAGATTTTGTTGACAGATAGATGAGTTATAAAAATGGCACAGTATAATAACATGTTTCATGAGTATCCTCAAAAGAGAGCTCAGAGTTTCCCTGTCAGTATGTTGTCTTCCTATATCTGCAGTAGCTTGTCTGCTACACACCTGTTCACTTCCATCAATCTTCTCGGGACAAATGAAGTACTGCCTTGCACACATTAAGTTGAATGATACTTATAGAATTGTTCAATGTGTCATTTTAAGAACTTAGGTATTCATAGAGATGAAATCAACATATTTAACCACATATTAATATTAATAATAATAATTGTTCAATGTGTCATTTTAAGAACTTAGATATTCATAGAGATGAAATCAACATATTTAACCACAACAACAATAATAATAATAATAATAATAATAAATCCTTTATCTAGGGAAAAGCATAGTACATTAGCAATGAGATAACAATTGAGAGGATTCAACAACTATCATATGATCTTCATATTAGTGTTTGTGCACAGAGTGTATAAGCAAGGCCATTTGCTGTGTATTCCAACAATCTTTTTAGTGTGTCTTAATACAAATTTTCCTATTAATAAATGTTTTGTACCTAAATATTTTTGATATACTTTTTGGTTAAGTATATCCCAACCCTCCCAAAATACTCCTTTACTATATTTGGTTTCTCATAAACATTTGCTCTCATGAAAAAAATTAAACCATTTTGCTTTGTACATTAAAGCAGGAAATAAGAAAGATTTTTTAAATTCATGGTATCATATTTTGGTTTATTTGTATAGTCTATATCCGTTAACTCTACCACTACCGACATTGAAATATAAGGCTAAAATTGATATGACAATTAGGTGAATGGTAATCTTAAGCAGAGTGATTTTATGTTTAACTGTGCTTGACTAGGTTAGATCATTTATGCTAGGAAAATAAATCTTGACATTTATATGGATAATTTTGTGGCTTACTTGTCAACCTTCCTGTGAGACATGGATCTGATTAAACTGTGATTGAGAATGAGAAGTGCAATACATTATTAATGAACTCGGGGTAATTGTGAAGTTTTATGACTTAGAGATCGTTTGAAATTGGTTCCATGGTCAGTTTGAGAAATTATGAGAATCCACCTTCCTCAGATTGTGCTGATAGCTCGGCATTAGTCATGGTCTCCCCACAGCCACTGCCGAGACGACACTAATGACAGTCATTTTGTGGCGTGACCATGCATTAGAATGCCTTTAGAAGAGCATGAAATGTCAAATATTGAAGTAAAGATTTTTCAGCAGTTCTTGGCACTAAAGTCTTTATATTCCCAGAAGTTTAAGTAAGTTTCTTGAAATTATGAACCATCTACAGTAATCGTAAAATGAGTAGAAAATATAGATTAAAAATCATTTAAGTTATTTTTAAGTAGTTATCAATTTGGACCCTCAAAATCACTTGGCCAAACATACATTGAGAAAGCAATATACAAGTATGATAGTTAAATATTTCTGTTTAAATGACTTTTATATCAATAAATTGATTACTCACAGTTTTAGTATATATATGTATATGTATATATATATAAACATAAAAGCATATGTATTTTTAGTCTGCTGAGAAATTTCTTCAATCAACACATAATGTTATTAAATTTGAAATTAAATAATTAAGGTTACATGATCAATATAAGTTTACAAAAATACCAAATTATGAATAATTTGAGTCTAAGAAGCATAATAAATAGGGTTTGTGTCTAGATATTCTTGGTTCCAAAGTGTTTTAGTCTCTCTGTTTAAATAGGTGTGGAGTAGCAGAAGGAGGGACAATGGTTGAAATGTTTTGTATAGACAGTCTGATGAACCTTCCTGCAAAAGCATTTAGAATTAAGAATTCTCTGAAATACTAGAAATAGTCATTCTAACACTTGCCACAAATAAACACAGAAATTGTTTCATTATCAGATCAGCAAAGTGCTGCTACATAATAAAAGCATGACATTGCAAACAATATTGGAATTGCTTCATTATGAATAGTTACTACTATGAAAGGAATTGGGTACCATCTTTGTGATACCTGATTTCAGAGGTAGCTCAAAATGGTTTCAGTAAGGATTTAGCTGCCTGCTGAATCTTTAATTTAAACTGCTCATATGTATATAGACTCCTCTGGTTACATGGATATTTTTTCCTTGTTTATAGCGGCTTTCTGTTTTCATTTTTTTTAGTTATTTTAAATTTATTTTACATTCCAACCACAGTTTTCCCTCCCATTCCGTCACCCACCTCTTGTCTCCTCCCATCCCTACTCAACTTCCCCTTAGAACAACCCCAGTCCACTCCTCCTCACAGGTAAGGTCTCCCATGAAGAGTCAACATTGTCTGGCACAATAGATTAGGGCAGGATAGGCCCTTCTTCCCATGCATTAAGAATTCAGCATGGCATCCCACCAAGGGGACTGGGTTCAACAAGATACCTCATGTACCAGGTATGTATTGTAATCCTACTGCCAGGTTCCCCTAAGTTGGTACAAGCTTCACAACTGTCTCCCACTTAGGGAGGGCCTAGTTCAGTCCTCTGGAGTCTCTACAGATGTTGGTCTAGAGTTCAGGTGTTTCCATGAGCTTGGTTCATGTGTCTCTACAGATTTCTCCATCATGATCTTGATATTCCTTGTTTATATATTCCTTCCTATATCTCTTCGATTGGATTCCTGGAGCTCGTTCTGGTGCTTGGAAGTGTTTAACTGAGTCTTTAACATAAATGTCCAAAATTCAAGGGTACCCACATTCATAAAAGAAACATTACTAAAGGCTACATGGATTTTAAACATGAGTGAAAGAGATACATTATTTGTACTACTAAAATAAAGTCAAAGAAACTAAAGTACTCATGAATGTGAAAATATGCTAAGTTGGTGCTTTTGAAATACTGAAATAGTTTCATCCTGAAACAGTCCATTCCATGTTTACTCAAGTTATTAAAAAGTTGAGGACTTCAATAATTGGTTTTCTTTTATAAAGAAAATCAATCAAAACCGAAAACACTTGTGCCATTTTTGACAAAAAACAAAAACAAAAACAAAAACAAAAAACAAAAAACACAATTCTTTAGAGGCTTGTAGACTTCAAATCCACACAAATCAATCTCTCACTCTTTCAGTTCACCATCTATATGGTACACATATTTTTTCCGAGCTGTCCTTAAGAAGTGTCATATACTGAGGCAGAGTTAAATGTCCATGTTAACTATCAATCAAAATGCAAGTTGCAGAGGCCATTCTTCCAGTAGTGACCTTTCAGTTGTAAAAATTCTGTACTAAATTTGGATGGACTTTGCTATGACTGATGGGGTGGGGAGAAAACTCAGGAGGAAAACATTATTGATGAGACAATTATTGGCCTAAGAAGCCAAGTGGAGGTGATATTGATCCAATCCCTCTTGATATTGAGAAACAATCCATCAAGCTACTGTTTTAGCTTTCCTTTCCTCACTCAGGATCACACTGTGCTCACCATAACCCTGTTCCATGATGGAGTCCAGTTCCAGCATCATTTTCAGATGCACTGGACCTGGCTACACCAAAAGTCTGAGCACAGGCTTCCTTCACTATGCTACTTACAATGATCAAGTGGAGATGGGATCTGAGGACTCTGCTGGAGGATTGTGACTCTAAAGCAGTGGCTAAGGCTGAGTCCTTATAGAAAGGTGATCTCCCTTTCACACTCTTCTTCTACATTCAGTTCTCCTTGTTCACTTTAAGAATGTTCTTTTGGCCATTCCTACTTAATCAAAATAAAACTATGTATAATTTTTTGGTAAAAGAAAACTCTTAAAGTCCTTCCCCTTCCCTCCCATACAAATGTTTCTATAAAAATGCTAATTCCATTTTATGAATTGATGAAGAGTCAAGACCTTTAGGTTACCCAGTTAATGGTTTTCAAAATATCAGTACTGGAGGCAAAAATTATATGTTTATCTTATTTGTTGGTGAACAAAGGTATCAGAAATGGGTCAAGAAAATGAATATAGAAAAGGTTGAAACACATAAATATATTAGAATTTTTGTTGTAAAATATGGTCTTAATAATAGTTGTAAGTTCAATGACTTTATTTTTTCCCAGTAATATCCAATATAATATAAGTATAATTTTTAATGTTTTGACAGCTATAATAAAATTGTTAAAATTTATATAAAAATTAAATTTAGTACATCAAACATTGGACAAATATTTAAACATTATTAAAATTATGTACTCCATTTTCTAGCTGAAAATTTTATGATGGTGGATAATCTTTACTGCCAACTTGACAGAGTTAAAGCTGACTATGGGACTAGTAAACTACATAGCCTTAGGTATATCTGCAAAGACATTCAGGGATCTGACATAATCAGTCGGTTAAATCCCTGATGATTTAAGAATATGATGATGTTGTTGGCAAAGAGTAGAAGTTTGACACAGGGCTTGCTTGCTAGAGAAGTGTGTATGGGAGAGTTGAGCACCAGATTGCTTGGGTCTCTTCCTCTACCTAGCTCTGCTCTTCTCATTATGTTAGGAATTGTGATGCTCTACCACACCCTCCCCATCATGATGGACTACAATAAATCTTCCAGTCTTCAAGTCTCTTTTCTAAATATAGAGCATCTTAATTTGGTACTTGTCTTTTCAATTAAATTATTTAAATTCTATATGAATTCATAGAATGTATTGTCAATGATATAAATTTAAATGCCTCCAGCTTCCTAAAGACGTTCCGAATTTTCAAGTAAGTGAAATTATTGTAAAATTTAAATTAAAAAATTAAATTTATACTGAACATATTTAGACATTTTAATATATAGTTGATAAAATTTCAAGTGTCATCAATATACCCATTAGAAATTATATCTCTGAATTTTTATATGAAGTAAAATTCCCTTATCAGAGGAAATGAGCCAGCTTGATGTTCAATGAATTATGTGGTACTCATTCTCCAAGGTTAGTAGAGAAATTCATTTTTTACGATAAGCTGTTACTTACAATGTCATAGCTACCTAAATTGGTCTTCTCAGATATTTATGATATACACTAGTTCATCTCTCGATGCATCATGCTTCCAGCATCGTTTCTGTTTTGAAAGTGTCATCTGGTCACACTGGAAATTCACTCCTATGAATAAAAATATAAAATTTCAAATATTACTGCAATGTCCAGCATATGCTGCTGGAAAATATGTGGCTTCAAGTGTACAGTAAACTTCTCATTTTCCATAAATTAATTTAAGTAGCTATTTTTATAGTAACTTTTCATGGAAACAACCACTGGGATTCACAAATACGAAGGAGAAAATCAATTATGGTTCAATAATGCCAGTCTCCCAATCAATTAGAAATTAACAGAAGTGCCTTATTTACAGGAAGTCAGTGGCATAATTTTCTGACAGGCTTCTTTTCATCTGTGAATATCAAGCATCATTTATTTAGTCGTAAAACACAACACCCGGAATCATCTGAGGAAGAGCATGCATATATTTATGCCAACAACAATAAAGTGATTTCAAAGAATTGTCTTGTTGTTCTACATTGTTCAATGTAAATGTATATTGACATACATTTAAAGTTTTACTGAACCTTGAATATGAAGTGGGAACCATGGAAAAGTGAATTTGGATTATTTCATATCTTCTGGTGTTGCAGGATCCTGACGAGTGTCCGTTGGGGGTGGGGGAAAGGAGGCATGACACCTGCCACACAGGCATGGGGAACAACTTGAAATGACAAGCTCAGTTTATTCCAGGAATGCAAAAGCCTTATATACTCCCCAACTCTGCCCAGGGGGAGGAGTCACGCTGAGCTGGCCTATGATGGGTACTCACCTGTGCATGCTCTAACTGTCAGACTGGGCTGGCTGTCAGGTGACATCAACTGCTCATGCTTTAGGCCAGCTGTCAGGACCATTGAGCCTCAGTTTTCCCAAATTTCGGTAATAAGAGATCATGTTATCGCTTACCAGCATTGAAAAAGATACATTTTACACATCAGCAGACTTTTGCATATGTTCACCAACTTCAGCAATAGAACTCTGGTATTAATTTTGATTTTCATTATTCTAAGAGAAAATTGGGGAAATAACCTGTTTTAGGTTTAAAATATGTGTTTGTTTTATAAAACTTAGCGCTGCATCTATTTGTATGCTTGTATAACATTATTACTTTTTCATACTACATTATTACTTTTTCATACTACATGAAACCTTAACAAAGACCAATACCATTTGCCTCTGTATCTCACTGGTTTAGTGCTGTGGGATTATCCTTCAGCACACTGTAAATATATTTTGCCCTCATTGGTTATTAAAGAAGGTGCTTTGGCTTATACCAAGGCAGAATATAGCTAGACAAGAAAGCCATGCTGACTACAGGGTGAAAGAGGTATAGGGTCGAGGAGAAAAATGCCAGCTGCCCAAGGAACACAATGCCAGCAGACCAGTAAAGACATGACCATGTGGCAATACATAGATTAATAGAAATGTGTTGATTTAAATGTCAGAGCTAGTTAGCAATGAGCCTGAACTATAGTTCCAGCATTTTGTAATTAATATTAAGGCCCTGAGTGATTATTTAGAAGTGACTGGGGGACAAGAAACCTGTCTACAATGTAGTTTGTTAATCTATTGATTCATATAAATTCGATATACTTTTAATCTCTTTGACTATTCCCAGATGACACACAAGAAAGTGTAATTCATGCAGAAATCTTGTAAATGTGTACTTACACAACATGTGTACCTCATAGGATGTCTTTATGTTAAGGTCACAACTATACACACAACAGGTTTTTTTTATTATGCACAGCTTATTGGTCAGCTCGGGCAAATAAAACACTTACACTTGACTTATGCATCCTGAGTTAGTAGCAGTATCAGAGAAATGATGTGGAGCATGAACCTCCTTCTATGCCTAGCATAAGCTTTCTAGAAAAAAACTAGAGTGAGTCATTACCTTATTGAATAGAGTTTTTTATATATTTTTGTACTTCAGCTGAGTGTGGACTATTCTTCACTTCTTCCACATAACTGAATCCTTGTTTCTTGGTATCTAACTTTCAATTCAATTTTCTTCCTGGCATGGTGGTGAACACCAAAGGGTTCGCTGAATAGCTGGGAAGGATTATTTGATTGGGAAACCCAAGTCTTTTACTTTCTAAAAGTGGCTCACATATCCAGTAGAGTCAAAGGCTTGGCTTCTCTCCACATTGTTCTTAAGAGTATGTAAGTTCTAACAACTGAAATATTCTCTGTGTCTCCTAAATACATCATTGTGAGAGGATGATCAATAGTTCACTCCAATAGGCCTAAGGATATGTCTTGGTTTCTTTTCAAGTTGCTCTGATCAAACATTTTAACAGTGAAAGAATTTTGTGTTAGTTATATCAACACAGCAGGATAATAAAGGACTTCTCTACAGCAACACTCCATAGGCAGTCCACAAGAACCTGTTTAAAGGGGTATCAAGGATTTATTAGGATAACCTCACAGATGCACAACATGGTAAATAACCACCATGTATTTCCATTCTGTCTGGTGACAAATGGAAACAGCAGTTCAATCATCAACCATGAGAAGAGAGAGAGCGACTGTCCATCTCTTTCCTTTTAAGAGGTCACGTCTGCAGACAAGAACTGCTGCCTCTATCTGGCCAGACAACCCAAGATCATGGGCACAGAGAATACCCACTATAACACTACCCACGAAGCAAAGTAAAATGGATGCACACTGTTTTTCAGCTCTGTTTCTCCATTTTATTCAGTTCAGAATCTCAGCCAAAGATTGGCACAACCCCAATGGATATGCTTTACCAACCGAATTAACAAAGCCAAAGATAATTCTCAAAGACATTTCAAGTATCCCATCTTCTCTGTCTCTCTCCCTCTCCCTCCCTCTCTGTCTCTCTCTCTGTCTCTCTGTCTCTCTCTTTCTGTTTCTCTGTCTCTCTGTCTCTCTGTCTCTCTCTCTCTCTCACACACACACACACACACGGACGCACACACACACACTTGTAATTTTGTTACCTTATAGATATATGGGGTTGTTTGAATGGCAATGGCCCCTCTAGGTTCATGTATCTGAATGTTTGTTTACCAATTGTAAATAAACATTGTAGGAAGGAATAGGATGTGTGGCATGGTTGGAAAAACTGTGTCACTGGGAATGGGCATTGAGGTTTCAAAAGCCCATACAAGATTCATTCCTGCTCTTATTGCCTCATGTCTGTATGAGCTCTCAGCTACTGTTCCAATGCTATGCCTACCTGCAGCCATGCTTCTGAATCCTGGACTCATCCTCTGAAAATGAAAGGGCTAATTAAATGCTTCCATTTCCTAAGTTACCTTGATCAACATGGATCTTCATAGAAATAAAACAGTAACTTAGGTCCTTAGTAAGTCTAATGACCTAACAGTCTAATGTTTGACTACTGCAGGATGTTTTGGCCTTGATAGCAGATATCTTATCTAAATAACAACATATTGGGTTCAAGTGTATTTACACTTGACCCTGAAGGCCACCAAATGCCTTAGAGGATTAAGGGAATTAAGTCTGTTTGTCCCTTATACATGACAATAGAAGTCTTCTGCCACGCCCCGCCCCCCTTTTGGTTGGGTACTTAAGAATAAACCAGAGATGTTTAGAGTTTACTCAATTGCCCTTCCAACTCTATCCTGTATCTTGTTCTTTCTCTTAGCATCTTTACCTACCCTTTCTCAATTCCCACTCACCCTCTCAGGTACAAACATGAGAAGTTGGCTGTCTCCAACTGTAGTCCCACAAATACAGGTTCCCACATATTACATAGCAATGTGAGGCTAATACAAGGCTCCCACGTGTTACTAAATTATAACAAAGATATACTGTATAATTCTATTATATTTCAGGAATATAAGACTCATAGCATATGCCATAGATATAGACATAAATTAACTTAGTGAGACATAAAACCAGTTTCTTACTTGCCCATGTTAGCTCTCATCTACTGAAACTGTATAAGACCATAGTATTGGATGTCTTCAAAATATACCTCATATATGTAATAACTTTGAATTCAATCATATTTACAAGTGTTAAGTACCAAGAAAAATGAGTGCTTAAAGCATGAGAATTGGAAGAATTTTAAGATAGTCTGAATTCATTTCACATGTTATAGATATTTTTCTTTGGTGACTCTAGTTTGTATTAATAGCAGTTGTTATTTATTAGCTTTACCTTTAAAACTGTATAACAAAAAAATTTATTGTCATAAATCTCTTACTGGAGGGACCAGCTCCCCATTTTAGCAGCCATGACAGGCTAACACGTGCTCACTTGAACTTGCCCGATCTTGTCCTGGTCACTAGGAAGTTAGCCGGCAGGGCTGTGTTTTATGGCTCTGGGTATGCTTCACAGAGGAATGTACAACAGTGATGTGCAGAGCATAGCAACTGCCCTGGGAAGGCCGTAACAACCTGTTGACCAAACAACACAGGACAGGTTGTCCAGGCCTGGAAGTGCACTAATCCTGAGACTATTGCATATACCTAGACACTCCCCTTTCGCTGCCCTAAGAGATCCCTGACTCGTGATTTTTCAGGGTCTTTTCTCCAGTTATCTGCTGCAGTGGACAGATGAAATGCCCAAGCTAATATGGCTAGCTTGTTAAACAACAGCAATAAAAGACTCTTTGCCTTTGCATCAAAATGGGCCTCTTGGTGATTTTGGGGTTCAGAATTTGGGCACAACATAACCATTAAATTATACATTTTTCATCTAGACTGTAAAATAACATGTTTTTGCTCAAATCCAACTTGATATACTGGTTTAATACTTGGTTTTCTTTTATGTCAGATACAAACTGCAGTTGACATTGATAGATGTTTTTCCATGTCTTTTAAAAATTGAAGTGTAGGATTTCACTATATTTGCTGGCCAAGTAAATAATAAGATATTTATATATTTTTGGTCTATCAAATGTATTTTCATTTCAAATGAAATATCCAGCTTACTTGAGATTAGAACTGACATGGTAGCTATTTTCCAAGAGACAGTAGAATTCGTTTTAGAATTACGAAGCTCTGAAAAAAATCACTATGTATTTCAATGTACTTTGAGAATATATTTTAAACGTATCAACAAGGATTATGCATTTGCTACTGAAAGAAACCTTTGAACTAAGACAAAGCTGACATTATACTCACTATTGGATTCATCTTTATATTTTCAGAGATTTTCAGTAAGCTGTGCATATCTGTTGGATTATTGGAATATAGTAAATATAAATCAATAGCATATAACATAAATGTATAATTTATTTTATATAATATAAAAAGTAATAACTTCTGCTGATTGGATTGAATTTTCATTTTTCAAAAATATTTGTTGTTTTCCTGAATATGAGGAAACTTTATATTACACTATTAACAAAATAAAACTGAATAACACATGTTAAGTTCACTACAATGCAGTCTTTTACTAAAAATGAATTGTATGAACAAGCACATCAAGCACTATTTTGTTAGTCAATTACTTAAACTTCTGCTGAACAATAACGGTGTCTTAAAACTGCATGAATATTCAAAACAGTGTCTGAGGATCCATGTACTCAACTCTCAAATACACTGAATATAATAAGACATTTGGGTGAGTACCACAGCACAAAATGAAAATTATATACAATTTATTAGGCAGGGATATTTTTAGGATAATTATACACAATTACCATTTCTATTATAATGTGTGGGTTTACTGTATCATCAGCTTCATCTTTAGGAAAATATTGGAATGCTTAGCTCCTGTGCCTTTAGTTACTTAAACAATCTCTGACCATTTCTTCTTTAGTGTCATTATCCCATTTATCAGTCTGAGATAAGCACATTTCAAATTCATAGGTCTTTCATAAAACTAACTTTAATTGTCTAATGTTCAATAATACATATATAGAAGTTGTAATTTTGTAAACTTCGCTAAAACACTCCATTCTTTTCACAAAGCTGTATCCTGGATTTGCGTCTTTTCAGCAGTGCTTTAATGGTCTCCTATGCTAATTCTTCAGCAGAGAAAATGTTGTTACTGCCACTCTGCTACAAAGGGCTGTGTATTATAATTTCTGATTGAATTTATCCTGGAAATGTGTTTAATAATACCATTTTCATAAATTTATTCATCCTTCTCTTGCTATTTGCCTCACAAAGATCTTTATATTTAATAAAACTTAGCTATATACTCTCTCTGAGTGGTTTAAGTAACCTGTGATAAAAGCAGACATCATTGAGAACCTAGGTTAGAGTTGTAGGAAAATCATTGAGGAAAATTCTGTGAGAAAATACCAGCTTGCTGCAACTGTTTCTGCCCCAGAATTTCTGTATTACCTGAACTGTAAATGCTCAGAGAAAAGTATTTACAGAGACCATGAAAAGTATGCCTAAAGTGAGTTCATTCCAGAATTAATAGAATCTCCAAGTTTTGGTATTGTTTCAGAGTGTGAAATAATTCTATGACTTTGTTTTTACTAATAATAAAATATAGTGATCAAGAAACATAGCTTTCTAATTACCACTTAGTTGAAATCATAGACTGTGCCCTATTCCCATTCACAGCATCACCAATGGCACTTATTGAAAACTCTTCCTTTCCCCAGAGTAACCACAATCATGACATTAACAGAATCATGCTCATGATTGTTCCAAGTTTCAAATATTTTTTTCTTAGACAACTTGTTTTGTCCATTTTCTGGTAATTTTTACACATATGTTAAAGTTTAAATATTTTAATACTTTGTTCCAGAACTGAAAACTCATATTGAGGATTATGGATGGACCTGGAGAATTTTTGAAACAAAAAGGAGCTGGCTACAACATCTGACAATTCAAACTTCATTTTACACTGGAGCTAAAAGGATCAAATAGACCAACCTGGAATCTGTGTTTTTGGATAAAAAGATACACAGGTAGGATGTAGGATTTTATGAGAAATTTCTATTTGCCTTCTGATGTCAACAAATTGATATAGTTGCAAGAATGGTTTCATTTAATGAAATGGAGATGTTACAAAAAATCCTAAAGGGGTTTGTTTGTGTTGGTGTTGGTGTCTGTGTATATACACATATATGTAAGATGATATATATATATAGCTCAATAGATGATAGATAGATATATAGATAGATAGACAGACAGACTAAGGTTTGATTTAATAAAATAATGATATTGACCTGGGGTACAAAGCAAAATTAGATAAATCTGTCAAAAGAGCTGTTGGTTTTAAACTGAAAATCTCATTGCCAGAAATGGAATTCCTTCCTATGTGTTGTTACTCAAGGAAGACATTGACCATTCACCCGAAACAATACAGGTTATTTCTATTATATTTGATTGTCCAGAAGAAATTGGTAGTAAAACTCTATTGTTTGCAGATCACCATGAAATCAAACAATTACTGATCTGTATATGTCCTCACAAAACTTTCAAGAATCCCAATCTATGCGAACCCTTTGAGCTATACTTCCAAACTTCCCAGGAATATGAGATCACAGTTACCATAGTAGTAGGACTGCAATGGAGATGGGCAAGTTCATGTCATAGAGACACTATGAAATATGGGAATGTCTACTGCTACTTTCTGTTAAAATACCCTTTCCTTGTTGTAAGATGTAATAAGTTTCACTTATCAAAATCACTTCCTTAAATATCCTTTATTCATGTTACTAAATCATACTCATTTCTTCTATAAACCTTAACTGATAATAAGACTAATTCTAGTTGTAGTGGGATTTCATAAATTCTATAGTGTTTTCTTGCTATTATCACATTTTGCCATTTCTGAAATAAGAGCTAACTAGCTACTGTTGTATCTCTAACATTTGCAAAATACATAAAAATTCATACCATCTCAGAATTTAAAACTGATGTCATCGCTTTTCATCAATTGTGACAAACCAAATAAGCATAATGCAACCATGACTAGGAACTTAGAAGGATTATCTTGTTCTTGAAAATAGGCATGTATGTTATTGCTATATAATTTTAAAACCAAATTTACAGAGTACTTTGGATCAGAGGAGATATTGAAATTTCCAACTAAAATTAAAGCTACGTTTGTATACATTTACCACTTTTTGAATATATTTTTCTTTCATTTTCTCATACTTATCCTACAGACATGGATTATTAGATTTTTAAAAAAAATAAAAGTAGATATCCTAACTCTTAGAAATAAATTGTCATTTTCCTCCTTTAAAAAGCCATTTTCATAAACTCTTTGACAGTAGAATTAGGAAATAGACCATGGACTTTCTCTATTAGGAATAAGAATCCTACAGAGTATTATGGCTTATCACATTGGAATGGCCAGTCTCATTTGATATTCTTCCATAGTTGAACAGATATTTCATAGTCCATCTCCCAATTGTTATATGCACAGTGCCTCATCAGTATCCTCATATCGCTATGTGTAACTATTTGCAAATGAATAAATGCTTTCTCTACATGAGATTAGTATATGATTAGCAAGTGTCTTCTAAGAAAGGAGCTGATTTGAAAGCATAAAATATAACCAATTTACAGAGCTTCCCTGATGAATTCAAGCCTGAATCAATTTGTACTCAGTCTTATGAATGTGTTGTAATTTTGACTAAAAACTGAAACAAGATTATTTCTGTAAATCTAATATCCCATTTCTGAAGAGCTCTCTAATACAAAGTCTACTGTACCATGAAATAGTTCTGTTGTACTTTTCCTTTCAACTCTGATGGCATGCCTAATAAACTCCTGCTTCATTATAAAGAAAAAGCATTCATTTCTGAGATGAAGCATTTTAGGAAAATGGGCTTCCATATTGTCATTCCACCTGATAGACTATTAGGAAATCTGCAAGTGTATAATTGCCAGGAGTAATCTTGTTATTACCAATTGTTCATGACCTGAAAATCAGTTCTAAATTGCTAACGGTGCAATCAGGGATAATTTCTCAAATTTAAGTGGCTCATAGCTTTAAGAAACTTATATAATTTCTCTACCTTCATCTTATCAACTGATAAATATAATCATATTTGGAAAGTGACAGCAGTTAACATTTAATTAGGAACCACATTACTTTATTGCATCTCTATAGTATAAAGATTCTCTGTGGGAAGAAAATAATGACTTGGCGCTAATCAAACTCAGAGTCACGGGCCTTAAAAATAACTTGCATGCAAGACCAATAGTGTTAATGCTAGCTTTTGTGACCTTATGCAATTCAGTTTATTAATTAATTACATCTTTTACTACCATTTGAGTGAATTTAACTTTTACTTTCTCCACTATGACTAAACAGACACCAATTATTTTAATCTGTGAAACAACCTTGGACATTTAAAAAAACTAAATAGAGATAATGTGATCATTTCCTAGCCAGTGACATTAACTTGTTAGGAATATCCTCAAGTGATCATTGTAGTCCACGGCTATTTGATAGGACATAATAACAATTATGATAAACAAAGATTCAAGAGAAAGACGAATTTAAAAAATAAAACCAAAAAATGTGATATATTCCTATATTTATCTTAAAAACCAGAACTAATTGTCAATCCCATAGTTTCATAGTTTCATATAACTGCCTGATGATACCATAAAATTAAAGACTATGGATCTGACTTCATGCATCCTGATTTAGAGTTATTACTTTCCCAGATGAATTTTAAGGAGATTCTATGATTTAAGACTAAAAAAATGTTTAATCAGTACAAGCCAATCAACATCCCATAATCTGCAAGGTAAATATTTGTACTCAATAAAATACATCATAGTTGCAAGATTATTACCTATTTTCAGGTGCTATGATGATTTTAGTTTTTATGTTGTGCTTTCTGGGTAAACTCATCTTCCCATCCTGTTATTAAATACTTGTTAGCTCAGTATGCCAAAATCCTGCATAAGGGGAAACAGATCTGGACAAGAGGTTTCCCCAGGGTTCCTGTCAGTCTGCTGCTTCTGGAGTCCAAGCTGTAAGGGAAGGAGCTTTGACTTGGAATGGTCACATTTCCCCCATAGTTTATGCTTTATCTAGGTCTCCTGTCTCCCCCTAAACAGTAATGAGTGCCTATCTTCACCAAAGTAGAGCTCCCACACAAGATGCTGTGTATGCACAATGGCAGGAGTGTTGTAGTATTTCCATGCATATGCATCATGATATATATATGTATATACGTAAATATATATATGTGTGTGTGTGTGTATGTGTGTGTGTGTTTAAAATTAGATGTGCTCTTTCTGAAGAACTAGGGATTGAATCTAAGGTCTCACACATTATACATAGGCCTTTTTCTACCCCTGAGAAATGTTTTTTTTTAAGGTTGGAACAATATTCCTGCTTTTGTGCAGCTAATTTTCTAGTTGTGTTTTAATTAAATACCGAAATGTAAGAAAATATGTTGCATATATGGAGTAAAAAGTAGTAAAACGGAAAACATTTCATGATGATGTTTGCAAAGTTTTTGGATGAATCTCTCTGAGGATATTTATTTAGAACTAAATCTTGATAAGAAGCAATTACTAGTGAAAAAGTCTTTCTAGAGCTTGAGGGTTTCTAATAAGACCTGTAGACAAATACGACCTGGAGAAATTAAGCATCTTGAGAAGTATCTTGAGCATGGAAATTGCATAAGCAGCAATGTAGCTGTAAATCTTATGGTTTACATGGCTGCAAAGAGACACTGAAATTTGGATAGTGCGTAAAATAATATCAGAATAATGTATAAGTCCTAATTTTGTTATCTTAAAAATCATTCTGTATGTGGTGTGGAGTATTACGAAATATGGTAAAAGAGAGGTATTTAAAATAAACTTTTTTTCCTTCATTTAGAAGAGAAATCACTCTGACAGACAGAGTTTCTAATAATGGAGATAGAAATAGATGCATTGTGAATGTTTTAAAAGGAAATTTGCCAGAACTTGCAGACGTATCATTTGTGATGCAGAAAGGCTGAAGAGTAACTTAGGGTTTGAAACTGACCACAGTCAGTGAGGAAGAATGAATGTACAGTGCTTAAAGAAATATTTAGCATTTGTGGAATTTCAGAAGCCTAACGGCTATCCATGTGATGATGTTATGGGGGGAGTTTAACCTCATGAGTTCTCTTCAATAATGTGAATGGTGATTTGGGATTCTGCATCAGTGTCCAGTAGAGGTTATAGTGTCATTGATGTTTATATAAACTAAGCAATGGTTTCCACTACCAAATAAAGCAACAATGGGTGAAAAATAAACATTTGAGGGTAACACTGAAGAAATTGTTAAGTAGGAACAGCAAAAGTGCAAAGACTGAAAAACAAAGAAATTTTAAGGTTTAGAAAAAAAGCACAAAAGATGCAGGTTACCAAGAAATCAAAGTCATTTCTATACAATGACAGCCATAAGGAGAATCCTATCATAATGGAAAATGGGGTGCACCACACAGGCAATTGGAGACATGTAGTAAAGCAACTGTGATCTCAAAACTGAACCTGAGTACATGCTCTCTGTGGTAAAGTATAAAAATAAGATAGGTAAACATAAAGATATTTTGAGTTCAGCTAAAATTTAAGGACCACATATATTTTAGTAATGTCCACATGATGTATAAAACTTAAAAATTAGATGTAGTGTAAATAAACATAAGTTAGTCAATTAATGTAAAATGCACACTACCCTAGTGTATATTATGAAAATGTGAAAGAAGATAGATCTGTAGCATTGAGAAGTAGACAGTAAATCTCTGTACTTTCTGCACGTCATTACTCTGAATCTCAGATACTTATGCAATAATGAGATACAGAAGGTTCAATTATTATATTTGCTTATCCAAAAGTCCAGAAATGAAATGAATGCATGAATATCATAAGGCTGAATATATTCAAACCAGTTGTGCTTAATAATTTATTTGTCAAATAAGGGAGACTTTACAGCTCACTGATTCAAATTGAAATTTCATCTAAATTCCATCTACCTTTTGGCAGAAAAGGCTCTAAAATCATGTATATGTACAAGTTAAATGCAGTTTATTGCCATCAAATCATGTGGAACATAATCTAAAATTGAAAAGAGTCAATCACACAATCCTGTTCCCGACCACCTTTACAGTGTTCCTTATATCACCTGGAATTTTAGTGTTTTGTTAATGATTTGTCCTCAACTGCTTTGAAAATAAGCACCTGTCTTGCAGATACAATACTTTTATCATGTAAGAGCATTCAACCGCCATGAACTTTACATTCATTTAACAAACATTTTTTGGACTTAGAAACATATGTCAGAATAGCTGCTCTAACTGCCAGGGCTTCAAATTTGGTGATTTTTTCTTTTTCACAAACCTTCATTTTTAGTTAAAAAAAAAAAGAGGAATGACTGCTATGGAAGATATAAATACTGCAAGAGGTCACTGTCACTTATTGTGTCTGAAGTAAGTAGGCTAGGGTTGCCTGGCATGACTTAAGTCAGATATTGAAGTCACAAAGAAGTTGTTGTTGCAGATGTTTCTGTGAGATTTTCTGTTCTTTTCATTCTTTAAAAAATTTTAATCAATAGATATTAACTATACAAATGTGTGGGATAAAATGGGAAGATGTAGCATGTGTGTTTCTTGTATACTGACCAAATCAGCATAATCAGCCTATCATTTAGCTCCAGTTGTTAATCATTTTGCTATAAATCAAACTGCAAGACACACTCTTCTAGCTTTTTGGAAAAATTTAACACCCTGCTACCAGAGCCTGGTAATGAGAGCAGACTCTGTCCAAGCAGCAGCTACAAATTACAGTTAGAGTAGGAATTTCAAGCTGATAATGGTGTAGGAATAAGGGCGATTAAGAAGAGCATAACCAGAGAACTCAGAGACTCTTTGCGGGCTGTTCCCTGGCTGGAAGGTGATCCACATTCTAATATTTCACCAGAAAGTAAGAAAAGGGTCTTCTTCAGAAGTTAAATGTGCATTTCAGTGTTTTTCCATAATTAGAGAACAGAAGGACTTTAAGATTCTGACCAAGTACCTTAATTATCATTCGATAGCCTTAAGATTTTGCTTATTTTGATTAAACATTAGACTTATTTCTTCACATCTCTAGACCCCTGTTTTAGTCAAATAGACTAAGAACAAAGCCTTCTTTACCTTATGTCATATCATTCCTAAACTCCTAAAGTTTGGTCTTTTGCCTGTTTTATTTGTACATATTTACAAATTCTGCATTTAGTTTTAGTTTTATAAAGCCAAACAAACTTTCTCAAAAACCTTTAGGAGACCTAGCACACTAGTTCCTTTTCCTGTTGGGGGATGGGAGACTCCATCTCAAAGGTGTCTGGATGCACTGCTTCTATCTCTTCCTCTTTGAAGACTAAAAATTCAGTATGATTTTGGTAAGGTCAGAGAGCACACACATATGCCCTGTGAGATCACTGTCTACTTCCTCTACTTCCTTCAGATATCAGGCTGAGATCTTAGCACTGTCCTCACTGATAGTACCCTGAGGTTTTTATTCATTTTCTGCTTAGCTTTTCTGGAAAAGTTCTTTTATTTTGACAATATGCTTAATAATTGACCTCAAATTATAGCACCTTAAGTATTTGTAAAGATTATATTATATATTGAAGAGGGTTGCTATCTATACTATTAAAGCAAAGGAACTACTCTGTCACTATTTATTAATTAGTAGAGTATAAAACACTAATTCTAGTCAATATATCTTAAAAGTTGGAACTAGAAAATAGGAAATTATTTACAGGAGGGACTTGGGGGTCTGAAACCTTTCTATTTCTCAAACTTCTAAACAGTTGAGTAGAGAATGTCCCTAGTTCCATCAAAGTCTTTGACTTGAGAAGGAGAGATTGGTTAAGAACGCTGGGTACTCTTGAAGAATATCAGAGTTCAATTCCTATTACCCACATGACAGCGCTCAACCAGCAGCCTCTTCTTGTATCATCAGGGATGTGGTATCTGATTGCTCCCCAGTATGAAAAATATACCTTGAGCTCTATCACTGCACAGTCCAGATTCACTCTTCAACCTTTTGCAACTGAGATTATTTTTTCTTACTCTTGTACTGAACACATATTCTAATAATAAAATATTAGAATTTTATTTTTAATCACATTCAGTTAAAATTAAGAGAATATGTTCCTAAGTTATTTTATACACATTTCTCTTTCTTCGTACCTGCCAATTCTATCATTACATTTTCACATGTATTGTCCTTATTTTAGTAACTTATATTCAAATACAATGCCATTAGTATAAGTATCTATTTTCTGGTTGTTTTCAAAGTTTATTTTAAAACCTTGAAAATGTATTTGAAACTATTTTCATTATGAATATGTGAATATATTTTTACTGTAGAAGTTAAGGTAAAGTGATAAAGTGTTTTATATATATATATAACACATATACATATATACTACATATGTATATATATGTATTTCTAAACTTTGCTATTTTATCACATGCAACCAATTGAAAATAAATATTTCTAGTTTTGGAGTGCACACATTATTTTATATTGATTCATTTGTGAAAATCAGGTTTTAGTTTGGAGATATTTGCCCTACATATTTGTGCATTTAAATTTTTCTACTGAAATCTCCCTGTGAAAGTCATTTTAGTCATTAAATCATCACTAATAATATAAGCTAAAATTTTAATACTAATGATTAGTAGGTTACTATCTATTGATTCCCTCATTAAAGTCCAAGTATATTAGAGCTTATGCCTATTTTATAGGAGGGATGTTAATACAAAATTTTCATAAAAAAGAAACCCATCAGCCTTCTATGAAGATGTCAAATTCAGTGATGTTCATATGTTATTATGATTCCACTTGTCATTGAATTTTTAATTAACTTGATGGTTTTATATGCCTCTTCTCTTCTTTATAAATGTTCTTACTTTTTATAGAAGGAATCTTAACATAGTTTCTTGAGAATAAATGAATATCAATTGCAATTTTGTGCTTTCCAAATTCACATTTTCTCTCTAGAATTTTTTAAATGTCTTTTCACCTTTGATTTTGGAAATTATATATTCTCAAACAAGTTTTGGATTTTTTTTATCCAATCACATGCTGGATTCCTAATAGACTAGTCTTGTGTCATATCTTCAGTAAGTTATACTTTTACTTTATCTAGGGGTAAGACCTCATGATGTTACCATTTCCCACTTTGTCATGTCATGGACTCCTACTGTTATGGTTCAGGGCTTGTCTAGGTGACAGTATATTTAATATGTTATGGTGCAGATGGAAGTAGGGAGAAAAGAAGAACATGTTATTCTTGATATGATTTTGTTGCATATTATAGGAATCTCATCTCATTTTAACTTTTGGCTCATAATTATAAAAGTTTACTTTAAAAACAATAATAAAATATTTGTTCATTTTGTTACTTAAACAGAAGCTCATATTTTTCTTCATCTTGTTAATTAAAAGCAAGCTTTAGAATAAAAATATTCAATTACCTTACACATGTATATAGATATACACATATATAAATACATATGCACAAATAATTGTCTAGTAAAGACACATGAACATATATACACATTATATATACACACATGTATTGTATCTATATATAATATGATGTATGTACATTTCAATATAACGTGATTTTTCCACCTCCTTAAACTGTTAATTCTAAGGAAACCAAAATCCCAGTGTTTGCATGAAAAAAAAAATTCCTTCAGATTACTCATCAATGGAGTTCAAGAGGTTCTCAAAAGAGGAAAGCCTATTGCCATTGACCTTGTAACACAAAGAACTTACAGGTATAGCTCTATTTCTGAAGATACCACATACTTTAGGTATGACTTTGTGGAATCAATATGGATCTCACCTAGAAGCCTCCTCCATGAAGAATGACATTCATGTTTTCAAAAGGACCCATGCAAGGTAACAATGGAGAATAGTATTCAAAAATCATTCACAGAACCAATACCTATGAATCATGATAATGACCAGTCCAACAAAATATTCCTAAAAGCACAGTAGTGCCATTCATTCTTTGACTTTAACAATCAGAGACCTAATTGAAGTTAAGACATACTCAGTATGAGGGAAATCATGGCTGACACTGTAAACCTAGTCAGCTATCTCCATCTGGTAAGGCCATGGATGCCTAGAGGAGAACCTGCTTCTGACACTTTCCTTAACCTGTATAATGTTCATTCTATATTCACAGATAAGAGTCATTCTCATTACTTGTTGACTTCTCAGATTATCTATGCAGAGTTTGTTTGTTGAACCTGGGATCTGAAGATTTGAAAGAGTGGGGTAGACTACAATCTAATACTATAGACAACCTTAACGTCAGTTTCAGTGTACTTTTGTGCATAAATGTAACAAAGAAAGAAATGGTCTCAGAAATTTTGTTTGATCTCAGGAAAACATGGTCAGAATAAACTAGTAAACTAAATGATGGTGGCACACACCTTTAATTCCAGCACTCAGTAGGCAGAGGCAGGCAGACTTTATGAGTTTGAGCCCAGTCTGGTCTACAAAGCCAGTTCCAGATCTATTATACAGAGAAACTGCATCTCAAAATACGATGGATAGATAGATAGATAGATAGATGATAGATAGATAAGAATCAGTAAGCACCCACTTAATACTATATATTAACAGAGAAGCTTTTTCCCAGAACTTTTTCAGGACAGACCAATTTAAGCACAATTTCCTGTCATGAACTATAGATTAAATCTAAGAAATCATGAAAGTGAAGCAGAAAACCATACCAAGATTCAGTGTACACTGACCAGATTGTGTTCTGTAGGATATGTTCTGACATCCAACAAGACCAAACATGTCTTATAAGTTGAATGTAAATGTTTAATACAGGAGACACAAAAACATGTCAGAAAACAGTCCAGGGAATAGAATGTGCTTGAGGTGAAAGGCCCTCTGCCTTTTTTCCCCTGGGAACTCACCGACAGTTCCTCAAGGCATTGTTCACCATGAGTAATTCTTTACATGCTATTCTGACACCCCTCATAAAAGAAAGCTTCCTTTTGTAGTAGACAGAAAGCATTACAGATCCACAGATGTGCAAACTGCAGATGTAAAATGGCCATGGTGCCAGTCATTAACTGATACATTTACAGCACAGTACCTACATTTACAGCTCAGTCACCATTATAGAAGAGGGGGATAGAAAATGTAAGCCAAATGAACATGCAATGTGGTGCAAGATACCACCAAAAATTGAAAGACAAAGAATATAACATAAAATTGGTATTGGCAGGGCTTAGTACATACTAGGGTGTTTCTGGAAGGAATTGAGGGCAGCAGTAACAGAGGAATGTGATCAAGGTACATTCTATGAAATTCTCAAATAATTAATAAAATGTTATATTAATGACACAGAAAACAATTTTGTTGTTGTTTTCTTTCTTTGTATTAATTATTTTTTACATTCCAAGCCCAGTATTCCCTCCCTCCTCTCATCTCACTGCCCCATCCACCCACCCATCCATCAGCTCCACAGAGAGAATAGGTCCTCCCCTAGAAAGTCTACGAAGTATGTCCCATCATCTTGTTGAGGCAGGACCAGACACCTCTACCTACCTCCAAACCCCTGTGTCTAGGCTGGGCAAGTTATTTCTCCATATAGAATGGGCTCCACTAATGTCATTCATACCACAATGACATTTGCTCAGCTATGTTCAATAACAACATTATTTGTAATATTCAGAACTTGGAAACAGCCTAGTTGCCCCTCAACTGAAGAATGGATAAAGAAAATGTGGTAGATTTACACAATGGAGTACTACTCAGCTGAAGAAACAATGACATCCTAAAATTCACAGGCAAATGGACAGAACTAGAAAAATCCTAAGTGAGGTAACCCAAAACAGAAAGACAAATATAGTATGTACTCACTCATAAGTGGATACCAGACTTAAACCAAATGATACCCAACCTACAATCCATAACCCCAGAGAAGCTTGAACCATCATCCAGAAGCAGATGGAAGCAGATGCAGAAGTCCCCAACTAACCATTGGGCCAAGCTCCTGGAGCACAATTGAAGTAAGGGAGAAGCGATAATATAAACAAAGGAATCACTACCATAATGGGTAAAACCACAAAATCAGCTGACCTGACCTAATGAGAGATCACTGACTCAGATATGACAAACGGGTAACCTGCATAAGACCGAACTAGACTCTCTTAGTATAGGTGACAATGGTGTGACTGGGACAATATATGAGGCCATTGCAAGTGGGTCCAAGATCTAACCATAATACACAAAGAAAACATTTTAAAAAGCTGAAAGTTGAGACAATAAAATGTAAGTACACTGGGAGAATGGTCATTGTAAATGTATACACAAATGTCAACAATAAATCCTGTAAAGAAAAACACATTAATCATGTGTGTATAAGTACTTTACCAGTATTACTTGAATTTTCCATAACCCAATCACAATAAAGGAATAGACTAAAATCTGTGTCAAACATTAGCCACTTGTCCAGTGATATATGGATTCTTATACCTGTGGCTCACAGGATATACATATTGTGAGGGTAAAACAGAATAAACTCCATGTGGAAGATACTATGGGTTTACAACAAAGCCATAGTGAAGTTAATTAAAAAATCAATCCCAGAAAGACATTTAGGGAATTTTCCAATATCTGAAATTAGATAACAGTTTTATAAACCACTCACAGGTGAAAAGATCACACAGAAGATAATAGAAAAGATCTTCAGGGGATGAAGATAAACAAAGTTGAAAATGTGTATTGAATTAATGAAGGACTTCAACTTAAATTTACACCTATAAGTCTATTTTGAGAGGGAGATATAACAAAAAACAGTAACCTTTGATTGTACATCAAAGAGATTAAAAATTAAAGTAATTTAAACCCAGGTCAAAAAATAGCATTGAGTTCCATAAAAAATAAAGATAATGGTGATAATATTTTGGAAAATATTAATATACTGTATTATATTTAGATAGACTCTCTGAAGGAACAATGCATATTACCTACCAAAAAACGTGAAAAATACGAACTATCTCATGTTGCTACAGCAATTTTCACAGGTCATGAAGGAATTATGAATAAATTTGTGTAGTCATATGTGAGAGTCTAGAAAGCTAGAGGTTTAACAAGCAAAGAAAATAGATAATCAATGAAGACAATGAGTTATCATGGAATTATTTCCCACATAGTAAAACAAAGCATACTCTAGTGATTATGCCAAACATTTGAAGGAATGATAATTTGAACCATCACAAACTCATTTTACATTAACAGAGGAAGGTGCACTATTTTTCATATAATATTATGAGGTCACTATAACCTAGAAAGTAAAATTTTACAGGCATACACATTTCAATGTCACTTGTTCATGGAAACAAGGAAAAGAATATGTATGTTAATATTAATGATTTGTCAATTAGATGACTATTATTGTTTTCCTTATTGCTTCATCGGTAAAATTAAAATATGAATATTTAATAGCAATGACTAAGAAAAATGGTTTATGTTTCCTGAGAGTTATTCATTTTGGGTGCTAGAAATGTACATGGGAAAATTTAACAAAGGGTTCATGAAATATTCATTTGAAGATTAGGTTTTTATAATGTCTATCGAACATGAAGTCTCTACAATTAGATTTGGGAAAGTGATGTAAATAAAGATCTTACAATACTAGTAAGAGAGAAGTGAGAGAGCCACTGGAAAGCAAGGTGACAGAGAAGAAATAAAACCTCGTGGTCTTGATGCTTCTGTTGCAAAAATGAGTTCTATTTGCATCATCAGTTTCATTTCAGATCCCACAGTTTATAAGCATTTTATTACATGCTCACATCTAAAGTGACCTGAGACTAAGAGAGAATATTATTTATATTTGTATGTTTTACAATGTCAGAGGGTTTGTTTTCTGTAAGACAATAAAGAAATAAGTAGACGATTTGCCAGAAAGAAACAAAAATTTAGGTCTGGGACCCAGATTAAGGGTAGAGTGCACATTGAAGTAGGCTCTAAGTTCTAACTTAAAACCTCATTTCACCCAGATAAATAAAGGGCTGGGAAAACAGGAAGTTCAAGTAGACAAAAGTCAAATTCAATTACACACACTCTCCTTTTTTTAATTGTTATTTTTATTTTCTACTCCCTTTTCTTATGAAATATTGATGTAAAATATATTAACTCATTTCAAAAGGTCATATATAAAATATCAACAGGAAAAATAATATTATGATGAAACAGGAGCTATGTTATCCTTCCAGCATTTCACCTATTCTTTTGCCCACTTTATTTTTCTGAATTGTACAGTACTAAATGTAAGTACAATTTAAAAGGAAAACTATTTTTGTTTAAAATAATGCTGATTCTGATTTGAAAATAGTAAGGGAATTTTTGAACTCTTGGATATCTCAAGATGAAAGTACTACATCAGCAATATCACAAATATTGATAAAATTAATCTCTACTACACAGCAGTGGGTGTCATGCTGATGGGTATGTTCAGGAATCTTAGAAATTTATGTATCTGAGAATAATCTTGGAATTTGCCTCAGGTTACATCAGACACATGCTTGTGGTACATGAATCCTTTCCTTTTTCTGAGAGATAACTTACTGGGAAAAAGCAAAAGAGCTACTTATGCCACGTGTGATTCTCATGTAATTCTTCAGAACACTGTCAGCCACTTGTGTCAGGACAGATTTCAAGGCCACTCAGGCTGACCTGAACAATAACAACTGAAGGTTAATTTCAGGCAAAATTAACTACTTATTTATAGAAGACACAATTAATGTCACAGACATGCATATCAATTACTTTCCAGACATGATCAGAATACTGGATTTCTTAGGGGAGTATTATATTTTTTATGTATATGGACATAAATTGCACATATTTAGTGACAATACAATCTTTATCTTTTGTGAATGTATTTGGTTTGTAAATAAGCAAGTCAAACTGGAATAAAATCAATCAAATAGATACATTTAAAGGTGAAGAGTATTTATTTTCTGCCTGGTTGTTTTTAATGTTTTTTTCTTCAGCTTTACTTGTGGTTGTTGTAAGAGTTTTTACTCTAGATAGAATTTTAATAGAACCTACTATGAACTGAAGAATGGTTGGAAGGAAAAGCAAAGAAAAACTGTATAATAAGTACTCCCATTTATTTCTTATTCATATGCTTTCTTAGTATCACTGAAAGAATTTCAATCCATCAATGGGTTCATAAGAACCATAGACCTCTGGGAAATTGTGAAAGCATCCTGCTCACCCCACTGAAGAACTGAGGACCTAGGAGTTCAGCTCAGTTTTCTGTGCTTTCACCAAAGGTCTTTTTGTGTGGGGGTGTTCATGTATATGTGTGCGTACATGCATGTGTATGTGTGTGTGTGCTATTCCTTTTCCTTTTAATTTAAATAGGCTTATATTTCTTTTCCAATGGAATAACCTGAACCAATGATTTTAGTTTTTGATCCCCAATAAAGTTAAGATAGTTTACAGGTAAGCAGACTTTCAAGGTCTACAGACCATTGGTCCTGACTCTACATATTAGCTTTGCTAAAAGTTGTGAAAATCTGTAGTGAAGTGAAATATACAGGTTCTAATGATGAAGTAGAAGAGCATTCTTTTCCTATCATTACAAATAAATGAGAAGGCTAAGTTACATTTAGGACTTCTATCCAGGTACCTGCTTGTCTAGTCAAAACTTAACTTTTTCATTGTTTCCCACAGGTATAAGTAAAACAGGTGCAGGAGAGTGCTTGTCTGACTCCTGCAAGAATAAAACCTTGCAGTGACCAGCCAGGTAATTACTTTCCTCAATGTTTGGCTTCATTTAAATTCAGCAAATACCAAAGGGGAAGAAAAACCCACATAATTAACTCTTTAAGGTATCTTTTTCTGAATTCCTTACTTTCCAAAGACATTATTAAATGTTTATTTTTCTAAGTTCAGTTTCTAAGGTGATTGGCCAGTTATCCTGTAGTCACAAGCCGGAAATAATGAGCTTGTTGATACATCTACCAAGCAACTATCTAATTTTACGCAGGGAAAGAAATGAGTAAACCAAATGACACATCGGAAAGTGTTGACTAAGCTAGTCTTTTGTCATTTTAAGTATTTCCCCTTATTATTTCATATATGTTATATAATATTAATATTTGGTATGTATAAATGACAACTATTTTCTAATCATAAATGTCATCTTGAATATAAATACACTTAAATGATATACTATTAAAATTCTGAATATGATAGTTTATGTTTTAAGAAATCAGTCTATAAAGAAAGTTAATTAATGGCTTATTACTTCATAGCTTCCAGTTATGAACAATTGACCCCACTGAATTTAGGAACCTGGACAATACATCAATACACAAAACATGGCAGAGGAAGAATTGTTTACATCACTGTAAGAACTGAAATGGGAGGAAGGACTGGTTTTTATTGTCCCATTCAAAGCAAATTTGCAATTCCTAGAAGATCTTCCACAAGTCCCTATTTCAAATTCTCCTACATATTCTAATAATGACAATAATAACATGGAGACTTCTGATATTAGATATTTTCTGAACTTTAGAAACTTTTCTCAGTTATGATAATTGAAAACTGTAAAGGTAAGTTCAATAACTTAGATACTCTTAAGTGTTGACCCTAATATTTTAGAAAGAATTTAAAAATTACTCATCTAAAGCACAGGATTGCATCCACTACTTCAAATATTTATATCAAATTGTACTAAATTATAATATCTTACTTGTTATAGTCCCCATAAATACCATCTTTAGTCTTATGTGTTTCTGATATATTGTTACATTCCTATACTAATATTTTACCATGTTGTATTTTGATATATAAATCAACATGTACATTAGAATGGGCCTCACTGAGTTTCTTGGGCATGCTTGGCTGGCTTTGAACTCATATTCTTCCTGCCCCCATCTCCACAGCATACTGTGATTATGGACACATCTGTACTTGATCTGGTATGTGTGATATAAACATGCATTAAGATGTGTACAGCTAGAAATATAAAAGTTATATCCTAAGATATAAATAATCTCGGTAAATTAGAGACCTTAGACTTCATTTGAGAAATCAAGTTTGTTCAGGATCAAGATATTGTTGTTTCATCTACAAAAGAATGTAGAGTTCCTCGGTGGTGTATCTGATTCTAGGAGTAGATCAAAGATTTGTAAGTGAGCATGCTGAATGTAGTTTTCTATGATAGAGAGTCGAGGGAAACTAATATAGAATTTTTTAAAACTACTTCTTTTTTATTTTTATCAGTGTTGTAAAGTAAGAAAGGATGATATGCTCAGAAATCAAAACCAGGACATTATGCTAGCGTGGCACCAGAGACAACTAAAACCACAATTTGAAAACAACAACAAAAAACATTATTGACTAATACTGGAACTAAATATCTGTGTTAATAAAGAGAAAAACAAATACTGCATAAAAGTGTGGTGTAGTAGTGGTGGGCTCTCCCTAGGGTCCATGATCTGTATAATTACAGTTAATTGGTCATGAAAATGGTGACAGGTATTGTTTTTATCTTATGGAGCATGACTTAAATCCAATCAAAAAGTGGTTAGTGATTCCCATGATGGTCTTGCCACTTTTGGACCAGAGGGCATGGCATTGCCAGACTATTTGCTATTGCAACTTTCAGAGAGTGATGCCTAAGAGAGTGATGCCTGTCTATCTCCTTTGATTGTGTGCCTAGCACATTCTAGCACTATTAAAGCTAATCAATGGGAATGGAACTTCCAGGTGAGGGTCTCTTCTTTAGTGATGCCTGTCTATCTCCTTTGATTGTGTGCTTAGCACATTCTAGCACTATTAAAGCTAATCAATGGGAATGGAACTTCCAGGTGAGGGTCTCTTCTTTCTCCATATTCTATGATTCAAACATGTGCAATATGTGATGTCTTCACTAATAGTGACTTCACATCAAGTTCTTGAGGGGAAACAAAGAATTGGAAGTAGCCTTCGATATATGTGAGCTATTGGGACTTTATTGGCAAAACAATTCAAAGGACCCATGCCATTCTTAACATTTGGATTTTTATTTGTCTGTCTGTGGTGTTTAGTAGTGTCAATGTTGAAACATTGAAGAATAACTCCATTTAAACAACATTCACTTATGTGTATGCATATATTTTAGGAAGCTTGTACAGATCTAGGTATCTTTTTTATAGTTCAATCCATTTTATTTTATTGTCCTTTTTATTTAATTTAGAAACAAGGTTGGTTTACATGTCAAACCCAAATCCCTATACATCCCCTCCTCCCCTGCCACCTATGGACCCCCTGAGCTAATTGGGAGCATGGGGAGAGGGGAGAAGATGTTATGAGAGAGAGAAGGGAAGAAGAGGAGGGGAGAGGAGTACATGAGAAAGCAGGATGATTGAGTCAGGGGAATAATAGAGGAGAGCAAGAAAAGAGATACCATGATAGAGGGAGCCAGTATAGGTTTAAAGATAAATCTGACAGCAGGGAAATGTCCATAGATCACAAGGATGACCCCAACTAACAATCTAAACTATAGTTGAGAGGTTATCTTAAATGGCTTTCTCCGATAATTCTTGTTTTGGCTATCTTTTGTCTTTGGGATTCTATAAGGAATCTGAATTTATTTTTCAATATTTGTGAAGAATTTCATTCAATTTTTGATGAGGTTTTATTCAATCTATGTTAGTATTTGTAGAATGGCTATTCTTACAATTTTAATTATCCCAACCAATGAACATGGAAATATTTTTCAATCTCTTTAATTTCAGTGTTAAGTGTCCAAATATTTCATTGTATAAGTCCTTTAGGTCCTTCTTTAGATTTATGGAAAGATGTTAATATTTTAAAGAATATGTATTGTATCCAGATTATTTCTCAGTATGTTTGTCATTTATGTTTAGGAAAGTTATTCATTTTTTTGTGTTAAATTTTATATTCTGCCGCTTGGCTAAATGTTTTTCAGTTGCAAGAGATTTCTGGTGAAGTCTTCATGACTTTTTATGTATGGAATCATACCAATTGCAAATATGGATACTTTGATATCTTCCTTTCCTATTTGCAGCTCTTTTAACTCTTTTACTTGTCATATGGCTATAGCTAAGACTTAAAAGCAACATCTTTAACAGGATATCCTTCTTTGTTCACAAATTTAGTAGAAACGTTTAGTGTTTTGTCTCATTAGCAAGTATTGGTTATAAACTTACTATATATTTATTTTTATTTTGTCAAGATATGTTTCATTTGTTCTTTGATTCTCTGAGACTTTTATCATAATGGGATTCTGTATTTTTGTCAAAAAAACATTTCTGAATCTAGAGATGGTCATATTGCTTGTGTACTGGAGTCTGTTTATGATTAACCATCTATGCATCTCTTCCCAGGCAGCAGGTAGTGATCTGGTGAATCAGAAAGGGATTTAGGGGCTGGGTTTCTTGGAGAAGTAGGACAAATTAGCTATCACTGGTAAACATCCATATGGCTTCAGAGTTACATGAATAGCCTGAACTGAGATTAGTGTGGTGTCCCTAGCCTATCTGCCTCTTATTGTCAGTGGGAAACTGTAGAGTCCCAGGTAGGGAATAGGCTGTGACACAAGTCTCAATGGGGTAGAGAAGAGCTAGAACAAGTAATAATCTTACATATTCATAACTGCTTTAAAATTTATTCTAAATATTCTAATCTGAAGTTAATAAGGAATAAAAATTACAATTACTAAGAATGACTTAGATTTATCAGATGCATTAAGATATTCAAAGAAACTCCATAGAAGTGACAAATAAGAATAAAATAACCAAAGACAGCTAATGTTTAGGACTATGTTTAGTAATTACCCATTCAATAAAATCTATGAATAAAAACAGTAGAATATGAGAATTTCTAACTGAATCTATATTCCAAATAACTCCCCGCTGGAGAGTTTGGTTTTTAGTCCATCATTTGATTTTTGCTTCTGAGGACAAGCTTAAAACCTTTTCATATATACCTGAAGTGAATTTAAATAAAAAAAAATTCAAAGAATGGAAGATTTTTTTTCATGTATCTTCGTATATAAAATATTCCATTCTGTCTATGACATTTCTGCTCGATCAATTTGATATGAGACAGACTAGAAACTTGGAAAAGAAAGACCATAAAGTTCCCCAGATTCTTATATGAAAAACTGTCCATTGGCAAGAAAAGCCACATTTTATTGGATAATAAAAAATTAAACAACAAAACTTTTCTTGTGATATGCCACTACATTCTAAAATTATTGTTGTTTAATGTTACTAACATGATTTAGTATATGACTGCCCTTTGAATGCTAATACTACTTAAGTATCTCATTGTAACAATCTTCTTTAAATCCTGTTATTCAATACAACATTTGAAAGGGTTGAGTAATGAATTGTTCATGTATGAAAGAACAAGCAATTTTTAAAAATGTATTGATGCTCTCTTTTCTGATTGTTCGGAGTCTTTTGGGAATTTTGGAATCAATTTAAGTAATATATAACATTACATTGCTATTTTGAGTATTTTGAATGCAACTTGTTACCCAAATACATCAGGAGTCAATCTATTTATTAACTTATCTTTGAAAGATTAAAAATATATAAATCATCATTTTAAGCTTGTAGGGGATACATTGCTTCTAAGCTGTAGAACATAATGTCAAATTTTTTTCCATTTTTATTATCTCATTTTTAGTTGTACTTTATTCAGGTATACACAAGCCAAATAATGGGCTTTACTATATAGTGTAATTTTGTAGACTGTATAAAGTAAACTAGAAAAATCTATGCATACTTACTTCTATTAGGCAGAATAAACAGCTTTACAATCAGTTTTATGCTTCTTAGTTTCTTGTACACAGTCTTCACAAATAACACGGCATTTATACATAATATTGCTTGATATCCATCTCCTCATATGTGTACACTTAAAAATAATATGTAAAACAAAATCCTTTTATTTTCCCATGAAATGTTTATCTTCTGGAACTTGTAGGTAGTAAAATTTGAGTGAATCAAACTTTCTCCATTATGAATTTTTATAAATACAGAGATTCACAAAAATACCTTAAAATACATAGGTCTTTCAAAAGAAAAAGTGTGTTATTATTTTGTTTCCTATTTGCTATGAACTAAAGTTTACTTCTTAAATGTATCAAAACGAATATACACAAAAGAGTTTAACATTCCCAAATAGCACAGGATTTACCTGAAGAAAGACTCGTGATATTCTTACAAGGAAAAAAATGTATGAACCACATACGCATTCTATAATTTGGATAATAAAACATCATTTTTTATTTTAGTCCAAAGGGAAAATAAGAAACATAAATTACTTGCAGGACTTTGAGAATGTGTGGCCACCATAGACTCCTGTGTTTGAATGCTTGGCCTCTAAAGAGTATTAGGAGGTGTGGCTTTGTTGATGCATCTGTTGCCTTGTTGGAAGAAGTATGTCACTGTGAGAGCAGGCGTTGAAGTCTCAGAAGCTCACCTGAGTTCACTCTCTTCCACATGTGGATCAAAATATAGCACTTTCTGGTTCATCCAGCCTCTGGGTCCTGACACTCCTGCTTATAAATAAACATAAGCCTGGCGGTGGTGGCGCACGCCTTTAATCCCAGCACTCAGGAGGCAGAGGAGGGCTGATCTCTGTGCGTTCGAGGCCAGGCTGGACCGATAGCCTCCGAAACAATACAGAGAAATCCTGTCTCGTAAAAACCAAAAATAAATAAATAAATAAATAAACATAAAATATGTTTGTCTTTCTGGGTCAGGGTTACCTTACATGGGATGATTTTTTTTTTCTGTTTCCATCCATTTGTCTTCAAATAGAACCAAACATGTTAGAGAAAAAAAAGTCAACATAATGATGCCTAACAATATTCTACTGTACTTATAGATTGGTGTCTGGCTCAAGTGTCATTACAGAGGCTTTTATGGAAACAGATGCTGAGACCCACTGTCAAATTTTAAGCTGAGCTCAGTCAGGTAATCTTGCTGAAGAGAGGGAGGAAGAATTATACAAGCCAGACTTCAAGGACATCACCAAAAACAAAACAAATGATCAAAAATTAAAATGCGGAATCAACCAACTTTTGCTCCTAGGAGCTCACAAAGTCTGAACCAACAAGCAGACAACTGGAGGGGGCCAGAACAGTATGTATCTATTGAAGTATCATGTTATTTAATACACATATGTGCAATTATATCCAACAGTTGAATTTACAATGACTCATACTCTCAAAATATTAAGTATACACCCACAATTTGCAATCTGTTGATGACTTTACAATTTATTGTGTGAACCATTTTCAAACTGAATTTCATTAACTGAAGAAAGCATGGGAAAAATAACGATAAAGAAATACTATTTTTATTTTTTGTGATATTTTGTTACTAGGAGGTAGGTTTCTGCTCTTCAGAAATATAAATGTGTCGATAATAAACATGAGAAAAACTAACATTTGATATTAATTATTTCTTAGTTCTCTATAAAAATAAGTGGCTGAATACTTATGTCACATTAATAAAACTGTATATGAGCAAGTAAAATGGAAAATATTTGAGTGAATGTCTTACCTGCTAAGACATTAATGACACATGTATCTAATTATGTAGCAATTAAGATTAAAAAGATAAAATGATAATTATCCAATAAAGGAGTTTACAAAAGAAAGCAAAACAGGGGAGAAAGAAAACTCAGCAAAATAAAAACACTTGAGTGTGCTGAAAGCCGTAGTAATAATGGTGTTTTCTGTGTAGGGCACTGTGTTATGGGAACTTGTAATTAGAAGGCAGATTTAAGTATATATTTTCAAGTGCCTCTGAAGGGAAAATGTCTAAAGTGCAGATAATGGAGCAATTAGTTTTTCAGACTTCACTAGTCATAGCTCGGTCAGCATGGAGCTGGACTCCACTGAGGACCTAAAGATGCTGTAATTAAAATAAAAAACCCAGTCTAATAAGTTCACAGCTATAATAGGCATTCTTATAGGACAAGTACTGTGGTTGGCATTTACAGGTGACTATCTCTAATCTGTTGATAAAATCTAAAAAATTCACCTGCAGATCAATTCATTATATTTCCTTAAAGAACAGTTTAATCTTGTTGCTTTAATGAAACTGTCAACAGTTTGAAAAAGTGGCCAAAATAATTGATGAACTGCAATATTCTTAGTTCATGGGAAGTTAGTAACATAATGGGAAAACATTCATTTGATGTTTGATATTACAGCTTTTGTATCCTCTTTCTTCTCTGTAGACATTAAAACAGTAAGCACATTTTGTGATGACATCACTATCAGTTTTGTGTTCACTTTGCAGTTGAATTGAACACTTATTTTTCACTTTAAGTGCAGTCTTACAAAGGGCAGTTTGACAGAAAGAATAAAAGGTGCATAAATAAGAATTTGGAAACCATTTTCCTACTGTGTATTAGTACAAATGATTTTATAGTTTTAACTGATTCTTACATTATTAGGCTATTCAATAATATGACCACATACTTGCCTGATTTTTATAATTCGCTTGATATTCTTTAGGTGTATTGTGTTTTTTCTATTAGGTTTTTCTTTTATTCTTCCCTCATACATTACCTCCATACCAGTTTCCCCTCCCTCCACTCCTCCCAGTCTGTTCCACCATGTCCCATATCCCTCTCTTCCAGAGCCAATAACACTCCTTTCCCTTCAAAAATAAAAGAAAGGAAGAAAAGGAAAAGAGCATGCATCCCAGAGATATTCACAAAACCTAGCATTCCGATATGACTAGGCACAAAAGGCCATTTTAAGTCAATCCTGCAGAAGGAAAAGCATCTCCAGAACAAGCAAAAAAGTAAGACACACCCTCACTCTCATTGTTGGAATTTCCACAAGAACACTAAGCTACTTGCAACCATAAGGTATATGCATTGGTAGTAGCACAGACCCATGTGTTCTTCCTGATTGTCACTACAGTCTCTGGGAACTTCTTTGAGTCATGCATAGTTGGTTATGTGGGTTGTGTTCTCCTGGTTCCTGGAAATTTTTGTCTCCTACAATCCTCCTGTTTTTATGGGTGATTCACCTGGTTCTGCCTAGGGTTTTGCTGTGGGTCTCTGCATCTGTTCCTATCAAATTGCTGGAAAAGTCCTTCTGATGAAAATTGGGCTAGGACAAATCTATGAGCACTGCAGAATATTATTAGGAATCATTTCCTTGATATTTCTATGCTCATATATTAATTTAAGTTAATTTTTGTCCACTGTGTTCGAGTCTATCCTGGATCTCTGGATTGTTTTGCCATCTTGCCTCTGATTCCCAGCCATCCAGGCTGTGTCAGGCATGGGCTCCCTCTCATGACATGGGTCTCAAGTTAGACCAGTCATTGGCTGAATAGTCCCAGAAGTTTGCATCATGATTTCCCCCGCACATCATGTAGGCAGGTTAAATTGTAGATTGAAGGACTTGTGATGGGGTTGATTTTCATTAGCTCTTTTATTATTAATGTAAGAAAGTGTCATTTTATTGATACTCTGTCTGTTAGGTCACCTTTCACATTATCTGCCTCAGGTTTGAAGGGCATCCATTGTGATTTATGCATCCATGAGTTTGTAAATAGTCAGAAATCAACTCTTCCAAAATTTCCAAAATTATGCCATGCCTGTGAAAATCAAGCCACACCATTAATTTTTTTATTAAAAGAATATTTTTCAGACCCACCCACACAGGAAAGACATCAGCCCCTCCAAGACCCCAACCCCAGCTAGTCCAGCTTCAGGAAAGACATCAGCCTCTCAAAGTCCCCAACCCCAGCGAGTCCAGCTTCAGGTGAGATTGGGTCTCTGCGGGGACCGCCCGCCCATCACCCATCCCCCACAATCTTCCGGGCTGCTCCCAGCATCCAGAAGACCCGCCCACACAGGAAAGACATCAGCCCCCCCAAGACCCCAACTACAGCTAGTCCAGGTTCAGGAGAGAGATCAGCCCCTCCAAGATCCCAACCCCAGCGAGTACAGCTTCAGGAAAGACATCAGCCCCTCCAAGACCCCAACCCCAGTGAGTCCAGCTTCAGGAAAGACATCAGCCCCTCCAAGACCCCAACCCCAGCGAGTCCAGCTTCAGCATCCCCAGCTTCAGCTGCAGGAAGGAAGGAGACCAGTGGAGACGGAAAGACCCCACAAGCACCCACTGGAAGAAGAGATGGGAAGAAGACAGAATAAGAGATCACTCAGCAATAGAAACACCAACATGACCCCACCAGAATCCAGGGATCCAAGACCAGCAAGACCCGAAAAGCACTACAAAGACGAAGAAGAGGTGACAGACCTTAAAAATTATTTCATGAAGACGATGGAGACCCTCAAAGAAGAAACGAGGAAATCTCTTAAAGAAATAGAAGAAAAAACAAACAAAAAAATCCATGAAATGGGGGAAAAATTCAAGAAATAAACAAATCTCTCAAAGAATCTAAAGAGCACCAAGAAAAAACAACGAAAAAAATTAAGGAAACAGCTCAAACAGTTGAAGGATTGAAAGCTGAAATAGAAATGATAAAGAAAACACAGAATGAAGGGATGCTGGAAATAGAAAAGCTTGGTAAACGATCTGGAACTACAGATGCAAGTATCACCAATAGAATACAAGACATAGAAAAGAGAATCTCAGGTGTTGAAGACTCGTTAGAGGATATATATAGTCAACCAAAGAAAATCTCAAAACCAACAAATCCTTAACACAAAATATCCAGGAAATATGGGACACCATGAAGAAGGCAATTCTGAGAATAATAGGTATAGAAGAAGGTGAAGAAATACAACTCAAAGGTACAAAAAACATATTCAACAAAATCATAGAAGAAAACTTCCCTAACCTAAAGAAAGATATGCCTATGAAAGTACAAGAATCTTACAGAACACCAAATAGGCTTGACAAGAAAAAGAAGTCACCTCGCCATATAATAATCAAAACATCAAACCTACAGAGTAAAGAGAAAATATTAAGAGCAGCTAAAGAAAAAGGCCAAGTAACATACAAAGGCAGACCTATCCGAATTACACCTGACTTCTCAATGGAAACGATGAAAGCCAGAAGATCCTGGACAGATGTCCTACAAACGCTAAGGAAAAAAGGATACCAGCCCAGACTACTATATCCAGCAAAGCTCTCAATTACCATAGATGGAGAAAACAAAATATTCCATGACAAAGCCAGATTTAAACAATACGTATCCATGAATTCAGCTCTACAGAAAATGCTAGAAGGAAAACCTAGAGCCAAGGAAGATAACTACATTCACAAAGACACAGGCAATATATAATCATACTTTACAAAACACGAAAAGAAAAAGGGAGGAGAAACTACACAAAATAACTTCACTAACAATAAATCAAGCACAAACAAGGATCACCAATCAATGGTCATTAATATCCCTCAATGTCAACGGCCTCAACTTGCCTATAAAAAGACACAGACTAGCAGAATGGATATGAAGACAGAACCCTTCCATCTGCTGCATAAAAGAAACACATCTCAACATCAAAGACAGACGTTATCTCAGAGTAAAGGGCTGGGAAAAGATCTTCCAATCAAATGGCCCCAAGAACCAAGCGGGCATAGCAATCCTAATATCTAACAAATTAGACTTCAAATTAAAATCAATCAAAAGAGATGAAGAAGGACACTTCATATTCATAAAGGAAAAATACATCAAGACGAAGTCTCAATTTTAAACATCTATGCCCCAAATACAAAGGCACCTACATTCGTGAAAGAAACATTACTAAAGCTCAAAATGCACATAAAAATCTCACACACTGATAGTAGGAGACTTCAACACTCTGCTCTCACCGTAGACAGGACCTCCAGACAGAAACTTGGCAAAGAAACGAAAGAATTAATAGAAGTTATGACCCAACTGGGTTTAACAGACATCTATAGAATATTCCAACCAAATACAAAGGGATATACCTTCTTCTCGGCAACACATGGAACCTTCTCTAAAATTGACCACATAATAGGAAACATAGCAAATCTCCACAGATACAAAAAAATTGGAATAACCCCCTGCATCTTATCAGACCACCATGCATTAACATTAGAATTCAACAATAACACAAATCTCAGAAACCCTACAAACTCATGGAGATTGAACAATGTACAATTCCACAATCCCTGGGTAAAGGAGGAAATAAAAAAAGAAATTAAGTCTTCCTCGATTACAATGAGAATGAAGACACAACATATACAAACTTATGGGACACTTTGAAAGCAGTGCTGAGAGGAAAGTTTATAGCACTAAGTACCCACATGAAAAAACTGGAGAACAGTCATACTAGAGAATTAAAAGCACAGCTGAATGTTCTAGAACAAAAAGAAGCAAACTCCCCCAGGAGGAGCAGACACCAGGAAATAATCAAATTGAGGGCTGAAATCAATCAAGTAGAAACCAGGAAAACACTGAGAAGAATCAATGAAACAAAGAGTTGGTTCTTTGAGAAAATCAACAAAATAGACAAACCTCTGTCCAAACTAACCAAAAGACAGAGGAAGAGCATGCTAATTAACAAAATCAGGGATGAAAAAGGGGACATAACAACGGACTCTGAGGGAATCAAGAGAATCATCAGGGCATACTTTGAAAATCTGTACTCCACAAAATTTGAAAATTTAAAGGAAATGGACAATTTCCTGGATAGATATCACTTGCCAAAACTAAATCAAGAACACATAAACAATCTAAACGGACCTATAACCCCTAAAGAAATAGAAGCAGTCATCAAAAGTCTCCCAAACAAAAAAAAAAGCCCAGGCCCGGATGGCTTCAGTGCAGAATTCTACCAGAAATTCAAAGAAGAGCTAATTCCAATACTCCTCAAAGTATTCCACACAATAGAAGCAGGAGGCTTACTGCCAAACTCTTTCTACAAGGCTACAATTACCTTGATACCCAAGCCACACAAAGTCACAACTAGGAAAGAGAACTATAGAACAATTTCCCTCATGAACATCGATGCAAAAACACTCAATAAAATACTCGCAAACCGGAATCAAGAACACATCAGAAAAATCATCCACCATGATCAAGTAGGCTTCATCCCAGGAATGCAGGGATGGTTCAACATTAGAAAATCTATCAATGTAATCCACCATATTAACAATCTGTGAAAGAAAAACCACATGATCATCTCACTAGATGCTGAAAAAGCCTTTGACAAAATCCAGCACCCCTTCATGATAAAGGTCCTAGAGAGATCAGGGATAACAGGAACATACATGAATATAATAAAAGCAATATACAGTAAACCAACAGCTAATATCAAACTAAATGGAGAGAAACTCAAGGCAATTCCTCTAAAATCAGCAACAACACAAGGCTGTCCACTCTCTCCATATCTCTTCAATATTGTAATTGAAGTTCTAGCTACAGCAATAAGACAACAAAAGGAGATAAAGGGGATACAAATAGGAAAAGAAGAAGTCAAACTTTCACTATTTGCAGATGATATGATAGTTTACAAAAGTGACCCAAAAAACTCTGCAAAGTTACTCCTAGAGCTGATAAACACCTTCAGCAATGTGGCAGGATACAAGGTAAACTCAAAAAAATCAGTGGCCCTATTATATACAGATGATGAAGTGACTGAGAAAGAAATCAGAGAAACATCACCTTTTACAATAGCCAAAAACAGCATCAAATATCTGGGGATAATGTTAACCAAGGAAGTGAAAGACCTGTATATCAAGAACTTTGTGTCTTTAAAGAAAGAAATCAAAGAAGATACCAGAAAATGGAAAGATCTCCCATGCTCTTGGATTGGTAGGATCAACATAATAAAAATGGCAATCTTGCCAAAACCAGTCTACAGATTCAATGCAATCCCTATCAAAATTCCATCACAATTCTTCAAGGACCTGGAAAGAACATTAATCAACTTTATATGGAAAAACAAAAGGCCCAGGATAGCCAAAACATCCCTATACAATAAAGGAATTTCAGGAGGCATCACCATACCTGACTTCAAGCTCTATTATAGAGCTATAGTTCTGAAAACAGCTTGGTATTGGCACAAAAATAGGGAGGTAGACCAATGGAACCGAATTGAAAGCCCTAATTTTAACCCACACACCTATGAACACTTGATTTTTGACAAAGAAGCTAACACTGTACAATGGAAAAAAGAAAGCATTTTCAACAAATGATGCTGGCATAACTGGGTACTGGTATGCAGAAGACTGCAGATAGATCCATGTTTATCGCCTTGTACAAAACTTAAGTCCAAATGGATCAAAGATCTCAACATAAATCCAGCCACACTGAAACTTTTAGAAGAGAAAGTGGGAGATACTCTTCAACGAGTTGGTACAGGAGACCACTTCCTAAACATAACACCAGTGGCACAGGCACTGAGATCGAAAATTAACAAATGGGCCTTCTGAAACTAAAAAGCTTCTGTAAGGCAAAGGACACAGTCAAAAAGACAAAAAGGCAGGCCACAGAATGGGAAAATATATTCACTAACCCTACATCTGACAGAGGGCTAATCTCCAAAATTTACAAAGAACTCAAGAAACAAGGCCCCAAAACACCAAAGGATCCACTTGAAAGGTGGGGTACAGAGCTAAATAGAGAATTCTCAGTAGAGGAGGCTAAAATGGCCAAGAGACACTTAAGAAAGTGCTCAACATCCTTAGCCATCAGGGAAATGCAAATCAAAACAACTATGAGATACCATCTTACTCCTGTCAGAATGGCTAGAATCAAAAACACTGAAGACAATTTATGCTGGACAGGATGTGGAGAGAGAGGAACACTCCTCCACTGCTGGTGGGAGTGCTGACTCGTACAGCCTCTTTGGAAATCAGTATGGAGATTCCTCAGGAAAATTGGAATTAATCTACCACTATACCCAGAAATTCCACTCTTAGGCATTTATCCAAATGAGGCAGGTTCATACAACAAGGGCATCTGCTCCACTATGTTCATAGCAGCATTGTTTGTAATAGCCAGAACCTGGAAGCAACCTAGATGCCCCTCAACTGAAGAGTGGATAGAGAAAATGTGGTACATTTACACAATGGAGTATTACTCAGCAGAAAAAACAATGGAATCTTGAAATTCGCAGGGAAATTGATAGCACTGGAAGAAACCATCCTGAATAAGATAATCCAGTTGTAAAAAGACAAGCATGGTATGTACTGACTCATATATGGATTTTAGACATGGATCAGGATAGTGCCAGTCTACACTTCCACAGATAGAGAGTCTGGGAAACAGAAAAGAACCTAAAAGTTATGCATGTATGCATAGTATCCAAGAGAAGAGGATGGAGACAAGATCCTCTGAGTGGATGGGGAACACAGAGAGGGGTGGGGGGGAGTGGGACCTGGGAAGAAGAGAGGGAGTGAAGAGGAAGGGCGCTGGTCATGGGGGAACAGGAAGTTGAGGGGGTGGGGGTAGAATAGGGGGAAGAGGGAATCATAGGTTCGAAGACAGATCAGGCACCAGAGCGACCTCAAGTGATCTAAAGGGATAACACCAATTGGCAAGTTAAGCAATAGTGGAGGGTCACCTCGAATGCCCATCCCAGATAATGAACTTGATGTCTATAACCATCCGGGAGCCTTCATCCTGTCACTGATGGAAGCAGAGGCAAACACACAATTAATCACTGAACTGAACCCAAGGAACCCAGTGACAGAGAGAGAGGAGTGATGACCAAATTGGCAAAGAATGGGCTGGCAAAACCAGCAGAGACAGCTGATCTGAACACGGGAGAGCTCTTGGACCCCAGACCGACAGTGGGGAGGCCAGCATGGGACTGCTCTGGACCCCCCAAATGTGAGTGTCAGTGAGAAAGCCTGGGCAACCTATGGGGCCCTGAGCTGTGGATCAGTGTCTATCCTTGGTATACAAACTGTCTTTGTGTGCCTATAGCACAAAGAGAGATGCTCTCTCAGCCTGGAGCCTTAGGGCAGTGCCTGGATCCTACCAAGAGTAAAATGACAGATTCTAGATATCCCCTATGGGGAAGGATTTGGCAATAGGGTGGGAGGGAGGGGGGAAGGGGAGTGTGGGAGGAGGGGAGGGAGAGGGAACTGGGATTGACATGTAAAACAAGCTATTTAAAATTAAAAAAAAGAATATTTTTCATTTTACATACCAACCCACTACCCTCTGCCCCCCACTGTTGTCAACCTCCATCTAATCCTCAGGATGGGTAAGGCATTCCTTGAGGAGTCCAAAATCTGGCATACCAAATTGAGGCAGGACAAAGCCTGCGCTGACCCACCTCCCAGAGTATCAATGTTGATCAAGGTATCCTACCATAGGGAATGGGCTCCCAAAGGCCAGTTTATGACCCTTGGTTGGGTCCTCGTGCCAGTGCCTCCTATCACATCAGATTAATCAATAAATGTCACTTGCATTCACAGGGTCAAGTTCAGTCCCATGCAGGTTCCCCATTTGTCAGTTCATAATCCTTGTACCCCTTCTACTTCAGGATAGCCATCTCTGTGGTTTTCCCATCTTGAAATTGATCCCCCCTTGTTCATATTATCCCTCCTACCTCTCTTCAGTAGAACACCGGGAGTTCAACCCAGTATTTGGCTGTGGGTCACTGCATCTGTTATCATCAGTTATGGGATGCAGGTTCTATGAAAATTAGGGCAGTCATTAATCCAATTAAAGGGGAAGACCCGTTTAGAGACCCTCTCCCTTATTGCTTAGGAGTCTTAGCTGTGGAGATACTTGTGGATTCCTGAGAATTTCTCTAGCCCCAGTTTTCTCCCTGTTATTGCTTCCATTGGTCTCCCCCTCTAATTCTTTGAATCTAATGTTCCTATTCCCCAATCCTTTCCCTTCTACTCCCCTCATAGTTCACCCAGGATATCTCAAACTTTTTTCCTTCCTAGGGTCTCTATTTATGTCTCTCCTAGTGTCCCACTTTTTACCTAGCTACTCTGGGGTTGTGGAGTATAGCCTTGCTATCCTTTGCTTTACATCCAATATCCACTTATGAGTGAATATATACCACGTTTGTCTTTCTGGGTCATGGTTACTTTGCTCAGTATGTTTTTTGTTGTTATTTTTGTAGTTCCATCCATGTCCCTGAAATTTTTAAGGTATCATTGTCTTTTACTGTTGAGTAATACTCCATTATGTAAATGTATCACATAATCTTTATCCATTCTTTGGTGGATGAGCATCTAGATGATTTCCAGGTTCTATCTATTACAAATAATGCTTCTATGAACATAGTTGAGCAAATGTCCTTGTGGTGCTATTGTGCATCCTTTGGATAATTCCCAAGAGTGGTATTTCTGAGTCTTAAGGAAGATGGATTTCCAATTTTTTGATTGCAGAAAGCCCAAAAAGTCACAGAAATTGAACAATGCTCAACTGAATCACCACTGGGTCATGCAAGAAGTAAAGAAAGAAATTAAAGACTTCCTAGAATTCAATGAAAATGAAAGAACAATATACCCAAACTTATGGGATACTATAATAACTACATTAAGAAACATTGAACAAAATACAAAGAATCAATGAAGCAGAGTTGGTTCTTTGAGAAAATAAACAAGATAGACAAACCCATATCAAAGCTATCCAAAAGGCAGTGAGAGAATACCCAAATTAAGAGAGTCAGAAATGAAAATTGAAACATAACAACAGACATTGAGTAAACCCAAAGATCATTAGACCATACTTTGAAAACCTATAATCCACAAAATTGGAAAATCTTAAAGAAATGGAAAACTTCTTTAAGTACCACATACTTATTAATCTTTTTTCTGTTTTTTTAATTTAAATTAAAAACAAACTTGTTTTACATGTCAATCCTAGTTCCCTCCACTCCTCCCCTGTCCTCCACTAACCACCTATCCCATCCCTTTTCTTCTCCCCAGGTAGGGTGAGGCCTTCCATGGGGGATCTTCAAAGTCTGTCATATTATTTAGAGCAGGGCCTAGGCCCTCCCCTGTGTGTCTAGGCTGAGAGATTATTCCTATATGTGGAGTGGACTCCCAAAGTTCATTTGTATGCTATGGATAAATACTGATCTACTAACAGAGTACCCATAAATTGCTGAGGCCTCCTCACTCACAACAATGTTCAGGGGGACTGGATAATTTTCCGGATAGATATCACTTACCAAAATTAAATCAAGAACAGATGAGCAATTTAAACAGACCAAACCCCTAATGAAGTAGAAACAGTCACCAAAAGTCTCCCAAACAAACAAAAAAAGTAAGAAATCCCAGGGACAGATGGCTTCAGTGCAGAATTATATCAGAAAATCAAAGAAGAGCTAATACCAATACTCCTCAAATTGTTACACACAATAGAAGCAGAAGGTTCATTGCCAAACTCTTTTTATGAAGTTGCAGATACCTTGGTACACAAGACACGAAGACACAACTAAGAAAGAGAACTGCATACCAATATCCCTCATGAACATTGATGCAAAAATACTCATTAAAATACTGGCAAATCCAAGAACAACTCAAATCCTAGAACACATCAGAGAAATCATCCACCAGGATCAAGTAGGCTTAATCCCTGGGATGCAGTGATGGTTCAACATACAAAAATCTATCAAAGTAATCTACCATATAAACCAGCTGAGAATGAAAAACCACATTATCATCTCACTAGATGCTGAAACAGTCATTGACAAAATCTAACACCTCTTCATGATAAAGGTTCTGGAGAGACCAGGGATAACAGGAACATACCTGAACATAATAAAAGCAATATACATTAAATAAACAGCCAACATCAAACTAAATGGAGAGAAACTCAAAGTAATTCGTCTACAGTCAAGAGAAAGACAAGGCTGTCCACTCTCTCCATATCTCTTCAATATTGTTCTTGAAACTCTAGCTAGAACAAAAGATAACAAAAGGAGATCAAGGGGATACCAATTGGAAAGAAAGAAGTCAAACTTTCACTATTTGTAGATGATATGACAGTTTACATAAGTCACACTTATTAATCTTAATCTATCATAGGATTATGTTAAATAAAATCAGAAAGATAAATTCAAAGAGTGAACGAGATGGCATAAAATGGAGCCTTAGAAATTTGCTGGTTATCAGTATCTTTATATGATGCAAAGGAGAATCAATCAGAGAAATGTGGGGGAGTGAGAGACAAAACAAATCCTAGGGTTAAGTAAGAAACATCAAAAGTGTATATTCCTTTGTTGTAGTAGACATCCTCATATTTTTTAAAGATATCTGAAATTATTTGCTAAGAAACACAGTCTCGCACTCGGGAGGCAGAGGCAGGTGGATCTCTGTGACTTTGAGACCAACCTGGTATAGCTAGCAAGTTACAGGACAGGCTCCAAAACAAAAGAGAGAAACCCTGTCTCAAGAAAAAAAGAAAAAAGAAAGAAACACATTCTCTCTCTCTCTCTCTCTCTCTCTCTCTCTCTCTCTCTCTCTCTCTCTCTCTCTCTTTCTCTCTCTCTCTCTGTCTCTCTGTCTCTCTGTCTCTCTCTCTGTCTCTGTCTCTGTCTCCCCCATCCTCCTCCTCAGAGAGGGAAGGATGGAGGGAGGGAGAGAGAAATCAGGGACAGAGAGACCTGGAGATACCTGATAGCTACAGGCTATCATATAACAAGCGATTCTTCAGATGTTCTGATGTCCATCTTGATATACTCATCCTGATAAACTCTAGATGTTCATGCTGACCTCAATGCACATTAACTTCTGAGAAGATGTAGGAAAGACCAGAGCTACTCAGTAAAATCTGCATCAAATTCTGTAGTTTACAATGAATTACAAAAAAATATTATTAAAAACTTTACAAATGAAATATGTTTTAATAGATAAATGAATATCTCAAGCCTCACAGAAATTATTAACACTGAACATGGTGATGCATTAGCTAAGGAAGCAGATGCTAGGAGGATGAAAAGTTGTTTAAAGTGTCCTGAAATGAAGACTGCTATTAGAGCTTTGAAATTTGGGAACGAGGTTATGCTGTGAGCAAATATTAATAAAAAACATTGAATTTGTTGGTGATATTGATTAAAATGATTCAAGGACTAAGTCTTAGAATTACAATGTGGCCTCGTTTGTTAGCCTTCTATCCATTAGAGAAAGGAAGGCAGAAAACTATGTGAAAAGAGAATTCTGCCGAATCTAGAAAAAAAATTTTTATCCTACAGTAACTTGGTTGGAAAATACAGTTTCTATTTTCAGACTTACAGATGGCAAAAAATAAATTTAGAGTACATTGATAGTCATGAGTGTCTCCAGGGCATGATCCATAAATCAATAAATCTGAGTTACTCAGCAAGATCAAAAATGTTCGATTATTATTTATCTATTTTATTTTATATTTTATTCTCTCTCTCTCTCTCTCTCTGTGTGTGTGTGTGTGTGTGTGTGTGTGTGTGTGCGCGTGCTTGCCAGAACTTAATATTGATTGTTTTTCCTCAGGAGTCTTCCATGTTGCTTTTGAGACAAGGCATCTCCTAGGAACTCACAGCTCATTGACAAGGCTAGTGTGGCTGACACCCACCTGCATGTGAGTCCCCAGCACTGTGGTTAAAACTCATAGAAACATGTAATTTTATATTGGTTTAGCAATGGAACTCAGGCATTCATGCTTCTAAACTAGCAACTTTCTAACACAGGTATCTCTGCAGTCCAAAAGTTGTACTGTTTTGAATGCTGTTGAGGCTACAAAACAATTGTTGGAAGAAGTGTACAGATATCTTTAGAGACAAAAATGTTTTAAGCTTCTTAAGAGTGTGTCTAACTTTCCAATGTACAGAGAACATAATTCAGAGAGATTTGTGGGTTCAAATGAAAAGCTCACTGAGAACATTACTTAGCTGTGAGTAAGCCATTATTTGTGTCTGACAGAGTAGGGTTTAAAGAAGTGCCATTCACCCTCATCTTTTCTGCAATCCCTCTCCTTGTACATACTCCATCCTACTGTACACTCCGTGCTTTGAAATTGACACTGAAGATATGACTGGGAACACTTTATTACTTTTTAATGTGTATATCTCTTATGGAAGACGATAGTACTTAAAAACTAGACTGAGTATCCTCATCTTTATCTGTACTTAACCAAAGAATTTCACACTAATTGCAGTATCATCTGTGGGTGTCAGCCAGTGGCCAGAGGTCAGATGTACTGACTTACCTTCTGGATCATCTGGGCGCTTCACAAATCTCTCTGAAATATTGCTTCATCTTTTGTGACAAAATGACAGACTATGCGTAAATAGTTTGGTGATTATAAAATAGAGATGTTCCAGGAACTCTGAGGCACATTTAGTCTGCCATAGATTTTTTCATCTGTCAAAACGAGTAGCAGTCTAGGATCTCTGATAGCATTCTAGATGTGTCCTCAGCAATCCATATATTGAAATACAAATCTCTAGTTAGATATCATCAGAAAGTGGAAAGACATAGACGCAAACTTGGGATAAATGTAATAATGAATTACAGATAATATGAATTTGTATTTGAATAGGATCATCCTTTAATTCAGTGTGCCTGCTGTCCTCATCCACAGGAAAATTTTAGACAACCACAACATTGGAAACCACCATATGTGGATCAAAGCCGAGATCAGTGAGGTATTGCTTCCAAAATGTCTATGGAATGTCATTTAGCAAATGCTTATATAGGAAGAGACAGAAAATGTATTCTCAACAGTCCCCAGAAAGAGCTATCCTAGTCAAATACCGAATCTCTGATTTCCAGCTTCCATATCTCAAAATGGTGATCTCATTATTTGAGCTACTGATTTCATGGTGTAGCCTGAGCAACCTACTAAAAACTAGAAGTATAGGATATGGTAAACACACTATGAAAAAATGAGATGAAATTTATTACTTTCACCTTAAAACATCATTAGTCCTCAGAATTTTGAAGGTTAAGGAAGAGTGATTGAAGTATGATTCCTAAGCAAACTTGAGCTACATCTTAATGCCTTATCTCAAAGAAGCAAAACAACCATGTGCTGAAACAGAAATTACTCAAGAACAGGCATTTAAGAAAGTGGAAGTACAGCATGAAATGTTTCTCCAAGGCTCTTTCATTCAAATGGTCATGGAATTCATTCTGACCCAAAGAGAAGCAGAGTTACAGGCACTGTCACAACTCTTCATGCTGCTGCTATCATACATACATACATACATATATACATATATCATTACTATTACACATATATATATACAAATGTACAAAGTGCAACTTTCTTCTAAGTACTAAATTACATTTTTTGTCACTGCAATGGACTTTGTGTCTGACTGGGACCTTGTGGGGTTTTCTCCATGCACTTTAGTGAGTCTTTTTTTGTTGTTCATGTTCAGCCCATGTTTAGGCAGTCATGTTGTTGAAAAATTATAAACTTGTAGACAGCTTGTAGACACAGCCTCACAAAAAATCCCTGATCCTCTAATTCTTAGAATATTTTTACACTTCTTATACAATGTTTTGCTGACCCTTAGGTGCAGGATTCGTTTTGGAGATTATCCATTAAGTCTGGTCACTACAAGAGGCTATTGATTAGATGTGATTTTCTATAATGGTTTTTGTCTCTTACAAGAGATGTTCCTTAAAAAGAAATAAGGACTACACATACCTGTGGGAACAAACATTTATTGGGAACTACTACTTAATCTCTACAGGATTATGCTGGTTTACTAAAAATTTGTCTGTAGATTCTCCTACAAAGTTCATGATTTTGATAGCCTTGGGTAGTTGCCTAGGTGGTGTGAAATAGATATTACATCATATAGTCATTACCTTTGGCTGCCTGGAAGACTAGAAAATAAGACTCTGTTGTCAAAGACATCATACCATTCAGCCACTGAACATGGGGTATCGATCTGAAATTAGGGTTAGGGTTGGGGTTAGGGTTAGAGTTAAGGATTAGGCTTCAGGGTTAGGGTTAAGGTTCAGAATTAAGGTTAGGTGACTAGAACTCACTGACTAAGAGTTGCTAGCAAGGGAGAAAGTTAATCACTACTCCTACCAAGTAAAACACCTATGAAACACAACAATAGCTAATACAAAAAGATATTCCAAATTTTTCAAAAGTGGTAACTCATACTTTGATGATAATCAACAGTTCTCTAATTGGACATAATGACAATTCAGTAAGTGATGATTGATGCCCTAAGCCTAGTTTTCTTCCTGCAGTTGATGAAATCATAGATCCTAGAGGAGAACTTAATAATGATAAAATCTTAAACAAGTATAATACTTAGCTCCTTTCAGAATAATTCTTATAGTCACAGATAAGTGCAGCTCACATCACTCTAAAAGAAGCTTTGTTCTTCAGGTAATACAGATCATTACAGAAAGTCACAACCAAGGAAGTGCAGTTGGAGCACACAATCTCAACTGGTACATCTACAATTCAATTCCTACACATAAGAGTCAGGAAACATTTCAACATAGGAAACAGAAAGATTGTGTGGTGGTGGTACTGCACCTCTTCTGGTAGAAGAATTTCCTAAATCTAATAGGGAAATCTCAAAAAATCTTTTTGCTTAAAGATAACCTACACAGTGCCAACAGAATTTGATATGCCAAATTGGATGGTTAGAAGCCCTACCAATGGATGTTGAGTTACATGATACTGATTAGAGAGGAATAGACAGCCTTCTCTAGGGAAAACTTCCCTAAAGGCTTATTAAAACCCAAATGGTTAGGTCTAAACACACAAATACACATATGAGCAACACCAAATGGAATCCATACACAATACACACACACACACACACACACACACTAGTGCACTTACACATGTACAAATACAAAAACAATTAATCAAGAAAAGATCATGAGTTTGAGAGAGATTGGGATGGAAGGTGTTAGTGTAAAGACAGGGAGGAGTGGAGATGTTGCAAATACAGTACTCATTCATGCAGAAAGCTCTGAAATGAAACAGATAAATTTAGATGTCAAGCAAGGGGTAAAAGCATAACCAAAAATACGGCTAGGAATAATGAAAACAGATTAACAGATAGTGGAAAGGCAAACTGATTTTGAACTGGAAGAATAACTGTAGTTATAACAGCTGTAAACTTCTTACAATCCCTATTGTATCACAAGTGGTAGTTTAAAAATATATTTTGGATTCATATGTGAAATACATGAACATATTATGTGGTAAATCTGTAGATACAAAAACTAAGTTAGAGAAGTGATAACATCTGACTTCTTGTGATAATGTGAAGAAATTGTGTTTGCAGAGGAGAAAAAAATCAGCATAATATGCTCAGTGAAGGAAAATATTTCAACAAGTAAAACCTTAATATCTTTATTGTGAACAAGCAAAAGATAAAGTTTTTAATATAGTATAAAATAAAAATATAACTTACTTTAGTAATTAAATATACATCTAACTTGTAAAGAGGAAGTGACTTATAAGCATATAAATAGGTGAAATTAGAGGAATTTTCTTTAAAAAATGCATTTTCAGAACTATTGGTGGTGTCTACATAAGTTTAATCTGGAAACTAATCAAAGTGCCTAAAAACATGAAAGCTAATACACCCAGTAGCAAACACATATAATGTCTGACTGCTCAGTGCATAGACAGATCTAACTAATGAAGTTCAATACTTTCCTTTGAACCTTACGTTGTAGAAGTAAGAGACGAAGGGTAGAAGCTATTTTTATATTCTACTGATAATTATTTCTCAAATTGGGAAACGTAATCATACTGCCTAATTCTAGAAACACAGTTGATTGGGAAACACAAGAGGAAGAAACTGTCTCAGATTATAAAAATCACATGTCGTAAAGAAATGTAGGTTTAGAAAGAACATCTATTTGTCATAACCATCTTATATGGTCTTAGCATTTTGTACTTATAACATGTAAACTGTGGCTAAAACAAAAATAAATAATTTGATTTTCCTGGTCATCACTTTTCTTTGTTTTTTGAGACAGGGCTTCTCTGTATTGTTTTGGAGCTTGTCCTAGAACTTGATCTGAAGACCAGGCTACCCTCAGACTCACAGAGATCTGCCTGCCTCTGCTTTATTAGTGCTGGGATTAAAGGAGTGTGCCACCAACTCTCAGCAAATTGTTGTTTTTTTCTTAGTTGAAACAACTGTCTATGTTTTATGTCCTTGAGAAAATTAGTAGCTATGCTGTACATCATTTAAGTTTAACTAATGAGAGATATGGAGAGAAACTATTAATGATGAAACGAAAAGAAAATTGTGTTATCTATAGGTTGGAAGTTAAGATATTTAGTAATATTAGGTTAATATGCAGAAATATAAGATATGGGACCCCAACCCCAGCGAGCCCAGCTTCAGCAAAGACATCAGCCCTTCCAAGACCCCAACGCCAGGGAGTCCAGCTTCAGGTGAGATTGCCTCTCCGGCAGGACCCCCCCCTCCAAGACCCATCCCCTTCATCTTCCGGGCCACTCATGGCATCCAGAAGACCTGCCCACACAGGAAAGACATCAGCCCTTCCAAGACCACAACCCCAGCGAGTCCAGCTTCAGGAAATATATCAGCCGTTTCAAGACCCCGACCCCAGCGAGTACAGCTTCAGGAGACTGCCCACACAGCAAAGAAGTCAGCAATTCCAAGACCCCAAACACAGCGAGCCCAGCTTCAGGAAAGACATCAGCCCTACCAGGAAACAAACTCCATGTCAGCATCCCCAGCTTCAGCTGCAGGAAGGAAGGAGACCAGTGGAGACGGAAAGACCCCACCAGTACCCACTGGAAGAAGAGATGGGAAGAAGACAGAATAAGAGCTCACACAGCAATAGAAACACCAACATGACCCGAGCAGAATCTAGGGATCCAACACCAGCAAGACCCAAAAAGCACTACATAGACGAAAGAGGAGACAGACCTTAAAAATTATTTCATGAAGATGATGGAGACCCTCAAAGAAGATACGAGGAAACCCCTTAAATAAATAGAAGAAAAAACAAACAAAAAATCCATGAAATGGGGGAAAAATTCAAGATATAAACAAATCTCTCAAAGAATCTAAAGAGCACCAAGAAAGAACAACCTAAAAAATTAAGGAAACAACTCAAACAGTTGAAGAATTGAAAGCTGAAATAGAAACGATAAAGAAAACACAGAATGAAGGGATGCTGGAAATAGAAAATCTGGGTAAACGATCAGGAACTACAGATGCAAGTATCACCAATAGAATACAAGAGATAGAAGAGGGAATCTCAGGTGTTGAAGACTCGTTAGAGGATATAGAGTCGTCAACCAAAGAAAATCTCAAAACCAACAAATCCTTAACACAAAATATCCAGGAAATATGGGACACAGTAAAGAAGCCAAATCTGAGAATAATAGGTATAGAAGAAGGCGAAGAAATACAACTCAAAGGTACAGAAAACATATTCAACAAAATCATAGAAGAAAACTTCCCTAACCTAAAGAAAGATATGCCTATGAAAATACAAGAATCTTACAGAACACCAAATAGGCTCGACCAGAAAAAGAAGTCACCTCGCCATATAATAATCAAAACATCAAACCTACAGAGTAAAGAGAAAATATTAAGAGCAGCTAGAGAAAAAGGCCAGGTAACATACAAAGGCAGACCTATCCGAATTACACCTGACTTCTCAATGGAAACGATGAAAGCCAGAAGATCCTGGTCAGATGTCCTACAAACGCTAAGGGAACAAGGATGCCAGCCCAGACTACTATATCCAGCAAAGCTCTCAATTACCATAGATGGAGAAAACAAAATATTCCATGCCAAAACCAGATTTAAACAATACGTATCCATGAATCCAGCTCTACAGAAAATGCTAGAAGGAAAACCTAGAGCCAAGGAAGATAACTACATTCACAAAGACACAGGCAATATATAATCACACTTTACAAAACACCAAAAGAAAAAGGGAGGAGAAACTGCACAAAATAACTTCACTAACAATAAATCAAGCCCAAACAAGGATCACCAATCAATGGTCATTAATATCCCTCAATGTCAACGGCCTCAACTTGCCTATAAAAAGACACAGACTAGCAGAATGGATATGAAGACAGAACCCTTCCTTCTGCTGCATAAAAGAAACACATCTCAACATCAAAGACAGACGTTATCTCAGAGTAAAGGGTTGGGAAAAGATCTTCCAATCAAACGGTCCCAAGAAACAAGTGGGTGTAGCAATCCTAATATCTAACAAATTAGACTTCAAATTAAAATCAATCAAAAGAGATGAAGAAGGACACTTCATATTCATCAAAGGAAAAGTACATCAAGACGAAATCTCAATTTTAAGCATCTACGCCCCAAATACAAAGGCACCTACATTCGTGAAAGAAACATTACTAAAGCTCAAAATGCACATAAAATCTCACACACTAATAGTAGGAGACTTCAACACTCTGCTCTCACCGCTAGACAGGACCTCCAGACAGAAACTCAACAAAAAACAAAAGAACTAATAGAAGTTATGACCCAACTGGGTTTAACAGACATCTAAAGAACATTTCAACCAAATACAAAGGATTATACCTTCTTCTCGGCACCACATGGAACCTTCTCTAAAATTGACCACATAATAGGAAACATAGCAAATCTCCACAGATACAAAAAAATTGGAATAACCCCTTGCATCTTATCAGACCACCATGCATTAACATTAGAATTCAACAATAACACAAATCTCAGAAACCCTACAAACTCATGGAGATTGAACAATGCACAATTGCACCATCCATGGGTAAAGGAACAAATAAAAAAAGAAATTAAAGACTTCCTTGATTTCAATGAGAATGAAGACACAACATACACAAACTTATGGGACACTTTGAAAGCAGTGCTGAGAGGAAAGTTTATAGCACTAAGTGCCCACATGAAAAAACTGGGGAACAGTCATACTAGAGAATTAATAGCACAGCTGAATGTTCTAGAACAAAAAGAAGCAAACTCCCCCAGGAGGAGCAGATGCCAGGAAATCAAATTGAGGGCTGAAATCAATCAAGTAGAAACCAGGAAAACACTGAGAAGAATCAATGAAACAAAGAGTTGGTTCTTTGAGAAAATCAACAAAATAAACAAACCTCTGTCCAAACTAACCAAAAGAAAGAGAGAGAGCATGCTAATTAACAAAATCAGGGATGAAAAAGAGGACATAACAACGGACTCTGAGGAAATCCAGAGAATCATCAGGGCATACTTTGAAAATCTGTACTCCACAAAATTTGAAAATTTAAAGGAAATGGACTATTTTCTGGATAGATATCACTTGCCAAAACTAAATAAAGAACAGATAAACAATCTAAACAGACCTATAACCCCTAATGAAATAGAAGCAGTCATCAAAAGTCTCCCAAACAAAAAAAGCCCAGGCCCAGATGGCTTCAGTGCAGAATTCTACCAGAAATTCAAAGAGCTAATTCCAATACTCCTCAAAGTATTCAACACAATAGAAGCAGGAGGCTTACTGCCAAACTCTTTCTACAAGACTACAATTACCTTGATACCCAAGCCACACAAAGACACAACTAGGAAAGAGAACTATAGACCAATTTCCCTCATGAACATCCATGCAAAAATACTCAATAAAATACTCGCAAACCGGATTCAAGAACACATCAGAAAAATCATCCACCATGATCAAGTAGGCTTCATCCCAGGAATGCAGGGATGGTTCAACATTAGAAAATCTATCAATGTAATCCACCATATTAACAACCTGCGAAAGAAAAACCACATGGTTATCTCACTAGATGCTGAAAAAGCCTTTGACAAAATCCAGCACCCCTTCATGATAAAGGTCCTAGAGAGATCAGGGATAACAGGAATGTACCTGAATATAATAAAAGCAATATACAGTAAACCAACAGCTAACATCAAACTAAATGGAGAGAAACTCAAAGCAATTCCTCTAAAATCAGCAACAAGACAAGGCTGTCCACTCTCTCCATATCTGGGGATAAATATCTGGGGATAATGTTAACCAAGGAAATTAAAGACCTGTATATCAAGAACTTTGTGTCTTTAAAGAAAAAAATCAAAGAAGATACCAGAAAATGGAACGATATCCCATGCTCTTGGATTGGTAGGATCAACATAAAAAAATGGCAATCTTGCCAAAAGCAGTCTACAGATTCAATGCAATCCCTATCAAAATTCCATCACAATTCTTCAAGGACCTGGAAAGAACATTAATCAACTTTATATGGAACAACAAAAGGCCCAGGATAGCCAAAACATCCCTATACAATAAAGGAACTTCAGGAGGCATCACCATACCTGACTTCAAGCTCTATTATAGAGCTATAGTCCTGAAAACAGCTTGGTATTGGCACAAAAATAGGCAGGTAGACCAATGGAACCGAATTGAAAGCCCTAATTTTAACCCACACACCTATGAACACTTGATTTTTGACAAAGAAGCTAAAACTGTACAATGGAAAAAAGAAAGCATCTTCAACAAATGGTGCTGGCATAACTGGGTACTGGTATGCAGAAGACTGCAGATAGATCCATGTTTATCGCCTTGTACAAAACTTAAGGCCAAATGGATCAAAGATCTCAACATAAATCCAGCCACACTGAAACTTTTAGAAGAGAAAGTGGGAGATACTCTTCAACGAGTTGCTACAGGAGACCACTTCCTAAACATAATACCACTGGCACAGGCACTGAGATTGAAAATTAACAAATGGGACCTTCTGAAACTAAAAAGCTTCTGTAAGGCAAAAGACACAGTCAAAAAGACAAAAAGGCAGGCCACAGAATGTGAAAAGATATTCAATAACCCTACATCTGATAGAGGGCTAATCTCCAAAATTTACATAGAACTCAAGAAACAAGTCTCCAAAACAACAAAGGATCCAATTAAAAGGTGGGGTACAGAGCTAAATAGAGAATTCTCAGTAGAGGAGGCTAAAATGGCCAAGAGACACTTAAGAAAGTGCTCAACATCCTTAGCCATCAGGGAAATGCAAATCAAAACAACTCTGAGATACCATCTTACTCCTGTTAGAATGGCTAAAATAAAAAACACCGAAGACAATTTATGCTGGGGAGGATGTGGAGAGGAACACTCCTCCACTGCTGGTGGGAGTGGCGACTCATACAGCCTCTTTGGAAATCAGTATGGAGATTTCTCAGGAAAATGGGAATTAATCTACCACTAGACCCAGCAATTCCACTCTTAGGCACATATCCAGATGAGGCAAGTTCATACAACAGGGGCATCTGCTCCACTATGTTCATAGCAGCATTATTTGTAATAGCCAGAACCTGGAAGCAATGTAGATGCCCCTCAACTGAAGAGTGGATGGAGAAAATGTGGTACATTTACACGATGGAGTATTACTCAGCAGAAAAAAACAATGGAATCTTGAAATTCGCAGGTAGATGGATAGCACTGGAAGAAACCATCCTAAGTGAGGTAACCCAGTCGCAAAAAGACAAACATGGTATGTACTCACTCATATATGGATTTTAGACATGGATCAGGATAGTGCCAGTCTGCAATTCAACTAATAGAGAGTCTGGGAAACAGGAAAGAACCTAAAATATATGCATATATGCATAGTACCCAAGAGAAGAGGATTGAGACAAGATCCTCTGAATGGATGGGGAACACGGCGAGGAGTGGGGGGGGAGTGGGACCTGGGAAGAAGAGAGGGAGTGAAGAGGAAGAGAGTTGGTCATGGGGGAATAGGAAGTTGAGGGGGTGGGGGTAGAATAGGGGGAAGAGGGAATCATAGGATTGAAGATAGATCAGGCACCAGAGTGACCTCGAGTGATCTAAAGTGGTAACACCAATTGGCAAGGTAAGCAAGAGTGGAGAGACCACCTCGAATGCCCATTCCTGATTATGAACTTGATGTCTATAACCATCCGGGAGCCTTCATCCTGTGACTGATGGAAGCAGAGGCAAACACACAATTAATCACTGAACTGAACCCAAGGAACCCTGAGACAGAGAGAGAGGAGTGATGACCAAATTGGCAAAGAATGGGCTGGCAAAACCAGCAGAGACAGCTGATCTGAACACGGGAGAGCTCTTGGACCCCAGAGCGACAGTGGAGAGGCCAGCATGGGACTGATCTGGACCCCCCAAATGTGAGTGTCAGCGAGAAGGCCTGGGCAACCTATGGGGCTCTGAGCTGTGGATCAGTGTCTATCCCTGATATACAAACAGTCTTCGCGTGCCTATAGCACAAAGAGGGATGCTCTCTCAGCCTGGACTCTTAGGGGAGTGCCTGGACCCTACCCAGAGTGAAATGACAGACTCTAGATATCCCCTATGTGGAAGGATTTGTCAATAGGGTGGGAGGGTGGGGGGGAAGGGGAGTGCGGGAGGAGGGGAGGGAGAGGGAACTGGGATTGACATGTAAAACAAGCTATTTAAAATAAAAAAATAAAAAAAGCTTTTGTTAACCTAAAAAAAGGAAATATAAAATATGTATATACATATATGTATATGTATGTATGTGAATGCATGTATTAGCTGCACTACAAATTATATGCAGCGCTATAACACAATTAAGTAAAATTTAATGTATTCTATGAAATATATGTACATGCAAATGTGTGTGTGATACCACATAAAATAATATCCCTACATTTGTATCCTTTTATAATACATATACACATAAACAAATATATATCTGTCTCTGTAAAAGTGCATTTATATTTTCATGTTTTATTCACATACATGCACAGAGATACGATACACACCAACATACATTTATACACATAAGCAAAGGAACACAGATACTTCCTAGGTCTGCATGTTTAAAATGGCCATACCATAGTTCTCAGAAGTTGCTAGCTAGAAACAATTCTCGACTTAAAAGAGATTTGCCTTTTTATAGGGATGATTTACTCTAAGACTGAAGCAGAGAAGATATAAATAATGGCTTTTTGCAATTTTAAAGATTAATGAAAAAACACCAGAGTTCATCCAAAAGACCAGGTGAAAATATAAACAACTAAGTTGTTTCCAATTGTCTCTCTGTCTTCACACTGTATTTTACACACATACACACACACACACACACACACACATGCACACACATTTGGGTGTGTTCCCAGTATTTAACATATGCTTCCTAAGTGTTTTATTCTGACCAAGAAACAACTTGTATAATCTTTATATGAAGGCACACAGAATTGTAATGTAGACATTAAGTTAATAAAACAAAAGTAGGTGCTTCCTTTTGTCAGCTGTAATATTAACATACATATAAAGAAAACAGTAGCATGAGAAGATATGCATGGAAGTCTGTTAGCAGGGAAATAGTCTTAGGAAATAAGATGTGTATATTGCCTCCTATTAAACCTTCAAAATTACTAAATTCAAACAGAATAATTATGTTTCTCATGAATAATATCCTTAGTATTAGAAGAAATTAACTTCAAATCCACCTGGAATGAAGTGATGAGAGCATATTGGTTTTGTTATATTTGTTCCAAAGCTTCATAAACCCCTAATTAAGATAAAATTCATAATATATGCAAAATTTTAAGAGTCTTTTGGAAAAACTACTAATCTCTAAAACATAACATCAGAGTTAATATATTTAAAACCTGCTCTTCTCAAAATTTATGGTATTATTATGAGTTTAACCAACTGTAATCAATAATACTAATATAATAAGTAAAACCAGTTGCCTCAGAAATAAACTTGTTCTTAGATAAAATGCAATGAATTTCTTTTTTTAATTTTAATAATTTTTGTGAGCCTCATACATAAGTACTATGTCAGCAAACTTCCCAGATTTACCCTCTCCAATCCTTGCTTCTCCAGTTCATAATCTCTTCTTTAATTATTGTTGTTTCCATTTATTTGATTTATTTTAATATATAGAGATATTTTCACATACAATAACAGCAAAAATATATTATATATAATAACCTATACAAAAAGGCAATCCCTAACAAAACTATTTCTCTGCTTATCAGCGTTCATTGTTCTCTCTTAGCTCCATATCCTGAGATAGGGCCATATCAAATTCCCACAGTCCTTATTGGCCATGTTAATTGGTGTTGTCACTATGCTTTTCTTATTAAAGCAGCTATGTTGCTGAGATTATACGTTTGCCTGTTTTTCTGGCATGTCTAAGGGACAGTGTCTAGCAACAGACATCCTGAACTTCTGACTTAATCTTTCCTTTTCCCTTTGCCCTTTCCCTGAAGCTTAGGTTTTGACATTGCATTGACAGATATAGCAGTGATTTTTGGCATTCCAAAGCCACCATTTGTTTTTGTGTTACCCATTATGAGCATCTGTGGATGCTGCAATGGTCCTCATCTGTTGCATAAAGAAGCTTCTTGATGAGAGGTAAGATATAGCTTATTTGTGGGTATTAAAATAAATCATACTCCAGTAAAAATGATGGTGTTTCAGGTGTATAGCAGAAGTAGGTTCTCCTCTAGGCTCTATGGCACCCAAAACCACATGTCGTTGTCTAGTTTATATTGCCAGACATAAATTCCATCATACTGAGTGGGATTTAAATCTATTAATACTTTTTGTTTGTCTCCAAGGTGAGTCCATATTATATTATCGGGAAATTGTTGGGTCAGTATTGCTGTGGTTGAAAGGCTGGGGAATTTGGAGCTGGGGAAGTCTCTGACTGTCCCTCACCTTTGGAAGCTCACATGCCTCCTTTAGCACCATGAAAACTGTCTTTGTGGAGGAGGATTCAATGCCAGTTTTGGGAATATGCTAAGGTATAGTATACTTGGGCAATATGATATATATATATATAGAGAGAGAGAGAGAGGTTTTTTTTGAGACTTTTTTGCACTGAAGTCTGTCGTCGTTGCAGAATTTGATATCTCATGAACAGTGAATCGAGTTTTTTTCCTTTCCCTACATCTTCACCAACAATTGTTGTCAATGATATTTTTCTTTTTCTTTTATATTTATATGTTTTAATTGAAATAGAAATATTTCACTTTCTCCCTCCCATTTTGACTGCTGAAATATGAAGCATTTCATTATGTTAATGTATGTATTACACATGGGCCATTGTTCCATACTTATTACATGTAAGTTTTCAAGAATTGTTTAACACAAGGCTTTCTGGCACTCTGATTCTTAAATTCTTTCTGCCCCTTCTCCTAAAATGGTCCCTGAACCATAGATGTGGGAGCTGTGATGTCCTGTGAGGAAGCAGACCAAATATTGAAGATTCACTGAAGTTATATGAAGGTCTTTGCTTGGGACTGGTGAAACAGATGTCTCTGGAGGTAAAGGTGCTTCCTGCTTAACTCGTACAAGTTACCCTCTGGTCTCTATATACACATACACTATGGCATGTTCATTCATGCATATATATATATATACATATATGCACGGAGAAAATTAATACATGACTGTAGTTTAAGTATTTAATTACCTTTGTTCACATAGAAAACTAGACATAATATCTATTACTTGTACTTAATATTTTATTCAATTTGAAAAGTGGAGGAAACTAACATGGGTTTCAACAGGTAAACAGAAAAAAGCAAATTATTTTTCATCCAAAAATGGATATGACTCTTACTAACTAGTTTTGGTTTTAAGACAAACTATTTTAGCCAAGAAGTCACAAAGTAAGTCAGAGATACTTTAAATTTCCAATACTTAAGCTTCAACCTTCCCTTGCTGGGATAATAGCACGAGATGCTTGCCTGGCTCAAATCTCAGTTGACTGTCACTGCATGAAAAGTCACACTGTAATCTTTCAAAGGCATATGGCTTCATGCATCTGGTGTTCAGGAAAGTCAGAACTAAATTTCAGGCTATAAAGCTCAGTGGGTATCATAAATTATAAAAGACTGCTTTTAACACAGCATTTTAGATAATTTGTCATAATTGTTTGATACGATTGTGCCATGGCAGATAGCATCAGCAAGAGTCTATGGAATTAAAAACAAAATTAAGTACAATTTTGGATGTTCAGTCACAAAAATGCAGACTCACTTATATGTTATCACTTTAATTGGAAATATATGACATGACCTCATGGCATGAGTAGGGAGGAATGAAACAAAGGTTTGCCTGACTCCAGTAAGGCAATCACTAAAATGATTTCTCAAATACAATACTGTAGGTAGAAAACCAGAGGCAAGCATTGACAACTATGAAACAATATGTGTTGTGGGGTTCAAATGTAAGAAAAGAAATGGTAGATAGAGAGAACTTGGCTTCTTCCTACTTGAGAAAATATTGATTAGCCAAGAAAGAAAAGCTGCAACACACAACATAGTGTTGGATAGCCTGAAGTACCTGAAATACTCTGCTTTCTAAATAATTCACTGCTAGGTAGACCTATGGAATGTGCTCACCCAGTTGATCTGCAGGCAAGGAAAACTGCCACAGCTCCTTAGACATATTGCTTTGTTGGTTACTGAGTTATCGACACAAATATCGTACAAGAAACGCGTGTTACAGCATGTTCCAGTACCTTTGCAACAAAGCCTTCTCAAAAAGGCATAGTTATAGATTTTCTTTTCCTTAGCGCTAAAATGTCCTTTCCCTTTATACATGGAAAATATTTCTTGAGAACTCCCAGGCTCGTGTTTCAGAGTACCTGAAATTAATAACACTTGGTTACTTATAGTTGTTCCATTTGTTAAACCACCAATGAATATAAATAAGATAGCAATTATGTCAAACTAGAAAAATCTATGCAAAGATTTCATGGATGAAATAAATTAGTGACATGTTTTGAAAAATGGGTTTCCCTGATAGGGATTAAAGTATGATGGAACAATGGCAAAGAGGTAGTGACTAACGAATGTGTAGTAGTGCTCACACTGGATTGAATTTTACAAAAACAACCAAACATGTATACAAGAATTTCTCTCTCTCTCTCTCTCTCTCTCTCTATATATATATATATATATATATATATATATGTATGTATGTGTGAGTGTGTGTAGATAGATAGATGATAGATACTTAGATAATACATAGAGGGGTGAGAGAGAGAGAGAGAGAGAGAGAGAGAGAGAGAGAGAGAGAGAGAGAGAGAGAGAGAGGGAGGGAGGGAGAGAGAGATATAACAGCCTGGAATTTTGTACTTACAGTCTGGCTTTCAAAGGAAACCCTATGTATGACTTGAAGCACTACTCTGTGATTAAGATTTTGAGCAGGTTAGCCCTTGCACCAACACTTACTCTGAGTCCGAAACCACACTTTTTAAAAATTTATTTATTTAGTTTTCAGTTTAAATTTAGATAAGAAACAAGGTTGCTTCACAAGTCAGTTCCAGGGCCCTCTCCCTTTCCCTCCCCTCCTCCCGTGCCCTCCCCCCAGCCCCCCCATTATCCCCTCATTTCTGCAGGGAGGGTGAGGCCCTCCATGGGGGTGTCCATAGTCTGTCATTTCATATAGGACAGGACCTAGACCCTTCCCCAAGAGTTCAGGGTGAGAGTGCACCTCACATTGTTGGATGGGAGTCCAAAGTCCTAGCATCCCATACTGCAACACTGATGAGCTTATGCACTAGTTTCCTAACTGCGTATTTCCCAAAGACAACATTTCATTTCCCTTTTATCCTCATGTGAATACATCACTTTCTCCCTTAGATCGACCTTGCTACATGAGAACTCACTGTATAAATTATGAATGAGATATTTCTATTCAAATATTTTCCCACTTGAATAACTTACATTCTCTAAATGTATAAAGGTAAATTACATAGATAAGAAAACCAGAGCCAAATATTTTGCATCTCAATATGGAAATGATCTATACTTCCTCAGCCATTGAAAACTGTTTGCTTAATACAAATCCATTTTCTTTGTTGCAGAGATTTCACTATGTGTGGTGTGCATTTTTTCACAAATTGTTAAAAATGGTGAGAGGAAATGACTCTATTTTAAATATTTTGTGATTTAAATATTTAATGTAAAGGGTTTGAAGGAACTTAGAATTTTCTGTAAGTCTCTATGGTTTTTGACGTGTCCGTTGTGTGGGTAATGATATTGATTTTCTGTTTTAAGTTATCAAAAAGTACAATCTAAAGCCCACTGAAAAATTTACAAACTATTCAAGACAGGATTTGTTTTGGAAATTTAAAAATACATTGACATTTCTGAAAACATTGCCATGGTTTCATATACAAACATCTTTATCATACAAAAGATGACTCCAAAAGAGAATGAAGTTAGTGACTCTGATGATTCTTCACTGAACCATGGAATGGCCAGAATTTGCCAAGAAGACTGCAGGTTACAGGGGAAGCATCCAACAAACTCTATGTAAAAGACCCAGAAAGAATCCACCATGTCAAAACTTTGTCCCTAAACACATGAATCAATAAATTGTGAAGTAAACTACCTAATTCATGGCTATGACTACTCCAGGAACCTAATACATGTGAAGGATTTTTTTCTTATAGATTGTAATAGATATGATCAATGAGAACATTTAACCAAATCTTGACAATGCACCTTGGTTTATATTTAGTGACCTTGAAGATAGATCAAAGAAATGTGTTGTTTGTTCTACATCCTTATCTAGCATGAGAGAAGATCAGCTGAAGGTAAAATTGTAGCTGCTACAAAAGCATCAGGAAAAGGATAAGGGGAAAGAGTTGTTATTTTATAGTTTGATAAATATTCTTATTGTGCCTATGTTAAGGAGTGAGAAGAGGCTGATCCTACTGTCTTTTTGATCCTTGAGAACAGAGATCCTATTTGTAAAAGATGTATATTCAGCATGAAACTCATTTATCAGTTTGCAAAGCCAGCTCAACTATCACTAATAGGAAATGGTCTGTGTAGCTTATAAGAAACAATATTAGGAGATAAAGGTAAACATTATTTTTATTTGTTGGATATTTAACCAGAAGTAGAAAGAAAACATTTGATCATTAGTTTAATGCTAATTATGTATTTTTGAAAAAATGTTTTCCAAGGAATTATCAAAATTACTAACAGAACATACTAAAAAATTGACCAAATGCAAAAGAAAAACCACATGATCATCTCACTAGATGCTGAAAAAGCCTTTGACAAAATCCAATACCACTTCATGATAAAGGTCCTAGAGAGATCAGGGATAACAGGAACATACCTGAACATAATAAAAGCAATATACAGTAAACCAACAGCTAACATCAAACTAAATAGAGAGAAACTCAAGGCAATTCATCTAAAATCAGGAATAAGACAAGGTTGTCGACTCTCTCTATATCTCTTCAATATTGTACTTGAAGTTCTAGCTAGAGCAATTAGACAACAAAAGGAGATCAATGGGATATAAACAGGAAAAGAAGTCAAGTTTTAACTATGTGCAGATGATATAATAGTTTACATAAGTGACAAGAAACCTCTGAAAGGGAACTCATAGAGCTGATAAACACCTTCAGCAAAGTGGCAGGATACGAGGTTAACTCAAAAAAATCAGTAACCCTATTATATACAGATGATAAAGTACTGAGAAAGAAATCAGAGAAGTATCACCCTTTACAATAGCCATAAACATCAAATTTCGGGGGATAACATAAACCAAAGAAGTGAAAGACCTGTATATTAAGAATTTTGAGTCTTTAAAGAAAGAAGTCAAAGAGGATACCAGAAAATGGAAATATCTCCGATGTTCTTGGATTGGTGGATCAACATAATAAAAATGGCAATCTTGCCAAAAGCAGTGTTCAGATTCAATGCAATTCCCAACAAAATTCTGGCACAATTCTTCACAGGACTTGGAAGGAAAAAATACATCTTTATATGGAAAAACAAAAGACCCAGGATAGCTAAAACAACCATATACAATAAAGGAACTTCAGGAGGCATCACCATACCTGACTTCAAGCTCTATAACAGAGCTATAGTCCTGAAAATAGCTTGGTAGTGGCACAAAAATTGACAGGTAGACCAAGGAAACCGATTTGAAAACCCTGATTTTAACCCACACACATATGAACACTTGATTTTTGACAAAGAAGCTAAAATTATACACTGGGAAAAAGAAAGCATCTTTAACAAATGGTTCAGGCATAACTGGATATTGTCATACAGAAGACTGCAGATAGAGCCATGTCTATCACCTTGAGTGCAATATTGAAGAGGTATGGGGAGAAGGTACAGCCTTGTCTTGTTCCTGATTTTAGCAGAATCATGTTGAGTTTCTTTTCATTCAGTTTGATTATGGCTGTTGGTTTACTGTATATAGCTTTAATTATGCTTACATATATTCCTGTTATCCCAGGTCTCTCCAACACCTTTATCATGAATGGGTTTTGGATTTTGTCAAAGCCTTTTTCAGCGTCTAGCGAGATAAACGTGTGATTTTTGCTGCTCAGCTTCTTTATATGGTGGATTGCATTGAACCATCCCTGTATCCCAGGAATGATACCTACTTGATCATGGTGGAAGAGTTTTCTGATGTGTTCTTGGATCTGATTTGCCAGTATATTATTGAGTATTTTTGTATTTTTCTTTCAATGTTCATGATATATATTGGTCTGAAGTTCTCTTTCTTAGTTTTGTCTTTGTGTGGCTTGGGTATCAAGGTTATTGTAGCCTCATAAAAAGAGTTTGGCAAAGACCTTTTGCATGGAATAATTTGAGGAGAATTGGTATAAGCTGACCTTTGAATTTCTGGTAGAATTCTGCACTGAGGCCATCTGGCCCGGGCTTTTTTAGTTGGCAGACTTTCGATGACTGTTTCTATTTCCTTCGGTGTTATAGGTCAATTAAAATTGATTATTTGGAAAGACATCAGCCCCTCCAAGACCCCAACCCCAGCGAGTCCAGCTTCAGGTGAGATGGGGTCTCCCTCGGGGACCGCCTGCCCATCCCCCATCCCCCCTTGATCTTCAGGGCCGCTCCTGGCATCCAGAAGAGACACCCACACAGGAAATACATCAGCCTTTCCAATACCCCAACCCCAGCGAGTCCAGCATCAGGTGAGATTGGGTCTCCAGCGGGGACCGCCCGCCCATCCGCGATCCCCCTTGATCTTCCGAGTGCCTCCTGGAATCCAGAAGACCCGCCCACACAGGAAAGACATCAGCCCCTCCAAGACCCCAACCCCAGCGAGTCCAACTTCAGGTGAGATTGGGTATCCGGGGGACCGCCCGCCCATCCCCCATCCCCCCTTGATCTTCCGAGCCCCTCCTGGCATCCAGAAGACCCACCCACACAGAAAAGACATCAGCCCTTCCAAGACCCCAACCCCAGCGAGTCCAGCTTCAGGAAAGACATCATCCCTTCCAAGACCCCAACCCCAGCAAGTACAGCTTCAGGAGACCTGCCCACACAGCAAAGAAGTCAACAATTCCAAGACACCAACCCCAGTGAGACCAGCTTCAGGAAAGACATCAGCCCTACCAGGACCCAAACTCCGTGTCAGCATCCCCAGCTTCAGCTGCAGGAAGGAAGGAGACCAGTGGAGACAGAAAGACCCCCACCAGCACCCACTGAAAGAAGAGATGGGAAGAAGACAGAATAAGAGATCACTCAGCAATAGAAACACCAACATGACTCCACCAGAATCCAGGGATCCAACACCAGCAAGACCCGAAAAGCACTACATAGATGAAGAAGAGGAGACAGACCTTAAAAATTATTTCATAAAGATGATGGAGACCCTCAAAGAAGAAACGAGGAAATCCCTTAAAGAAATAGAAGAAAAAACAAACAAAAAATCCATGAAATGGGGGAAAAATTCAAGAAATAAACCAATCTCTCAAAGAATCTAAAGAGCAACAAGAAAGAACAACCTAAAAAATTAGGGAAACAACTCAAACAGTTGAAGGCTTGAAAGCTGAAATAGAAACGATAAAGAAAACACAGAATGAAGGGATGCTGGGAATAGAAAATCTGGGTAAACGATCAGGAACTACAGATGCAAGTATCAACAATAGAATACAAGAGACAGAAGAGAGAATCTCAGGTGTTGAAGACTCAGTAGAGGATATAGAGTCGTCAACCAAAGAAAATCTCAAAACCAACAAATCCTTAACACAAAAATATCAAGGAAATATGGGACACCGTGAAGAAGCCAAACCTGAGAATAATAGGTATAGAAGAAGGTGGAGAAATACAACTCAAAGGTACAGAAAACATATTCAACAAAATCATAGAAGAAAACTTCCCTAACCTAAAGAAAGATATGCCTATGAAAATACAAGAATCTTACAGAACACCAAATAGGCTTGACCAGAAAAAGAAGTCACCTCGCCATATAATAATCAAAACATCAAACCTACAGAGTAAAGAGAAAATATTAAGAGCAGGTAAAGAAAAAGGCCAAGTAACATACAAAGGCAGACCTATCCCAATTACACCTGACTTCTCAATGGAAACGATGAAAGCCAGAAGATCCTGGACAGATGTCCCACAAACGCTAAGGGAACAAGGATGCCAGCCCAGACTACTATATCCAGCAAAGCTCTCAATTACCATAGATGGAGAAAACAAAATATTCCACGACAAAGCCAGATTTAAACAATACGTATCCATGAATCCAGCTCTACAGAAAATGCTAGAAGGAAAACCTAGAGCCAAGGAAGATAAGTACATTCATAAAGACACAGGCAATATATAATCACACTTTACAAAACACCAAAAGAAAAAGGGAGGAGAAACTGCACAAAATAACTTTACTAACAATAAATCAAGCACGAACAAGGATCACCAATCAATGGTCATTAATATCCCTCAATGTCAACGGCCTCAACTTGCCTATAAAAAGACACAGACTAGCAGAATGGATACGAAGACAGAACCCTTCCTTCTGCTGCATAAAAGAAACATATCTCAGCATCAAAGACAGACGTTATCTCAGAGTAAAGGGTTGGGAAAAGATCTTCAAATCAAACGGTCCCAAGAAACAAGTGGGTGTAGCAATCCTAATATCTAACAAATTAGACTTCAAATTAAAATCAATCAAAAGAGATGAAGAAGGACACTTCATATTCATCAAAGGAAAAGTACATCAAGACGAAGTCTCAATTTTAAACATCTATGCCCCAAATACAAAGGCACCTACATTCGTGAAAGAAACATTACTAAAGCTCAAAATGCACATAAAATCTCACACACTAATAGTAGGAGACTTCAACACTCCGCTCTCACCACTAGACAGGACCTCCAGACAGAAACTTAACAAAGAAACAAAAGAATTAATAGAAGTTATGACCCAACTGGGTTTAACAGACATCTATAGAACATTCCACCCAAATACAAAGGGATATACCTTCTTCTCGGCACCACATGGAACCTTCTCTAAAATTGACCACATAATAGGAAACATAGCAAATCTCCACAGATACAAAAAAATTGGAATAACCCCCCTGCATCTTATCAGACCACCATGCATTAACATTAGAATTCAACAATAACACAAATCTCAGAAACCCTACAAACTCATGGAGATTGAACAATGTACAATTGCACCATTCCTGGGTAAAGGAAGAAATAAAAAAAAAATTAAAGACTTCCTCGATTTCAATTAGAATGAAGACACAACATACACAGACATCTGGGACACTTTGAAAGCAGTGCTGAGAGGAAAGTTTATAGCACTAAGTGCCCACATGAAAAAACTGGGGAACAGTCATACTAGAGAATTAATAGCACAGCTGAATGTTCTAGACCAAAAAGAAGCAAACTCCCCCCAGGAGGAGTAGACACCAGGAAATAATCAAATTGAGGGCTGAAATCAATCAAGTAAAAACCAGAAAAACACTGAGAAGAATCAATGAAACAAAGAGTTGGTTCTTTGAGAAAATCAACAAAATAGACAAACCTCTGTCCAAACTAGCCAAAAGACAGAGGGAAAGCATGCTAATTAACAAAATCAGGGATGAAAAAGGGGACATAACAACAGACTCTGAGGGAATCCAGAGAATCATCAGGGCATACTTTGAAAATCTGTACTTCACAAAATTTGAAAATATAAAGGAAATGGACAATTTGCTGGATAGATATCACTTGCCATAACTTAATCAAGAGCAGATAACAATCTAAACAGACCTATAACCCCTAATGAAATAGAAGCAGTCATCAAAAGTCTCCCAAACCAAAAAAGCCCAGGCCCAGATGGCTTCAGTGCAGAATTCTACCAGAAATTCAAAGAAGAGCTAATTCCAATACTCCTCAAAGTATTCCACACAATAGAAGCAGGAGGCTCACTGCCAAACTCTTTCTACGAGGCTACAATTACCTTGATACCCAAGCCACACAAAGACAACTAAGAAAGAGAACTATAGACCAATTTCCCTCATGAACATCCATGCAAAAATACTCAATAAAATACTCACAAACTGGATTCAAGAACACATCAGAAAAATCATCCACCATGATCAAGTAGGCTTCATCCCAGGAATGCAGGGATGGTTCAACATTAGAAAATCTATCAATGTAACCCACCATATTAACAACCTGCGAAAGAAAAACCACATGATCATCTCACTAAATGCTGAAAAAGCCTTTGACAAAATCCAGCACTCCTTCATGATAGAGGTCCTATAGAGATCAGGGATAACAGGAATGTACCTGAATATAATAAAAGCAATATACAGTAAACCAACAGCTAACATCAAACTAAATGGAGAGAAACTCAAAGCAATTCCTCTAAAATCAGCAACAAGACAAGGCTGTCCACTCTCTCCATATCTGGGGATAAATATCTGGGGATAATGTTAACCAAGGAAATTAAAGACCTGTATATCAAGCACTTTGTGTCTTTAAAGAAAAAAATCAAAGAAGATACCAGAAAATGGAACGATATCCCATGCTCTTGAATTGGTAGGATCAACATAATAAAAATGGCAATCTTGCCAAAAGCAGTCTACAGATTCAATGCAATCCCTATCAAAATTCCATCACAATTCTTCAAGGACCTGGAAAGAACATTAATCAACTTTATATGGAACAACAAAAGGCCCAGGATAGCCAAAACATCCCTATACAATAAAGGAACTTCAGGAGGCATCACCATACCTGACTTCAAGCTCTATTATAGAGCTATAGTCCTGAAAACAGCTTGGTATTGGCACAAAAATAGGCAGGTAGACCAATGGAACCGAATCGAAGCTCTAATTGTAACCCACACACCTATGAACACTTGATTTTTGACAAAGAAGGTAAAACTGTACAATGGAAAAAAGAAAGCATCTTCAACAAATGGTGCTGGCATAACTGGGTACTGGTATGCAGAAGACTGCAGATAGATCCATGTTTATCGCCTTGTACAAAACTTAAGGCCAAATGGATCAAAGATCTCAACATAAATCCAGCCACACTGAAACTTTTAGAAGAGTAAGTTGTAGATACTCTTCAACGAGTTGGTACAGGAGACCACTTCCTAAACATAATACCACTGGCACAGGCACTGAGATCGACAATTAACAAATGGGCCTTCTGAAACTAAAAAGCTTCTGTAAGGCAAAGGACACAGTCAAAAAGACAAAAAGGCAGGCCACAGAATGGGAAAATATATTCACTAACCCTACATCTGACAGAAGGCTAATCTCCAAAATTTACAAAGAACTCAAGAAACAAGTCTCCAAAACACCAAAGGATCCAATTAAAAGGTGGGGTACAGAGCTAAATAGAGAATTCTCAGTAGAGGAGGCTAAAATGGCCAAGAGACACTTAAGAAAGTGCTCAACATCCTTAGCCATCAGGGAAATGCAAATCAAAACAACTCTGAGATACCATCTTACTCCTGTCAGAATGGCTAAAATCAAAAACACTGAAGACAATTTATGCTGGAGAGGATGTGGAGAGAGAGGAACACTCCTCCACTGCTGGTGGGAGTGCCGACTCATACAGCCTCTTTGGAAATCAGTATGGAGATTCCTCAAGAAAATGGGAATTAATCTGCCACTAGACCCAGCAATTCCACTCTTAGGCACATATCCAGATGAGGCAGGTTCATACAACATGGGCATCTGCTCCACTATGTTCATAGCAGCATTATTTGTAAAAGCCAGAACCTGGAAGCAACCTAGATGCCCCTCAACTGAAGAGTGGATAGAGAAAATGTGGTACATTTACACAATGGAGTATTACTCAGCAGAAAAAAACAATGGAATCTTGAAATTCGCAGGGAAATGGATAGCACTGGAAGAAACCATCCTGAATAAGATAATCCAGTTGTAAAAAGACAAACATGGTATGTACTCACTCATATATGGATTTTAGACATGGATCAGGATAGTGCCAGTCTCCACTTCCACTGATAGAGAGTCTGGGAAACAGGAAAGAACCTAAAAGATACGCATATATGCATAGTACCCAAGAGAAGAGGATGGAGACAAGATCCCCTGAATGGATGGGGAACACGGCTAGGGGTGGGGGGGAGTGGGACCTGGGAAGAAGAGAGGGGATGAAGAGGAAGAGAGTTGGTCATGGGGGAACAGGAAGTTGAGGGGGTGGGGGTAGAATAGGGGAAAGAGGGAATCATATGATCGAATACAGATCAGGCACCAGAGCGACCTTGAGTGATCTAAAAGGTAACACCAATTGGCAAGGTAAGCAAGAGTGGAGAGACCACCTCGAATGCCCATTCCTGATAATGAACTTGATGTCTATAACCATCTGGGAGCCTTCATCCTGTGACTGATGGAAGCAGAGGCAAACACACAATTAATCACTGAACTGAACCCAAGGAACCCAGTGACAGAGAGAGAGGAGTAATGAGCAAATTGGCAAAGAATGGGCTGGCAAAACCAGCAGAGACAGATGATCTGAACAGGGGAGAGCTCTTGGACCCCAGACTGACAGTGGGGAGGCCAGCATGGGACTGATCTGGACCCCCCAAATGTGAGTGTTAGCGAGAAGGTCTGGGCAACCTATGGGGCCTTGAGCTGTGGAACAGTGTCTATCCCTGGTATACAAACAGTCTTTGTGTGCCTATAGCAAAAAGAGGGATGCTCTCTCAGCCTGGACTCTTAGGGGAGTGCCTGGACCCTACCCAGAGTAAAATGATAGATTCTAGATATCCCCTATTGTGGAAGGATTTGGCAATAGGGTGGGAGGGTGGGGGGGAAGGGGAGTGTGGGAGGAGGGGAGGGAGAGGGAACTAGGATTGACATGTAAAACAAGCTATTTAAAATTAAAATAAAAATGATAAAAAATTGATTATTTGTTCTTGATTTGATTTTGGTAGGTGATATCTATCTAGAAAATGTTTCATTTCCTTCAAGTTTTCCAATTTTGCAGAGTATAGCTTTTCAAAATATGACCTGATGATTTTCTGGATTTCGTATTGTCGGTTTTTATGTCTCCCTTCCTGATTTTGTTAATTTACATGTTCATACTCTGCCATTTTGTAAGTTTGGATAAAGGTTTGTCTATCTTGTTGATTTTCTCAAAGAACCAACTCTTTCTTACATTGATTCTTTGTATCTTTTTCCTAGTTTCTACTTACTGATTTCAACCCTCAATATAATTATTTCCTAGACTCTGCTCCTCTGGGGTGAGTTTGCTTCTTTTTTTCCAGAGCTTTCAGTTGTGCTGTTAATTCTCTAGTGTGACTATTCTCCAATTTCTTCATGTGGGCACTTAGTGCTATGAACTTTCCTCTTAGCACTGCTTTCAAAGTGTTCCATAAGTTTGGATATGTTGTGTTCTCATTCTCATTGAAATCTAAGAAGTATTTAATTTCTTTATTTATTTCTTGACCAAGGTATGTTGCAAATTGCACATTGTTCAATTTCCATTGGTGTTTAGGGATTCTGAAATTTGTGTTGTTGTTGAATTCTAACTTTAAGCATGGTGGTCTGACAAGATACAGGGGATTATTCTAATTTATTTGTATCTGTTGAAGTTTGTTATGTTGCCGAGTATATAGTCATTTTTAGAGAATGTACCATATATTCCTGAGAAGGTATCTTCTTTTTTGTTTGGATGGAATCTTCTATAGATGCCTGTTAAACCCAATTGGGTCATAACTTCTGTTAGTTCTTTTGTTTCTTTGTTAAGTTTCTGTCTGGTAGTCCTGTCTAGTGGTGAGACTGGGGTCTTGGAGTCTCCCATAATAACTGTGTGAGGTTTTATGAGTGATTTGAGTTTTAGTAAAATTGTTTTTACATATATGCATGCCTTTTTATTTGGGGCATAGATGTTTAGAACTTAGACTTCATCCTTATGCATTTCTTCTGTGATGAATATGAAATGACCTTCATTTCTTTTGATTGAGTTTAGTTTGAAGTCTAATTGGTTAGACATTAGGATAGCTATACCATCTTGTTTCTTGAGTCCATTTGATTGGAAAATGTTTTCCCAACCCTTAACTGTCTTTGAAATTGGTGTGTGTTTCTTGTATGCAACAGAAGGATCTTTGTATCCATTCTGTGAGCCCATGTCTTTTTATAGTCGTGTTAAGACCATTAATACTGAGAGAAATTAAGGATCATTGAGTGTTCATTCTTGTTTGTTTTGGATTGGTTGGTGGTAGTGATATTGTGTGTGTGTAGATTTACCTCATGTTTTCTTTTGTCTTTTTGTAAAGTGGAATTATCTATTGCCTACATTTTTGTGAGTGTAGTTAACTTCCTTTGGTTTGTGTTTTCCTTCCTGTACTTTCTGTAGGGCTGGATTGGTGGATAAATATTGTTTAATCTGTTTTTTTCAAGGAATAATTTGTTTTCTCCATCTATAGTGATTGAAAGCTTTTGCTGGGTTGGCACCTTTAGGCTCTTAGTGTTGGTAGAATATCTTTTCATGACCTTCTGGCTTTCAGAGTTTCCATGGAGAAGTCATGTGTAATTTTGATAGGTTTGCCGTTATGAACACATAATGGCCTTTTTCCTTTGCTCTTCTTAATATTCTTTCTTTATTCTCCATGTTTGGTGTTTTGATCATTATGTGACAAGGGGACTTTTTTCTATGATCCACTCTATTTGGTGTTCTGTAAGCTTCTTTACTTACATTGTTTTTTCTTTCTCTAGGTTGTTAAAGTTTTCTTCTATGATTTTGTTAAATATGCTTTCTGCATCTTTGAGTTAGGTTTCTTTACCTTCTTCCATACCTATTATTCTTACATTTGGCCTTTTCACGGTTTCCCATATTTCTTGGATATTTTGTGCTAAGGGTTTGTTGGGCTTACAATTTTCTTTAATCAATGAAACTATTTCCCCTAGTGTATCTTCAACTCCTGAGGTTCTCCCTTCCATCTCTTGTAGTCTGTTGGTTATGCTTGCATCTGTAGTTCCTGATTATTTACTCTTCTTTTCTAATTCCTGCACTCCCTCAGACTGTGTGTGTGTGTGTGTGTGTGTGTGTGTGTGTGTTTTATTGTCTCTATTTCAGCTTTCAAACCTTGCATGATTTGAATTACTTCTTGCAATTTTTGGTTTGTCTTCTCCCTCCACTTCTTGAGTTTTTTGTTTGTTTTTTCTTACATTTCTTTAAAGGATTTTCTCATTTCCTCTTTTAGGGTCTCTATCATCTTAATGAAGTTGTTTTCAAGGTCATACTCTTCTGCTTCATTGGTGTTGGGATGTTCAGGTCTTGCTGCTGTAGAGTCCTTAGACTCTGGTGTCGCCATATTGGTTTTTCTGTTGTTGAATGTGTTCTTATATTGTTGGCTTTCCATCTCTTCTTTCAGTAGGTGCAGGTGGGGTCTCTTCCTCTCCTGGTGGGTAGGGTTTCAAGGTTGTCTTCTTCTGGTGTGTGCAATCAGGTCCAATACTCTGATGGGTCTCACAGTTGATGCAGATAGATCTGAGACACTCTCTCTCCTGGTGGGTGTGGGCCGGAGCAGCAGATTGATAGCAGTAGAATCTTGGTTGTTTGGTCTGACAGGGGCAAGTTGACATGCCTGCAGTCCCCAGGCAAAGGGATCCTAAAGTGGGCAAGCAGAAGTCATGCCTGAGACAGGGGCCCAATCTCACCTCTCCTGTGACTGGGGGTGGGACTAACACAGCCATATCAGCAGACTCTTGGTTGCTTGCCCTACCAGGGGCAACTCCAACTGCCAACCTTTTTCTGCTTTCTTACTACAAGACACTGTGGAAATTAACTGTGAAGCTAGAAGCACTTTATAATTTCAATCACAGTAATCGAACATTTAGCACCATTGATGACCCATTCTTATTTATTTAGAGCAAAAGTGAATTTAAATATTTTATTTAAATTTTCAGGCTTTATAGTACAATTCCTACTTTTCCAACTCAAAAATATTTAGTATGAATGCAATATTTATTTGCTACCACACTCTCTCTATGTAAAGATTTCATATATGTGTGTGTATGTATATATATATAATTATAAAGTATGTATTATATATTCTATTTGATACATGTGTTTTCTAAAAGGAATGTATTTAGCATAACACTCCTTAATCAGTTTGCAATATATTTATATATACATGTATATATGTTATTACATAATTATGTGTTTATAATTAATTAATTAATAAATCAAGTACATCTTTAAGAGCCACTGTGAATTATTTTTGTTTCACCTATTTGACAAGTAGTATTTCAAAAACAAAACTGGTGTTTATGGATCACTATAGATATGTTTTTATTAGCCTTTGATGATTATTTTTAAGGAGTTTTTTATAATAATGATAGATACAGTAATTTGAAAAACCACTTGCCAGCTCCTAGAGGGGAGTAAGCATTCAGTAATTGGGAAGCAGCTTGTTATTTCCAACAACTTGTCTTCCTTTCTATAGTTAACCAAAAATTATAGATTTTTTTATTGAAGTGAAATCTCTTCTATGACTTCCACTTTGGGAATAAAATGTAACAGAGAGATAAATGACTGCTAATCTCACTAGAGATTATAATTTATCCCTCTTTGTGTATATTCCTTTGTTCTGGTTTTCATAATATGTAGCCATGTCATCATGCACCTCTTACATGCTCACTTTTTTCTTTATTTAAAATATATTTTTTCTCATATAATATATCATGAATATGGTTTTCCTTTCCCCTACTCCTCCCTGTTGTCTCCACCTATCTACTCATCCATATGCACCCCTTTTCTCTTTAGTCTCTCACTAGAAAATTAGCAGACTTTGAGAGAATAATGATAACATAAAATAATATAAAACAGCAACTAAGATAGATAGATAGAAAGATAGATAGAAAGATAGGTAGACTGACAGAAAGATAGATAGACAGATAAAATTTAAGAATAAAAGCCCATGACTGGCATTACGAGAAAAGGAACCAACAATGATTATACTATGTTCATTTTCAGTCAACCATCTACTGGTGGACATGCAGCCATAAATTAGGATAGTTAGGTTTCTCCAGTGGAACCCCTTGGAGAAAAAAATAAAACAGAAACCTTTTCATTACCATGTGGTTGACAATTGGGGATAGCCTTGTGTTATGTGTCTACTTCTTTGAGATCTTGAACACCATCTGGCTTAGACACATGCATGCTGCCTCAGTCTCTACGAGTTATGCACATTGGTCCTGAAGTCTTTGCTTCCTCAGTGTCCTTCATCACTTCTGAATCATACACTGTTGGGCCTCCTCTATCACTTGTTCCCTGAAATTTGAGGGGGATACATTTGATGGAGACATCCTATTTAGCGATAAGTTTTCCAGGGTGTCTTACTCTCTACCTATTGTCTGGTTGTACATATTTGTATTGCTTTCCATCTCATCCAGGAGAAAACTTCTCTGAAGACAGCTGAGAAAGGTATTGATATATGACTATAGAAGAATGTCCTTATGTTCTTTTAGTCAAACAGTATTTAGTTTTTTCCTAGGCCCATGTATTATCTAGTATTTTGTTGTTGGTCTTCCAAGAATTGTCAGGTATGGGTTTTACCTCATGTAGTATACCTTAAGTAAAATAAAATGTTTTTGGTTGGCTACTCCCAGAAACTTTGTGACACCATTTCCCTAGCATATAATGAAGGCAGGATAAGAATTTGTAGCTGATTTTGTGTCCATGTTCCTCCCTTAGCTTAAAGAGTACTTCCCTATACCAAAATAAGGGTTAAGGCTCTCTGTAGGCACTGAACTTAGTTCTACATGATCAATGGATTTTGTAGGTTTTCTCTTCAGGGCCTTCCTGTTAATTTATGGAGAGAGATCTATAGTAATAGCAATAGCCTGGGATATTTGGGTGTTACCTTGGGAATCCATTGGCCAATAATTCATTTAGGTACAACATAATTCCTGTACTGGGAGCTTAATTTTTGGTGGCAAATAATTGTACAGCTGAGACTATCTTATATTATTTGGTGATTTCATTTAGATATGTCTGCATTTTAGGAAGTTTCTACTGTATTAATTTTCCATACCATGCCTCAAATACCCCTTAATTTTATTTATTTCTTCCCAAATTCTCTCCCAACACACCTCACCTTCTTCAACTTGATCTTCTCATTCTATCCCCTCTCTATCTAAAAACTATCTATTTCCCTTTCCTAGGAATATCCATAACCCTCAGATGTGAGATTCTTAAAATATAAAAAATATTAAAATTCAAATAGTTAAATTTCCATCTTTGAAAATAACTTGAGAAGATGATTTAAATTATTAGATTCGAAGAGCAAGCATTATTTACAGATTCTTTCTTATAGTATTTATGAAATAATTTTACATTTTCATACACTTTCTAGACATTATTGGAAATATTCTCATTTCCACTGTTTTTGCATGTCTCACTTATCTCACCAATTGTTGCTAACACTGATAACTCAAACCTATACAACTTAAATATAGTAGGAGGAGCAGAGAGAAATGAAATTAGTTTCTCCTGATAAGAATCATTTTTATGGAGTCCTATGCTAGGGCACCAACTCCAGAGAATATTAGTGTCAACCAAAACTACATAAAAGCTGATGCTGTACAGTTATTGACAATTCTTCCATATAGAACCTTAAAACACTTACAGACCCACCCCTTAATTTCACTATCCCCCCTCCATCATCCATCCCTCCTCCCTCAGCAGAACTCCTAACCAATCCACCAGTGTCTTCTGCCAAATTTTAGCATCCCTGTGTGAGATTTCCTCTTCCATGCTAATCAGAGTTTTTCTTTCCTGTTCAGCTGTGGTCAGAGAGGCCCACTGTCTGTCTCATAGACACTTGTTTAGTTTACTTTTATGAACAGTGTACTTATTCTTGCTCTGTGAATGAGAGATAGAGCTTACCATATGTTTCTTCCAGGATCACCCTGCCATCTGGGCAATGGGAGATTTTGCCCCAGGGAGACAACCTATAAACCAATGTATACTAAGATGCAAACTCTAAGTTTGAACACAAGACTACTCCATCTGCTCTGGACTCTGGCTGATTTTACCCACAGTACACGGAGATTCTCATGGCATGTAGAGAGAAGCAAAGCATTGTTAGGGCCTTTTAGCCTAACCCTACTGTTTATTCCCTGGCTGTAAACACCATTACTTCATCAGAAGGCACCCAATTAAGGGTAAATATTCAGGCATTTTATCACCCTTAATTTTATCTAATTCCCTCTGGCTTTCAGCATGAAAGCAGCCATTACCTATTGATTAGTATTTTCATAAGTATTTTCTATAATCAATAATATTTTAATATCAAAGCATATTCCTACAATAATAAAAATCAAAATTACTTCAAATTTCAGTGCAGCCTTGACTTAAAGATGTGCTTTGTGTACATCACCCAAGGAAAAGTTGTGCTTTCTCATTTTTAAAATGACATTTTTTATGTACAGAATCTTTTTGTGTTTTTCTTTGTTTGCTTTTGTCTTTTTTTTTTAACACTCATCTCTTTTCACCTCCCTAGTGCTTCACACAATGCTATCAAACGTGTTGCTTTGGCACTCAGAAGTTGGAAGGAGTGAGATGCCTATGAACAATCACATTTGTTAGATGGGCTTGAAGAGTCCACCATGGCCAGAATAAGCAGAGTCCTGCTATGAGGCAGGAGGCATGAGGTATGAGGCATGAGGCATGAGATACACTGGTCTTCCTGGTGCCCTGTGATGGTTAGACACAGACCCTTGCTTGCACATTGAACTCGTAGTCCCATGGTCTTCTGCAGAAGCATCACAAGCTACCTTGTTGATAGATTTTTCACACATATATACATGTGTGTGCATATGAATGTAGACACACACACACCTACATGCAACCCTTTAATTCGTTAAATCAACTCAAGCTTCTTATAAATCTCAACTTAACAATGACTTACTGGAGATTTTACTGGAGGGGTAAGGACATTTCTAGTGTCTAACATAAAATTAGCTATACAGGAAGAGCTCAACAGATACCAGTTACTTTATCTATCATGGACCTATTTACTTATTTCAAGACATCAACCCACAGAAACCTGTTTCCTTGCATGGATTAATGCAGAAGACCATGCTAAGATCAAGTTGGAAGTAAAGGTATCAATCAAGGAACACTGGAGGGGAGTAAGGATGTGAGACAAGGAAGAGAGAGAAAACAGTAACTGGCCTGCCATAAAACCAGCCTCCAAGATGAGTCACTCGGACTCTCTCACTGGCAGAGCTCCCCTGGAGTAAAAATGTCCCCTCAAAGTCATCTCACTCTGAGCCAAGCCACCAACTCCACTTAGTTTTGAGTGCTGGAGGACTCTTGGGGATTTTAACCCCACAAACATTAGCCTGCCTGCACACCAGCACAATGAGCCCCAGCAATGGGAAACCCTGAGAGACAGAAAGGCTGTATCTGCCTTTGGTAACTGGGTAGGATGTGCTATGGTGGGACATATAAGAGGACACCAGCAAGGCACCAGTGGCATTAGCGATTATAATTTTTCTGCTGAAAGGATCTCATAGTGGGGATGTGTTAACGGAACGCAGATATTTTTATAAAATAAATGAAATATTTTGATGTATTGAGGAAATTAAACCTGTATGTATTTGGGAAATGGCATAGAGAATAAGTATGGGAAAACCTTCCAGATCTACTTAATAAAATATATATAACTTCACAAAGTGAATAAAATGAATGATTTTTCACAAATCCTTGGCCCACATGAATTCTTCTGAGTAGACCACTATTACCATATGAGGTTCTTTGTGATTGTCAAATGCCTAATGTTCATTTCAAGATAATGTCTATAAAAGATAGTGTTATATAGTCATAATATCTGTCTATGTTGTTAATTTGCATAATAGATTCACAAATAGATTTTCTGTGGATATATACTTGTTTTACTTATATCATTAATATGAGAGGTACATTCCACAAAGAACTACTGTTCTTATCTAGTCAATAACCATAACATCACTGCAGAAACACGTGTTTATTCTCCAACCTACTTCTTTTATCTTTTTATTATTAATTGGTCCAGCTGAGTGACTTGATTTCCATGTATCATTAAGGGATATCTTTTTGCTTAAGGGCTCTCTCTCTGTGTCTCGGTCTCTCTCTGTCTCTCTGTCTCTCTGTTTCTCATGTATGTGTCTCTGTCTCTCCCTCAATTATAGTCAGTTATGCAGAGAGATAGAGAAAGATAGAGAGAATGAGAGAGATACACATCACCTGCACAACTTCTACACAAAATATGTCTATACATATATTAATGACTCACTTCCAACATTACAATATTTTTATCAATATTTGAATTCTATGACTCTCTAGGTGAGGGTTTACTGACTGTGAGTGTTGTGTTTCTTGAGCAGGCACTGAGTCTCAAACTCAAGTCAATGTACACATTAAGCATTTATATGTTGGAAAGTTGAGCCCCAGTAGCACACTTAAAACAAATTGGAGTTCCTTTCCCAGTTTCTGTAAGCCAACAAAGAAATCATTCATAGTAGCAGATTAACATGGTCTCATATTTGGCCTTTTTAATTCTATAAGCATTCAAAACACTTAGGATTTCTGAGAACTACTTTTCCTTAAGAATGTTAACATCCTCAAGTAACTTGATACTAAAATAGATTCATATACTTGAAATCAGCATGCTAATTAGATTGGTACAAATTTCAATTAGAGGAAAAATAGTTTATTGAATGGATGAATCTATTATCAATATAATTTCAGAGGGAAACTTACCATGTATGATTTTTCTGAATTGATGATATTGTTGTAAAAGGAAACTAATAAAAATAAGATTATAATGTTTCCTAATAAAAAATTGTGCAATAAAACCTGTATAAAATTACTTTCTCAATTTTAAGAGTACATAGTTTTTAGCAAATAAAAGCATCATGGGGAAAGAAACTATACACTATACACACATACTGTGGGTATACACAATACACACACACTGTGTGTGTATACACTATAAACACACACTGTGTGTGTGTGTGTGTGTGTGTGTGTGAACTTGTAAAAGTCATATGATACCTAATGTAAAGTGGCAAGGTATAATATTGCTACATTTATAGGAAATCTTTAACAGATTTTGGATATGTGCCAGTCTTATGGTTCAGGAAACCTGTCCCAACCTAGAAGAATATGCCAATATATTCATCATATATGAATGTAATGAGTAAAATCACATATAAAATCACATGTAAAATTTTCTAATGGAGACATGATCTCACAATAATTGAATTCTAACCTCAGCCAAAACAAGGTCATTTGCAATGCTGCTCTCTTTCCAAGTTTCCTATATTATTGATTTTCTAGTTTCTAGAGTTTGTATGTATGTTTTGGCTCTTTGTACCTTAAGTGACATCAATTTCAATGATATTTATCATCTTCCTCCTTCTTTCTTTTAAATCTGTGTGTACTTTCTATGAAATTCCTGAGAAGGGTGTTATGATAGAATGTGAGGCCTTTCCATACAGCAGATGTAATGATTTCATTAACTCACAATCCTTAACTTGATTCTATCTACAATCTTAGTTTGTCATGCAATGTAACAATAAGAGGCTTCTGGTTTTGACTTACATACCCCTGACAGTAGAGATGTTAGGGGATGGGAACTCCCATTCATCTGGCTGTGGAATCCTTAATTGCACATGAAATAAAGCTCACTTAAAACCTGAGGCATGTCCTGGCCAATGATGTGTAGTAATGCATCTTCCTTCTCCTTGTACCCCGTTTTCCATTCATACTGATTTGTTTTCAATTTCATGAACATTCTCTATTTCTGGCCTCATCTGTCTCCTTCACTTCCTGTGTCTCATATGCTTAGCTTGATAATGTATAATCCCCTAGGACTTACATCACCAGATCAGGACAATTTCCAAAACCACTCAAGATATCTTATTCATCTTTATATTTCACTGCCTTGGTGTTTTAGGCTGCATAAAAAGTGGTGCAAAGCTTATAATCTTAAAGCAACTTGTATGTATCATTTCATGCCTTCTAAAGGTCAAAACTCTGTCCATGACTTAGGAGAGTCACCATTTCATAAGTGGTCATAATTTAAAAATGAAGATGTCAGTCAGAACTGTAAAATAAGACACAAGTTTCTCTTCTTGGTGAGTCGAATTCAGTTCTATATGCTTTCAGGTTTCTGGTGTTATGTCCTTACCAGCTGTCTAGATTGAACATTTTCAACCTCCAGGGCTACAGTCAGGTTTTCTGTCAAAGGTAATATATCAAGTTTCATTTTGCCTCTTTAATCCCATGACAAGACTTTCTTGTATTTCTTTTAGTTTGTTGCCTGGTTCAGTGAGATCTTCCCCCATGTAAACCTTTATTGGTTGTCTCTGCTTTGATTAAGTATTTCAAATGTATGTACAAATCTTTTCTTCAATGTAATGTGAATTTACCATGGGTATGATAATCGTTTGCATTCATTAATCTCACCAATATTTAAGATGTTTGAATTGTACAGAGAATGCACAACAGCAGTTTGGTTTTCGAGAGCCATGTTGACTCTCTTAACTTAGCATGGAAAAATTGATCCTGTCACTACTACTTACACTGCATTGATTTACTTCCTCACTTTTCATCTCTCATTATTTATTACTTTACAATCTATCACAGTACTTGACTCATGATAGGTACTCATGTCATGTTTGCATAATGCTTTAGTGTGCAAATAAACCAGCTAAATAGACAAATGAATTCTTGTATATTCTGCAAATAAATGGTATCATATGAGGATGATCTGAAATGAGTATGAGTTCTTGTATGATAACATAATAGGTATGTGCATGGAATAATTTTTGAAATGACACCTAAATAAGCTTCTCAGGAACAAAGAAAAATACCTAGTTTCATTATTGACTATTAGAAATAGGCATTTACACAAAGGTGGTATTCATGGGAAGTTTACATCAGAGGAAATCTTTATGTATATAGAGCAGATGTGTTTTCAGTGTTATTGTCCATTTTTATGAGGAAAACTATTTCATGAAACTGTAATATGTAATACATTTCAAACTCATAATAGTATAAAATCATAAATGAGTCATGGAATCTCTAGGGTACTTTAGATTGCTCTTGTAGAAGTGGCCATGTAATATATTTATTTTTGAAAATATACTTTATTTTTGCTTTAGTTTTGTATCTTGTGGGCTTGAGAAAGTGTTTGTACTTTCTTTTCTGAACTTGGAAATTAAAGTTCTGGTTTTCTACACAATATAGTATGAATCCCACTAATCTTATCTATGTACACTGCCTGTATCTTTTCTTTGTTGTGTACATTGTAAGAATCTCTAGCAGCTTCACAGTGGGAAACCTTTTTTATGTACTCAGAACTGGGGGAACTTAAAATATCTTAGAGTTTTCCCTACATTCTTAAATCCCTACAGTTGTTCCTGACTTAAAAAATGTTCTCATTCTTTTCACTTCTTGTATTATCTTCCATACCGAGGCTTTTAGGATTACTGAGCAAACCTTTGCAATTGAAGGATTTAAGGGTTATTGTACACTTTTTGGCAGGTGTGCATATTGTTGTTTATAAACCTGTGATTGTACATAAATGCTGGACCCATGAATGAATGACTGATAATTATTTAAATACAATCCCTGCTGCTTTTATATAAATGCATTTTACAATCAAGCCTTGAAAATGAGCACCAGAATTTTCATTTTGCTTAGAGGGACAAGTTGTTTCTGTTAAATTTTGCTTTTCTGTGATATGAATGCTCTTGGCTCAGGACATCCAATTTCTTATCTCTAAACAGAGTATACATTTCATACCATAACAATCACTTTCTCTCTAGTCAAAACATTAAAATTCATTTCAGGACTGAGGATCCCACTAAGATAAAGCTTTCTACAACAATCTACAACTTCTCACTTGTTTAGAGACTAGCAATAAATCCATCAAGGCAATCATATAGTGATGACAACATTTGGGGCCCTGGAAAGCAAACACAGGAGAAATCAAAGTATTAATAATGTATTTTTAATTGCAGTGTTTTGTGTTGCTGAACAAAAGAAAGGGGTATGAAGAAGTACAATAATTTTTTTAAAATTCTGGTTTACAGACATGTTGCATACTGATTATTTGATAAATGATGCAAAGAAATAAAAAACTAGTTGAAGATAAAGATGTTCCTACTGTTTACCTGGCTCTTAGGACCCTACTCCTATACTGGTTACCTTGCCTAACATTAATACATGAGGAGTTGTTCAATTTTACTGCAACTTGATAAGCATTTTTTCTTGATACTCATGGGGGACCTGTCCTTTCCTAAACAGAAATGGAGGAGGAGTGAGTTTGGGGAAAACAACAAAAATTGGTGGGAGGGACTGGCAGGAAAGGCAGGCGGGGAAACTGCAGCCTGGATGTAAAATAAATAAATTTAAAGAAAAAGAAATAAAATTAAACCGAATACTACTACAGAAAAAAAGAAAACCATTGCAATATTGGTAAAGAAAAGAATCAGTCAAATCATAGAAATTAAATGAGATGCATTAACACAAATATCAGGTAGGTAAATGATAATTCAGTAACTGGTTTATCAGACAAGTACAAATACCAGATTCTTCTTTTCTATGCCTTCACTGTAAATTAGCACCTTTTGAGTTTAGTAGTTCTTGTAAGATGGGAGTTGTGTATTTACAAAGGGGTAATCTTTAAATGCACTTTGTGGAATCCAACTATAGTGTAGGAAAGACTTTGTAGGCCCAGACTGTACAACTGGAGCCAGACAGTGGAGTCCCAGCCCATCATCACAGCTACTTTTATGGTAGAGATGCTTCTCAGTCATTCTTGACATCTGATTTAGAATTTGTTTAGTTGTGTAAAGGCTTAGGGCACAGAATGTTTACTGACACTATGTGCCTTGACCATCAGAGGCAATGTTCATTAATATTTTTGTCACAATTCTATGAAAGAAAGTAAATTGAAAAATATAACTTATTTAAAGCTGGGTGTTGGTGGCGCATGCCTTTAATCCCAGCACTTGGGAGGCAGAAGCAGGTGGATCTCTGTGAGTTCGAGGCCAGCCTGGTCTACAGAGTGAGTTCCAGGACAGCCTCCAAAACAAGACAGAGAAACCCTGTCTCGAAAAAAAAACCAAAAAAAAAAAGAAAGAAAAGGAAAAATAGAACTTCTTTGATATCAGAATTAACAAATAAAGAAAGGAGGAAAGAGAGATTGCATATGTCTGATGAAATTTTTTCATGTTTATGGAAAACCTTGCCTCATGTTTTCATGTTTTTTGAAACTCATTAAAATCTAAGAAATGACAAGATGAAGGAAAGGTGACACAACATTAACAGAGAAATAATACTTTATATTAGCATTTAGTCAGTTGTTTATAAAGGCATTTACATGTGTAAATATGATACGGCAAAGATGGACAGCTATTTTCAACACTACTCTTGCTCATTCTTTCTCAATAATCCCATACCCTACCTTGAAAAACAAACAAAAAACCCCACATTCATCAAAGCATAACTGTATGCTATATGATATTGTCTGTCTTGATTTAGTTTCTATTGTTGTGCCTTTTGAACGAGTGAGATTAATTTGGCTTAAAGTTACAGATCACAGCTCATCATTGAGGGAAGTCAGAGCATGATTAAACCAGAAATCTGGAAACAGAAACTGGATTAGAGACCATGAAGGGTATTTGCTTACTTGGTTGTTAAGCTATCAATTATATACTATAAGACTTACCTGCTTGGACACAGCCCTATGATATTAATACGTGATCAAGAAAATGCCCAATAGCAATGCATACAAGCCTATATGTTGGAGGTAACTTATCAATTGACATTTTATTTTTGTCACTCAGGGTGTCTAATTTTATGCCAAATTTACAAAACTAAATATGGGAACACATTTTAAGATGCAGATGCATTTCTGAACAAAAACATTACAAGTAATTACATTGGCTCAATATATTAACAACATAAATGCATGAAAAGTCTCTCATATACTCTTTTCCTTTAAATGTGCAAGTATGACTTGTGTCCATTTTCTCTGGTTGTGTTCTGGTGCATTCATTTATTAAGTTTTCAGTATTAAGAAACACATTTATGACTAGATAATAACATTTGTTATTTATCTTGAAAAAACTAATTTATAACTTATCTGTATGGTTATGTAATACATATTCTGAAATTTAATTTGAGACTGGTTGTTTGTGCTTGCCAATAAGGATTAGGAGCCAATCTTGAAACATTATAATGAACATATCTTAAAATATTATCGTGATTGATGATGTTCTACTACGTTGTAATGCTTCTAATGGCATATGACTTTAATTTAATTATCTTGTCATTCATAATGCCATGAAAAGCATATTAAAAAGCACTAACTGAAACCAGTGTATCATGTGAACTTATTTAAAATTACCCTTGCATATTCATTAACATTCTGTAGTCAATGATAGTTTTAAAATGGAGACAAGATGCCAAAGTATAGTAACACTGAGGGTAAATCTTATCTAAATGGAATTCAGTTTCCTTGTGTCTTCTTAATGGCTCTGTGATTATATCCTTGGAGGAAAACATGGTGTGTTTTCTCGTGGCAACAGATAACTAGGAATTAGTTAAATTTCTTAGAACACATTGAAATGGCCACTTGGAATGTAAGCACCCAAGGAGAATCCCAACGGATGATACAGAGATAGAGAGTTTTTGGAGTGGATCACTCAGGGAAACTTAGGATGTTTCAGAAGGAATGAGACTGACTACAGGGAGCTGAAATTATGTTGCTTTATGTTGCTCCAATGTCCTTTTACACTGTGACCATTTTCCCAAGCTGTTTCAATCATCATTTTTCTATCATTAATTATAAACCTATTCTTTTAGAAAATTACCATGGAACCTGACAGCTGTTTTCTTGGTAAGTCTTCAGTAGTTGAGTACTATGCAGAACTTAAACAACAGAGAGTATACTCCTTTCTTAAATATAAAATCTGCTTGGAATGTTAAGTAATGCAAAAGTACCTGCCCATCATACCAAGTGGGTGCTGTCTAAGAAAAAGAACATTGAATATTGAACATTTTCCATTGATGCTTTTTAAAAAGTTACCCATTGTCTGCTGTAATTATTCTAGTTTCAAATAATTGAAACTTTTTAAGTTAAATAACTAATAAACAATACTGTAGTTAGTTTCAATATCAACTTGACATAACTTATTCATGAGAGTGTTTATAGTTGAGGCACTGCCCAGATCAGGATGACTTATGGGTATGTCGGAGAGTGGAGTTGTCTTCATTGTTGATTAATATGCGAATTGCTTTGCCTACAGTGGGAAGGCAGCACCATCCCAGGGCAAGTGGTCCTAGGCTACATAAGAGATCTAGATGAGTATAAGCCTTAAAGTAACCTGAAGAGCAAACCACCATCCTCATCCATCAATTGTTTCTGGCATGCTTCCTTGGCTGTGAGTTCCTGCCCTGAGATCCCTTGATGAGTTGTGCCTGAGATTGCAAGCCAAAGAAATACTTACCTGTTTCTCCCTAAGTTGCTTTGGGTCAGTATTTTGTCAAGGTAATAGAAAGAAAACTAGAATACCATGATAGTTATTTAAAATAGAAAAAGGCTGTGTAATGTAAACTTAAATGGAAGAATCGACATTTAAAAGAGAAGTGTAGAGATGAAGCTACCTGTATAAATATGAAGTGGTTTGCAATATTGTAACTATAATTAAGGAATATTAATTTTTCTATTTTTCATTGTTCCCTGTAGATGCTGGATTCTGCCTTAGTCCAGGTGATGCTCAGAATAATGATGATGGCGTCCTTAATGCCCAGAAAATGAAGTCTAGTAATCATTTATTTTATTGGCATAGTTTTGAAATTCAATTATATTATTTTATGTTTCATTTTTTATTATTTTTATCTAAATTAAAAACAATACTATTTTACATATCAATACCAGTTCCCTCTCCCTCCTGTTTTGCACTCCCTCCAACAACTCTTCATCCCACCCCCCAGAGAGGTTGAAGTCTATTTCAACAAGAAATAACACCAGTAAAATCAAACAAGTAAAGTGAATTTATAGCAAAAAAAATGTGTTCACATGTATATATGCTTCTTATGCTTGAAAAGCAAAAACTTGAATAGCATAACTTAACAGTATTCAAATTTTCTGTTTATCAATATAACATGTAATGTATACAATATACAGTAAGTATCTCAATCTGTGCACTGACCACTCTCAGTGAAAAGGAATTTGTATGATTTTAGTAATTCTCTTCTTGTCCAACTCAAGTCACTGTATTCACATGGACATTTCATTGTCATTCAAATCTTAACATTTACTTTGTTTTCCCTCCTATGAGGTACCCCATCATTCCCTTCATTCATCTGTGTTGCTGGCACCCCTTTTACACACAGTCATTTATCATGACTTTAGTCATATGGATGTGCCAGTCTGCCTTAAATGGACTGTGACACAGCTGGCAAGGCAATAAGAGACCCTCAGGCTCTGCATGTCTCAAAAAGACTGACATAAAACATATGTACTCAAGGTAGACTCATTCCCTCACTGCCTCCAGAAAATAACTGACACACAATTTAAAGCTAGAAAGGTAGCACAGACTAATGGGTTGCTTGTTCATCATCAACAGAAAATAATTTTACCAAAGTATCACAGGTAGAAGTTAGGAAGCAAATCTCTGTAAAATCCTCTTCTTTCTATAAGCACGTTTTTCCCTAGTCTCAAACATTGTCTGTTTTCCAAAGAAAAGAGTATAGCACTACACAACTTTTCTTCACAGGGAAGGCATGCTTCTACAGTAATAATTATCGGGTGAATTAGAATATCTGAGCAGAAACAGGAAATATCAGTAGGTTATTGAGCCTTTGTTGTCCTGTGGCTTCTCTCTTCTTGATTTACACTGGCTGTGTTGCAAAAGTCCTGAGAGTGTATCCATCACAACTCCACCTCTTGTAGATACTTTCAGAATGAGTATGTGATAATATACACCTCTCTGAGAATGGAGAGCAAATTTCCTAAGGAAAAAAATTCCTCAACTCCTCACCTGACAGAAGACAATATTGGAGGTTCTAAGACAATATTTCCTTAGAAATCTCCAGAAAACACAAGAATGAGATGGTTTTGCCTTACAGGGAATCTGTGGTTTCCAAGGTTTGTACGGGACACTCAGAAAAGCTTGCAGTTGTGTAATCGCTTTAGCTGACCAGCTTTCATTTTCCATGGAAATAGCAATGACTATTACCCTCCATATTAAACAAACATCTACAACATAAATCTAGCATGAACTTGAACTGGTAGGTTCCAAAGTCTCAGGTAACAAGAGACATTATTATAATCCACAGTAATTCAAGGTCCAGGAACTATTTTCCAGAATTCAGGAGAGGTTCAATTTGTTCTTGGTCAATTTTTCAAATATTTGTGTTGAAAACAGAAATGATTGTATATTATTAGAAAACAACATTACACAATGATAAACAAAATCATTGTGGAACCATTATAAACACATATATGTGTATATCAAATGAAAAAATAAAAGCTTGTATTTTGCAATGAAACATGGAATAGACACCATAAATAAGTACACCAAACAAAGGAAAAATTTGTGTTTCATATTTCTTGTTTTGATCAACTCATTGCTTAAAAAAACATTAAATACTGATAGTTGAAGAAGGGAAAAACACAGAAGCATGGAGTTGGGCTACTCTATTGAATGCTTAATCATCCTATAAATAGCTAGATGGACTCACTTCATCCATGAGGCTTGACATCTGGCTTGTAAGCAGCCTGTTTGTTTTATGGTAGTCTTATGTAAACCAATTGTCATGGTGCTTTCTCAATCCTTGAACTAAGTAAGTGTGTCTATAGCTTTACAATACCATTTTCAATTTTGCTACAATTTCTTAGGAATACATTATAGCATTGTGATGTTGAATAGATAATAGAAAGCTGCTGGTCATGAGATTTTGCAATAAAAATTAACAGTTTGTAACCATCAGTCTATTTTCTTCTTTTCCCTTATGTCTCACTAAATCCAATCAAATAATGGTATTATTTTGTATTTTCATTTTTGAATACTTATCATGGAGTAAAATATAAATGTTAAGAGTGAGATTTAGTCACCAATATGCCTATCTTACGAATTATTGAAATACTACTTTTTTTGAGTTATTTAAAAATATATGATGCAATTAGTGTGTTCTTTCTCATTATACTTTCATTTCCCCCATAGATCTGACATAAATAATCAATGTATAACTTATATAAGTGCAGGAGAAACAAAGAGTGGATAGAACTAATATGTGTCAAGAACAGTTTTTAATCCTTTTACAATTGTACAAAATTGTATATACACATATATCAGCATATGAAATATGTAAACTTTAATCAAATTCCAGGAACGAAAACATGGTGAATTTAAATGCAAACTGTTCAAAAAAAGCCTTTTTAGGCTTTTTTCTAAAGCTTTCTGTTCAATTGAAAGCTCCATGTCAATCTTTTGAGAATGTTCTGTCCTCTTCCCCTTGATAACATAGATACTGGGGTGTTGGTCACTTTAGACTCACCAGATATTAATATTTATAGTATACCTGCTACTACTAAAATCCTTGTTGTGTAAAAGTAACAGGGATCCCTGGTTCCAAAGCCTGTTAATCTGCTAAACAACTTCAAGTCTACATGCCAAAATTGGCTACCATAATTTTGGTATTGCTTTTCCCTAAAATTTATTATGCTCAGCTAACTATTGATCTGACCTCAGCCATCCTAAAGTTCATGCAGCTGGAAATTCTAAAACATCTAGTTCTACTCCTCCTCTAGTTCCTAAAAACTCTCCCCATGTGGCATCAATCTATTTGCTCCCTGGCCTTCATCTCCATAAATATTAGTTTAATCTCCTGTGACACAAATTAACACAATAGTATTCTCTCAGTGTCAGAGCTTCAGAATGTTAGGATTCAATGGACTTCAAAGAGCTTTCTCAATATGCCCAGACAGAGAAGGGAAACAATTCCATTTTGCAGTTAATAACAAGAGGAAGGAAACAATAGAAAACTATTTTCTCAGTAAATTCTCTATCCACAGGAAATGTCATATCTTTAACTATTTTAGTTCTCTGAAATAGACTTTATTACCATTTCATCTACATTGCTTGTAGACCATAGATATTAATGAAACTTAGTAGGAAATTTTAAACTGAATAAAATTACAGTTGGCATGAATTCTTGAGTTAATTAGGTTACACATCTTTGAAATTTAGAGTGACTTAGAGACAGCACTTGCATATTTTCCAGTGTGGATTTGAATCTGTCTAATTTCTTCACACTCACATTACTTATTTGAATCACAAAATGAGAAGTTGTGAAATAGTCATTCATTTCATAACAGAAAGATATACTCTATTACTTCAAATATTGAGTGGCATTATAGCTCACTTTAATATGTTTCTGAACTTTATATATAAAGCAACAATTATTTCACATTTTGATTAATTTATCAGATTATGAGATAAGTAATAAGAGTTAAAAGCTTCTTTAGCAGATACACCTCAGTAAAAACTAATAAATACAGGGCTAAAGAGCTGGCCACAAAATGTACTCTTCTTATGGAAAACCAGAGCTCCTAACTCAGAACCCATGATGGGCAACTCAAACTTACCTATAATATCTAGTTACAGGGTGTCCAACATGTCTTGCCTCTGCGTGAGAACCTGAACTATACATACAATACACACACACACACACACACACACACACACACACAGTAGAAATTTAAAAATCTTTTAAAAAATCATGCATCCTTAAAGTTGGAGAACGAAACTCAATCAAAAGAAAATTCATATAGTGACCTGAGTTCAATTCCCATCTTGAGGGTGTTGAGGAAGAGGAGGAGGGAGGAAGGAAGAGGAGTTGGAAAAGAGGTTCGAAGGTAGAAAGGAAAGGAGGATGAAAAGAGACAAGGAAGGGTGGATCAAGACTGAAGAATCATGTGAAGAACAACAGTATACATGAAAACACACACTCTTTGAGCCCTTATTCGGTGTGAGGCTTAGGAACCTTCCTATTTTATATTATTTCATGTTTCTGAGAATCAATGGACCATTTATCTAGGGAAGACTTAGTAGTGTAAAAGTTCTGTGATGTTGAGTAGAGAGCAGACATTTCTATCTCCTGTGTGCTGAAAATCATGATGGATTTAGTCCCTGAAGAGAGAGAAAGACAATCTGACAAACTGGAAGGTTAATCCTCATTGTTTTCAGCACTATAGCTTTGCTTTTTCCTTTTGTGAACCTTATTCTTGTCTTGGTTCTTCCATCTGTTCAAAGCTTTTGCGTCTAAGACAGAAGGAGTAAATAATAATTTTTGCTTTCCAGTCCTTTTGTGAAGGAGATAATGACGTGTTGTTTTTTCTTGGCTGCTTTTAATAACTCAGTGAAGTGTCACACTCCTTATGTTTTGATAGTTGTTAATCAGAAAAAATTGTGCATGAATTAGGGTTTCACGTAGAACCTGGGTATAATATTTCAGATCAAATTAGAAGTATTAAAGATAATCAATGAGTGATTGATTTTAATTATATCCCAAAGGTTCAGTTAAGTCTGTTGATTAAATTGATTTGTGACATCTTTAGCTGTGAGTATGCAGGCTCTACTTTAAACTTGACGTATTAGCTTGACATCAGTCAATCTCATCAAAACATGCAGTGCAAAGGCTAGTAATAGATAATAAGATCCGTTGGTTATGTTCATTCTAAATAGTCTACATTTGTGTTAGTGAATAACCTCTACCTAAAATTTGCTACTTAGATTTCTATATTCCTCATAGAGATTCTGGCTAAAGAACATAGTAAGAAAAGTTGATGAAATATTTATGTCTATGGTTCTTTATAATATCATATTTCTTTTTGTATAATATAATCATGTTGCTGAAAAAAATGACACTAATATAAGATTTTAATTCATTTCTCTTGGCTTATAGAATTAATTCAATATGTTCCAGTCAATTGCCCCTTTACATCATAGGTATTATGAATGTGCAACCCATTTCTTTCATTGCATTTATTGTTTTTAATCTACAATCATTTGGGAAGAGATAATAAAATCATTAGGGTTACATACAAAATAAAAGTAAATACAACTTGAATAAAGCTTGTTGATTCACCGGATAAAAGAAATGCATGTGCCCTAATGTTTTAGGCTTCTGAAATGTGTTTGGAAGACTAGCCATATTTTTCTATCTTTCTTATTCCAAGAGTCATTGCAGAAAACAGAGAGCTTTACAGATGGCTGGATTTTAAAGTTTAAGAAATCTATGAAGCAGTATCGCATGCTATAAATGTTCTGTGAGATCACAAGAGTCTAGAGTCGACGTTTTCCATATTTAAAATCTCTTAGAAAAATACAGAGTTACCATAAAATTTTCCAGCTTAAAACAGACTTGGAACAAGTATGTATTTTCCCATTTAATTTCCTCAAAGTACATAAAGACATTACCTTAACCGGTTTCTAAGTACTGTGAGAAAAACATGCTTAAACTTATTTTAGAATAAATATACTAACTTTAGATTATTTAGTTATATTGGAGACTGAAGCCCATGTATCATAGTTTATTCTAGAGATATAAATAGGCAGCTGCAGTCCAGACATACACTGTTTTCTCCAGAAAACATTCTTCCATTTTATACTTGCAATTTTACATTTCCAAATATTTTACAGAAGACTATGTTTAATTATAATTTTAAGATCATAAGTTAATAATCAAACATATTCATGCTTTGATTTATTTTAACAATTTTTATTAACCTATAACATCATCAAAGTGCAATTGATCTTTAGCTCTTTCAGCAACACAACCCATGTGTTCTAATTATGTATTTTATCCTAAGTCCCCTTCTTTTGTGAAGATGCTACATAAACAGATATCTAAGAAAAATCAGATTATGCAGCCAATATGTATTCCAAAAAGCATTTGTGAGGGATTGCATATATCCATATGTGTGAACACTAGAAAAGCAATATGTGTTTCTGTTCTGTGACTGTTTGCAACCACCCTTAGTTAGGAACAGTTGAGTGCTTTGCCAAGCAGACTCTGGAGCTGACATCAATTGTGTTAGACTTCAAGTATTCATGTGTATGCACTCGTTTGTGTGTATGTGTGCTGTGTGTGTGAAGCTAGAAATAATGTTTTCTTATAAAGATGAATACCCTGGGTATGACTAAAAAGTGGCCTGTGCCATTATTTTAGGTATGTTACTTGTGTAGCATTCCCTTTCATAAAAATAGCAGTGTGAACAAGTAAAAAGGGAAACTTTTAGAAAGAAAGCTTCCATCAGTATCTGTGTCTCCTCTAATAAGATACTTAACCACCTACCCCCTTTCATTTCAAGTTAACAACAAACATCTGAACACCAGAAACTTCAGAGAATTGTTAGAAAGATAAATATAAAATGGTTTTCATGCACTTTATTTCATGTTAAATAATGCCTTAGTCATTAGAAGCAATTATTAAATCACATCATGTTTGATGATAAGGGTCATCATGATTTAGCTGCTATTAAAACATTAAAAGGATTTTTGGTGGCCAGGTGTATCTATTATTTTGAATTGAATTTAATAGGTACTTTAGCCAAATAAATTCAACTAAATAGAAATATTTTATCCACACTTTTCTTAAAAATAACTTCTGGCCACTGGGTTTTATTATTAATACATTCATCTTTATATTAAACAGTGTGTGTGTGTGTGTGTGTGTGTGTGTGTGTATGTGTGTGTGGTGAATGTGTGTTAATCCCTAAAATTGTGAAAAAAAATTATTCATCCTCACAGCAATTTTCTATGACTTACTTGATGTAAGTAGGGGTTTTGAGAATGGTAAGCGTGTTCCTTTTACTTATTTTAAATATTTTACCCTCAGGGCTGAGGGGGGAAAACAGTTGGGTGAACACAGCTGATTTTCATTAACAAGTAAAAATAAAAAGAAAATAAAGAACTAGAGAGGAAAGAGAGGAGGTAGCAAGGAGAAAAAGGAAGACTAGAACTTAGTGATTTCACTACTTTTAGTTATTTTTAGAGAATAAAAATAGAGCATTTCTAGTTGGGCTCCAAGTCCAGACATTCTCAAGATATTGCTACAGTCTGTTTGACAGGATCTCAGGCTCATGAGGATCTGGGGCCATTTTTTACAACTTTCTGTAAGATAGCTACATTTCCGCTGAAGTGTTCTACTTCTCATAGGCACAAAGCTAAATCCCTCAGCCTGATGGGCTCGCTTCAGGTATCAAGCCTTTAATCTGGTTAACTGGCGAAACCCTTATCAAGCCCAAGCCTTGTGGGTCAGTTCCCCTGATTTAAGTTGCTGGCCTTATCTGCCCTCTTAGAACAAGAAAAATCTCTCTGGGTCTAACTTCTGTGTTTAAGAGTAAGAATAAAATTCTGCCCTCCATACTTGTATAAGCTTGGGGGGAAAAAAAGCTCAAAGAGCCCAATGTGGTCAACATGTATATCAGCGTGTATTAGTATATAGAAATAATTAAATACAGATATAAAGTATAAGTATATGGCTAGCACTGGTCCTGTGATTTTTGAAAATGTTTAATTGTCAGAACTGTAGATACCATTTGGTTCTCTGGTGTCCAGGGCAGCTTTTAAAGCTCACTAGTATATCACAGAAGATATATTTAACAAAAAAAAAAAAGAGGCTCAAAGAAAGGAAAGAGCTTTTTCATGGTCAGACAAAAATATGAGCAGAATCATGTCAAAGAGCATGCTTCCTCCAGACTTCCTTTCTGTTTAGCACCCTGCTGCACCTCAGCAAGCATCAAAGCCAGAGTCCAGGATGCTAACAAAAGGAGGGGAGGCAAAAACCCTAATTCAGAGCAGGGTTTCAGAGGTTCCGAACAATTCAAAATCAGCCACACCTTTTCCAAATGTCAATTTTCATTCACCCTGGGGTCTCTGACTAGCAATAACAGGTTAAGTTGATGAGTCTTATCTTTAAAATCTTGTGCAGATTCCCCAGATAAAGGGACAAAATGAAGAAATATTAGACTAACCACGCTCTCCAAACTCTTTGGAGAAGGAACAGATGATTAGAAGGTGTGCCCTTTCTTTACATTAGCTGACACCAATCTGTGGAGAAGTTTCACTAAGTATTGTGGAGAGAACAATTAAGAGAGCCTTTTATCAGCAGCTGATAGAACTGGATTATATTCATTGAGAGCTTCTGACATCCTCAATAACTGGGACTTAAAGAATGTTAATCATGTATTCCTTCTCAAGTACAAACTCTGAAGAACACAATTACCTCACACAGCAAAGTTTGCTGTCAATCCCAGCTGCTGCAGTCATCACATATGACTGCTACATGATGGATATGGAGAGTACACTCAGTCCCATTTACAGAGGATGTGTGTGTGTGTTTGTGTGTGTGTGTGTGTGTGTGTAGACTTGAAAATCATTTGGAAAAATGTGCTTCAGGGAAATATTATTCAAAATGTATAATGTAAATTAATTGATACTTTGAAATGTGAGGTTTTATGTATGTTGTAGAGGACTTGCCTCACATGTGGGAGGCGCAATTCAACCATCAACACCACCAAAAGAAAACAATTCACAGCACACACACACACATACACATGCACACACACACACACACACACAGAGAGAGAGAGAGAGAGAGAGAGAGAGAGAGAGAGAGAGAGAGAGAGGAGAACCACAAAGATTGGTGATCATAGGGAATTTGAGATTATGAGGACTCCTTGCTACTCAACTAAGACTTCCTCATATGATTCTGGGAGGAACATCAGGATTCTAATATCCGTAGCTTCACCCTTATTCAAGGGATCTCAGTGAAGTGTGGAAAAACTAGAACTGTAATGGCAGCATTAATGAGTAGTAGGTGTGGTAGCAATTGCACGTTTATCAGTACAGTTGCATTGTCTAAGACAGTCAGGAGAACACAGAAATTTTGAGAATGTTTTTCCTAAAAATATTCCCCATCCATGTGCAATCCTACCCTTCTAAATTATCTAAAAGCAACAACTTTGCACAGGAGCTTATATAAAAATTAGAGATTAACTATGAATACTGTCATAATATTTTACCTGCAGAAATTTATGAAACCTATAAAGGGATTCCATGAGGTACAGAGAATCTATAATGTAGAACATTTTATAGTTGAAGGCAAAGTCAGTTTAAAATTTGAATTTAATTTTGCAATCTGCTCCAATCCTCCTTTAAGTGAATGATTAGGGGTTTACATAATAACTTGCCACAACACAGAAAATTTTACATTAGATGTACATGTATAATGTTTCTAAAATTTTAAAGCAGCTTTTCTACTTTTTCTATATTCTCTTTTAACCAAGCTATTATTTTCTCATCTTGGAAGTCAATTGACCTATGTCTTAATATCCTTTAGTTTGTTTGATTGCTTTTTGAGACAGTGCTTCTCTGTATTGTTTTGGAGGCTGTCCTGGAACGATCTCTGTAGACCAGGCTGGCCTCGAACTCACAGAGATCCACCTGCCTCTGCCTCCTGAGTGCTGTGATTAAAGGCATGTGCCACCAACACCAGGCTCCTTAATACCTTTCTTATGTGTCTTAGTTTTCTGTTGCTATGATAAAATGCCCCAACAAAAGCAGTTTGCAGGAAAAGAAGTTTATTTTGGCTGAACGTTTAATGCTATAATCTATCTTTGTGGAGGAGTCACAGCAACAGGTCCTTAAGGCAGCTGATCGTATTGTATCCACAGGACAAAAAGCTTGATGTTACATTACTCTTTTTACACAGCCTGTGATATCAATCCAGGGACAGGTGCCACTCACAATGAGTGTGTCTTTTTACCTCGGTATCCCCATTAAGATAATACCCAAAGATGACAAGGAGGCCATCTCACAGCTCATTCTAGGGTTCATCAGTTGACAATTGAGATTAATTAGTGCATAGTGAGAATTTTAAGTAGAAAAATTCTGCATTTGATTTACTATTAGAACATAAAAAATTACTCTGTAGCTTCGAGAATTTAGTTTGGTTCATATTTGTTTACAATGATTTACAGCTCAGTTTTTTTCCCCAAATTTAATATTTAGCAGATTTCAAATGATATCATTTTTTTCTGAGTGGATCTGAAACTTCTAGGCAATATTCTCTGCAGTTACCTGTTTAGACAGACATGTCCCCTTACTTTTTCCACAGTTCAGTACATAGTGAGGTCCTAAACACAATGTCTAAATCACTGGTGTTAGCACATCTTCAGCCAGTGAATATGTATGTCAAACATAGTTCTCAGCCATGTGGGTTTATGAACTCTCTGTTTAAAGTCTACTACACAGGCTTCAGATCAATGTCAGCTTCATTTGTCCATTCCCTGACACAAGTAGGTGGTGCTTTTAGAAAAAGATAGGGTCTTATCATGTGTTCTGGAGGATAACTATAAGCAATGATAATATCCCACAACCTGAAACATGGTAACCATATCTGGCATTGACCTGTTGTTTGATAGTTCTTGAAATCTTCTAGGTATTATCAATCATATTATAAAAGGAACTTATTTTATATGTATACATGGACACATTCAGAAAACCCCTAGAGTGCTAAATTTCAATTTATCATTTTCATAGGTCTTTAATCCAAGTTATTCCTTTCTATACTACTTCTACTTCCTTGTCTTCACAACCATCAAAGAAATTTCTTTTTTTAGTGGATTGGAATCAATACAGTTATACACAACCAGTCAATATGCAGAAAACAAGAGATTAGGTAGTGCTCAAGTCTCAGTGGGATAAACATGACACACCTCTATCCTCCAAGGTTTAGAGATAATTGGAAAGATTGTTAGAGCCCAGGTTAGTGGAATTTTGTGACCAAAGAGGATTTGTATGACAAGACAACATTGTTGCGCACATGAACTCACAGAAATACTGACTCCATAAGAAGATTTGAAGAGGAAAATCCCACCATGGAAATGAGAAGAGATCATGAACTCTCACCTCTACTTGAGGAATTCTCAGCAGTTAATAGCTGTTAGATGGGGAAGAGTAAGTTTTCTTCAGCGATGTGGGCCTTGAGAGGTAATCCATGCTACAGTAGTGAGACCTACACTCATGAATGTACAGGTAGTACCAAGTATATTCACAGAGGATTAAAAAGAGAGAGAGCATATACATGAAATTGTCAGAAAGTATTAATAATGGTATAGGGTGTGGGTTAGAAGAGAGGGAATGAAAGATAATTTTTCCAAAGATGTTGTATGTATATATGATTATTAAGTAAAATAATAAATAAAAAGAAACTGTTCTGGAATTTAATAAAACTGTTTTAAAAGTAAAAATGTTCTTTACCTCCTTGAGAATCAGCAGATGACTTTATTAATTTTACTCTCAAACAGCAGTACAAGAAGGCAAAAAAGGATTCCTTAACCAAATTACAAAATAGATGCTGAAATTTTCAATGAAGGATTTAAACATTTAGACATGATACTGCCATCTTTTGTGCTAAAAGTTTGCCTCTTTCTCAATAGAAACATCTAGATTCCATTCTTTTTGTGGTTTTGTGTGTGATGAGAATGATTCAAATGAACCAGTCTTCATGCATTCATTATGTCTTTACCCTGACAGTGATACATCATATGCATCCTCATTTCTTATAATTGCATTGAAATATGAGTAGATTAATTGACATAATGCACATATCTATCATTTTTATGTTTTCACTAGATAAAACATGCACTCTACTGAGACAGTTTCAGTTAATTAAATCATTCTTATTTCATAGTGTACATTATTCTGTTTAGGCTGCATAAAAATCAGGGTGACACTTGGCTCACAGAAGACCTCTTTCAAAGTTTGTTCCTATTCAGGTGTTCATTATGACTACATCACAAGATGAATGGAAGGTTAACCACAAGTCTCTTTTTTGAGAATAGAAGAAAAAATTAAAATTGTTATAAATTCAGTGTTGCTAAACAGAACCATATAATCCATAATGTCTATGTTTAGTTTCTCTGACACACACAGTTGTACAAGGACTTTTTAAAATTATTTAGATGTTGTTACTAGAATCATAATCAATAGACATTGTAAACATATCAGAAGTAAAAGGATTGTTATTTCTAGTAAATATGTCTCTATCTGAGATAACGTTTCTAATCTACTCAGTATATAAAGTATATAGACAACCCAACAAAATAATCAGAGAATTTGTATGATAATAATGAATGTTCATGAGACTTTGAAAGAACAATACCCAACTACCTCTGGAAAACAAAAAGCCCAGGATTGCTAAAACAAACCTGTACAATAAAAAAAAAAACTGGAAGTGTTACCATCCCTGATATCAAGCTACACTACAGAGATATAGTAATAAAAACCCTGTGGTTTTGGCATAAAAACAGATAGGTGGATCGATGGAATCAAATCAAAGACCCAGACATAATTCCACGCACCTATGGACAACAGATTTTCAAAAAAGAAGCAAAGTTATAAAAAAAGAAAGCATCTTCAACTAATGGTGCTGGAATAACTGAAGGTCACTATGAAGAAGAATGTAAATATCTCCATATGTATAATCCAGCACAAAACTTGAGTGTACATGGATCAAAGACCTCAACATAAATCCAGTTACACTGAACCTGATAGAAAAAAAAATTGGAATTAGCCATGAACACATTGGAAAGGAAACAACTTCCTGAAGATAACACCAGTAGAGCAGACACTAAGATTGACAACTAATGAATGGGACCTCATGAAACTAAGAAACTACTGTAAGGCAAGGGCACCATCAATAGGACAAGGCAGCAGCCTACAGAAAGGACAAAGATCATCACCTTCCCCACATCTAAAAGAGGGATGATTTCCAAAACTTATAAATAATGTAAGAATCTAGACATTAAGAAAATCAAATAGTTCAATTTCAAAATGGGGTATTAATTTTAAAAAAATTCTCAACAGAGAATTTCAAATGGCTGAGAAAAGCTTAAAAATGTTCAATATTCATAGCCATTAGAAAAATTCAAATAAAAAAAAAGCCTCTGAGATTCCATCTTCCACCAGTCAGAGTCTCTAATATTAAATGCAAGTGACTGCTCATGCTGGAGTAGATGTGGAGCAAGGCAAACATGCCTCCATTTTTTAGGGGAGTCCACACTTGCACAGCCTCTTAAGAAATCAATATGGCACCTTCTCAGAAAATTTGTAATAGATCTAACTCAAGACACAGCTATACCATTCCTGGGATTATGCCCAAAGTCTCTTTACCATACCATAAGTACACTTGTACAACTATGCTCATTGCTTCTATAGTTGAAATAGCCAGACCCTGGAAACAATCTTGATGTCACTCAACTGATAAATGGATAAAATAGTGTGGTACATTTGCACAATGGAGTATTACCTATCTATTAAAAACAATGATGTCATGAAATTTGAAGACAAACTGATGGAACTATAAAAAACCATCCTGAATGAGGAAACCTAGACCCAGAAAGATGAACACGGTCTGTACTCACTAGCAAGTGGATATTAACTATAAATAAAAGAACAACCATGCTATAATTCATAGCCCCAGAGAGGCTAGTGATAAGAAGGGGCCAAAGCAGGATGCATGATTTTCCTGGGAAAGAGAAACAGAAGATATTTCCTGGGTAAACTGGGGACAGGTAGAGATGGGAACAGAAGGAATCAGATGGGGGTGAGATGATGGCACAGTACTGAAAGGGACCACTGGAAAACCAGGTTTGGGGGTGATTTGGGTTTGAAATTGAATCCAGGTACAATAAATCTCCCATAAATCTACAAGAATGACCACATGGAAACACAAGGGATCAGGTGGGGGTGGAGTAGAGGTAGAGTACTGAAAAAGACAACTGGAAAACAGGAGAGGGAGAGCAGCACCAAACTTTAATGACCTCAAGGCATATTAAATTTAAGTCTTTTTAAGGAAAAAAGTATTCTCAGAAAAAGACATTCCCATATTTAGGCCAAGAATTTGAGTCTAGATAGGTCACATAATGGTTTACTCAAAGATCAGTGTCTTGCTCAACCCACTTCATAGAAGGTTCTTCTTGCAACAAAATGGTAATTAACACAGAGACACGTGACTAGAAAATGTGCAGAGAAAAAGGGACTTTGGAGTGTTCAGTCCTAAATAAAATATCTTCATACCCCACCACCACCACCTTGACACTCAAGGATCTCTGCTGATGAGGAGACAGACAGATTACAAAAGTCACAGGGGATGAATGACTTCAAGAAAATGGTGTCATCCTGACACAATAGGACTGATAAACATATCAACTTATAGAAACTGTGAAAGTATATACAAGATGTTCATACGTTCAAATTGGTGAAGATGTAGAAATAGATAGCAGGTCGCATCCCTAAACAATAAGCTAATTGCAGTTGGTAGCCACTGACAAAGATAAAATTAGTTTTCTTCAACAGAGAAGCACTGGGTATAGCAACCACACTTCTGGGCCGGTCCCATGCCTAGGAATAGCGGGACAACACAAAACAAAAACAATGTGTTTTTTTTGGTTTTTGAGATTTTTGTTCCATTGGTCTTTTGCTTGCTTGTTTTGATATTGTTTTCTACATTTTGTAGGAGTTTTGTTTTGATTTGCTTTCAGTTTTGTTTTGCTTGAAAGTGAGAGAAAGAATATAAAGTTGAGTAGGGAGAGAAGTAAAGAATTGTTAGGGAAATGAAGTGGAGGACAAAAGAAATGATCAAAATAATTTGTATACAAAACATTTTTTTCTTAACTCCAAAACGATGTTATCACAGCCTCTGCTTTTTTTTCTTCCTTCATGTTCCTGCCTTGAGTTGCTTTGGCTTTCCTCAATGATAGACAGTAAAATAAATATACATGTTCCTACCAAACTTGTTTTTTCTTTTCATTCTGCATGTCACTGTCGCGTCTGCTGCGCGGCCTGTGTCCGAGAACGTGCGGAGGGTGTCGGGTATTGACAACACAGAGACTTGTTCAACGATGTAAAGAAAACTTTAAGCAGGCCCCAAAAAGGTTCAAGAAAACTTCCCAAGAAAGGGTCCCACCAGAGAAGCTTCTGCTCTCCTCTCTACCCTGGCTGGTTCTGCTCTGACCCCAAAAACTGATCTGGGCGTGGCAGAAGAGGTGGTTAGTCTTTGGACAAGGTCGAGGTCAGGGTGGTTTCTGCGGGCAGGCCTTTTCCAGGAACTTAATGCCCCCAGGCATTGTATTGTTTTTAGTAAACATGTTTTAGTAAACATTGTCTTACAGCTGCCTACTCCCAGGCAAAAGGGGAAGTGGGTCTCTGCTCAAGGTCTGGTGTTCCCACATGTCACAACAACAAAGAAGCAGCTGAAGAATAATTAAAATATGAAATAAGACTATTGTAAGCAAACTGTAATTGATCAATACAGTGAAGTATATAGGCATAGCAGGAGATCTTTAGGAAAACAGGTGATATTTAAGTAAATATCTAAAGAAAGTAACGGATAAGGGATATAGTGTGTTGACACCTAGGAAGGGAGAAGTTGCAGCCATCATCACATAGAAGGTTATTTAGGACCAAGTTTGGCCTAGCAAGTAACAGAAACAGTAATGGAAGTGACTTGTTGGAGAGCATGGATAAAAGAGGATATTCTAAGAAAGACAGGGTGAACAGAAAGTGACAGACATAAAGTGACAAAAAAATGCCAACATAAGACTTACATTATTATTTCCTTGGGTCCAGCTCCTGCTCTGGCCTGTCATATTCCCTTTCTGCTCAATGTGTTAACATATCCTTGCCTCACTGTGTACATTTCTCGAGGACCAGGCCCATGTACTCTTCTTAGGAAGCCTCACCTAACAAGAACTCAGGAAATAAATTAGCCAGATAAGTCCCTAAAGATCAATTGAGAGCAGTAGAAGAAACTTCAGTAGATGGGAGTTTTCTCTTTGGCTTCGTTGGCTTTGAAACTTAGGTCAGTTCTGTAAATATTTATTCATTCATCATATCATATTTGAGTGATCAAAATATATCAAGTCATAAAGGCTTTGTCACTAGGATGTTTTCATGTTTGCTAGGATAACTAACTATACCTGCCTGTAAACTTTTACTCTATTTCTAGACATAATTGTAAATAAAGGATATTGTGAGCCTCAAGGAATTTTCTTTTCTTAGCTTGGTACCATAGACCATTTCCTGAGCATTTTCTAATGAAAGTGAGGAGGATAAACCACTGCCAAACTGTGAAAGCCTTAGGCCTGTGAAGAAATCATTAGTTTAATAAAACTGTAAAATGCTTCCTCTTCTTGCTCCATTCAGGCTGACATTGCTAATGATCTTGAATCTGTTTTTCCATATACCCTTTTACTGTTCAATTCAAAAACTAAATAAAGCATACATAACATATAAACCTGAATCACTCTCCAACATGCAAAACACAGGGACATATTAAAAATAGGTGTGTTAATGCAGCTATACTATAACCATTTTGTTTATGGGTATCAGACTTGCAGTATATGAATTCCATCACTAATTATTGAAATATGTATTTAATAACTCATGTTTCATTAATACTGTACCATAAAAACAGCATATAAAATAATATATGACATATTTATTGTGGCACTCCAGAGACTTATCTTGAGGCTACAGGCTAATTTAAAATATAATGTTTCTAATCACATATTCTGGCCTATTTCATGAAATCAGCTTTATATTCTATTCATGACCTAGCTTTAACTTGTCTCTTCTGAAATTTTTGTGTTCTTTGTTAATGCCTGAAGGGAGTGTGGTGGGATTTACACTAAGATCGTTGCAGCATAATTATTGCACATTATTGTGGTATGTTGAAATAATAAAATTTAGGAAGGAAAAGAAAGGCTCCTAGCACAGTTTCTGCCCTTTTCCATTTCTGAGTGGAAGTTCTCCTTATAGTTCTTTTTTAACTTTCATGAAATTTTGACAATGAGAGTCGAAACAGAGCATTTGATATATTGCAGATTTGGGAGGCCTTTGTGTCATCTAGGAGTTTGAGTGTCCTCTTCAGTATACATTGGACACAGCTTTGATGTTCATTCCCCATACCCACAAACTGTGGTCTAATCCCTACTCCCCAGTGTATTAGGGGACAGCAACCCTGGAGTATATGCTACTAGCAGGACTTAAGCAGCAGGCTCAGCTCTATTGTGGTATGACAACCAAGATGACCAGTAAGTATAGCCTTCCCTAGGATATTCAGTGACCTCTATTGAAAAAGAAATCAACTCTCTCTTAATAGTCATCAATACAGAGATAATCCTTGTTTATTTAACCCCCTTTGTTACATTTTTAACCCCCAAATTGATCAAAAAATGTGTAAAATGATATAGCTCTCAATCTGAATTTCCAAGAGAAAGACCACTCGATCTACATCAGTTATTCCATTTTTATTACAATCTTGAAATGTACAACAATATACTACTATAATTAAACAAACTATTAACTATTAAGTGAAAATTTCATTCCCATATTAAGGATGAATTGTTTAATCTATCTCATGTTCATATTGTGTCAGGACTCATGAAAAGGAGTCCATTCCATCTTGCCTCAAGTTCAGAGAGCTCAAATCTGTCTTATTACCTGAAAGACATTACTTTGGAGGATACAGGATGTTTTGGTCTTGGTAGTGGATGTCTCCTATCTAAATAACAATAGAATTGGGCCCCTGTGGGTTTACTGTCAACCCTGAAGTCTGAATGGCAGGTGTGGCTACCAAATACCTGGAAGATTAAGGGAAGTAAGTCTCTTTGTCCCTCATACATGATAATAGAAGTCTTCAGGCATTTTGTCCCACTGTTGGTTGAATACATAAGATCTTGAAAGAACAAACTAGAGGCACATTCCATATAGATTGATTGGCCCTTCCAACAGCTATTCTGTGTCTCTGTCTTGATTCTTAAGCCCTTTAACTAGCTTTTCTCTCATCCACACTCCCCCTCTCAGATACAAATCTTAGGCTGCTCGACTGGTTTTGACCATAGCCCCAAAAAGACAGCTTCCTGCAATTCTGATACATTGATTTTGTAATTATACCTGATTATCAATCTTGTTAAATAATTACCACCAGGTGCTGACAATATAGGTATTGCACAATGACACCTGACCATCATAACATTATTGAAAAGAATTAGTAGGAAACTTTGTGATATGCAATAAATATTAATAGTCAGTGAATTTTTTTTGATGTGCTCCCAATACATTCTTGCAAAGTTGCTATGTTAAATTTTGACCTACAAGGTGATTTGCTTATAAGGAAGAGTATTAGGAAGTAAGAAGGTCATGTGGTTACTGCAGCATTCCTTAATAAGCTCAGTGCCCTTTCGAATGGAGAGGAAGAGAAAATGTTCATCCTTCCTGCTTTGATATTGTAGTAAATAACTGGCCATCTATGAAGTGATCGGGAAGCTCACAGAGACATAGATTTTCAAAATATTCTGACATGTTTATCTTGATTCTTCACCATTCAAATCCATATGAAATGTATTTCTATTTTTAATGCATCTATTTGTGACATTTTCATAGGACACCAAACAGACTGAAACAATATTAAAAATGAAGATTTTCCAATACTGGTTCACCAGCTTCATGACTGGGTTCCATGTGCTCTCACTAAGTCAGGTCAGCTGGTTCTGTAGGTTTCTCCATCTTGGTCTTGATGCCTTTGCTCATCCCTCCTCCATCTATACAATTGGATTCCAAGAGTATGGCTCAATGCTTAGCTGTGGGTGTCTGCTTCTGCTTCAATCAGGTACTGGATGAAGGCTCTAGGATGGCAATAAAGGTAGTCATCAATCTCATTATAGGCGAAGGGTATCAAAGGCTGCCTCTCCACTACTGCCTAGATTCTTAGTTGGGATCATATGAACATTTCCCTGTTGCCAGATTTCTCTTTAAACTTATACTGACTCCCTCTACTAAGGTATCTCTTTTCCTGTTCTCCTCAAATCCTCCCCTGACTGAGTCTTCCTGATCCCTCTTGGTTTCCTCCCCTTCTCTTCTCCCCTTCTCTTTTTCATACCTCTCACCTCTCTCTCCCAGTACTCCCAGGTTGCTCAGGAGTACTTGACTCTTTTCCCTTCTTAGGGGGACCATGTATTTTTCTCTTAGGGTACTCCTTGTTTCCTAGTTTCTTTGATGGTATAAATTGTAGGCTGGTAATCCTTTTCCCTATGTTTAATATTCATATACGTGTGAGTACATACCATGTGTGTGTCAGTTAGGAGGCCTGGGAAGTCTATGGGCCCTCTAACAGTGGAACTAGTATTTATCCCTAGTAAATAAATGGACTTCGAGGACCCATTCCCTATGAAGGGCTACAGCCAGATACATGAAAGATAGAAAATTATGTGACAGACTTTAATGATCTCCATGGAAGACCTCATCATCCTTGGGGAGGAGGTAGGGGGTGGGTTGGGGGGTTGGTATGGGTCATGGGAGGATGGGAGGGAGATGGAATGGGGGAATTGATGTGTAAAATGATTGTTTCTAAATAAAATAGAGAAAAATTGAAGATTTTCATCAAAAAGGTTAATTACTATAAAATCAAGGGGCTTAGCAATTGGATATACTTTGATTTTGAATTACTTACACAAGTGCTCAACATGTATAACTTCACAGTTTAAATGTGAAGTTTTTTCAAGAATATATGTTTTCAATAAAATTTATTTGTGTTTTCAGTTCATGACCCTTAGATGTATAAAACATAAGATTTACTGATAAATTTACTCAATAAATATATAAATTAACATTCATTATCTTCCCTTTTTATAAGATAATTTTTAATATTTACTGGTATCAGTCAACTATTTTTCTTTGAATCTTATTTGAAGGTTAGACTAAATTGTTTTCTTTCTAATATGTTGAAAGGAAGTTTTAACTACATAAATATATTTCCATTTTGGATCAAAGATCTCAACATAAAACAAGCCAGACTGAAACTCTTAGAAGAGAAAGTAGGAGATACTCTTCAATGAAACGGTATAGGAGACTGCTTCCTTAACATAACACCAGTAGCACAGGCACTAAGATTGACAATTAACAAATGGGACCTCCTGAAACTAAGAAGCTTCTGTAAGGCAAAGGACAGTAAACAAGACAACAGGACAACCCACAGAATGGGAAAAGATATTCACTAACCCCATATCTGACAGAGGGGTGATCTCCAATATTAACAAAGAACTCAAGGAGCAAGTCTCCAAAAAACCAAAGGATGCAATTAAAAAGTGGGGTATTGAACTAGAATTCTCAATAGTGGAGTCTAAAATGTCTGAGAGACAATTGAGAAAGTGTTCAACATCCTTAGTCATCAGGGAAATGCAAATGCAAATCAAAACAACTCTGAGATACCATCATACTCCAGTCAGAATGGCTAAAATCAAAAACACCAATGACAATTTATGCCAGAGAGGCTGTGGAGACAGGGGAACACTCCTCCACTGCTGGTGGGAATGTCAACTTGTACAACCACGTTGGAAACTCCTTAGGAGTCAGTATGGAGACTCCTTAGCTAAATTGGGATCAATCTACCAAAAGACCCAGCAATTCCACTCTTAGGCATATATCCAAAATATGCAAATTCATACAACAAGGACATCTGTTACACTATGTTCATAGCAGCATTATTTGTAATGGCTAGAACATGGAAGCAACATAGATGCCCCTCAACTTAAGAGTGGACAGAGAAAATGTGGTACATTTGCACAATGGAGTACTACTCAGTAGAAAAAAAAATCAATGGAATCTTGAAATTTGCAGGCAAATGGATGGCACTAGAAGAAACCATCCTGAGTGAGGCAACCCAGTCACACAAAGACAAACATGGTATGTACTCACTCACATATGGAATTTAGACATGGATCAGGGAAGTGCCAGTCTGCAATTTCACTGACAGAGAGTCTGGGAAACAGGAGAGAACCTAAGAGAAATATGCATGGTACCCCAGAGAAGAGGAATGAGTCAAGATCTCCTTACCAGATTGGGAACTTGTCAGGAGGTGTATGTGGGGGTGGGGGTGGGAGCTGAGACGAAGAGGGAGGAGAAGAGGAGGAGAGATTAGGTCATGGGGGAACAGGAAGGTTGAGTTGGGAGTAGAATAGGAGGAGAACAGGATAAGAAATTCCATAATACAGAGAGTCATAGGTTTGAAGAGAGATCTGGCACCAGTGAGACCTCTAGTGATCTAAAGGGATGACACCAACTGGCAAGCTAAGCAATAGTGAAAAGACTACCTTAAATGCCCATTCCTGATAAGAAACTTGACATCTGCCTTATATGCCATCATAAAACCTTCGTCCAGTGACTGATGGAAGCAGAGGCAAACACCCACAGCTAAACACTGAACTAAACCCATGGAACCCAGTGACAGAGACAGAGGAGTGATGAGCAATTTGGCAAAGAATGTGCTGTCGAAACCAGCAGAGACAGCTGACATGAATAAGGGGGAGCTCTTGGACTCCAGCCTGACAGCTGGGAGGTCAGCATGGGACTGTTCCAGACCCCCTGAGTGTGAGAGTCAGTGAGGAGGCCTGGGCAAACTATGGGACCCAGACCAGTATGTATCCCTGGCATATAAATGGACTTCGTGTGTCTGTAACACAAAGAGGGATGCTCTCTCAACCTAGACTCTTGGGGGAGGGCCTGGACCCTGCCCTCAGTGACAGACTCTGGATATTCCCTATGGGGAAAGTAGTGGGGATAGGGTAGGAGGCTTCGGGGGATGTTAGGAGTTGTGGGAGGAGGGGAGTGAGAGGGAACTGGTATTGACATGTAAAACAAGCTATTTAAAATTAAAATAATAAAAAAACTTAAAAAAATGAAAAAATTATATTTCCAATTTAATGTGATACTCAATACTTAATTATTAAGTATTTTACAATTAATAATTACTAAATAATAGTGTTTTATTATCAAATTAAAATTTATTTTTGAATAAAGTGAAATACTAAAATGCTAGTGAAGATTTCATTAAAAGAATAGGGCACCCTTTAACAAGAAAGGTTTATGGGGAAAGTGAAACAAATAATGGAAACAAGGGAGAAAATTAATGATTGTAATATGTTATGTGCTTATATAAAAATGTCACATGAAGTCAGTGGGCTTTTTTCTATTGATATAAGTTTAATAAAATAGTTTGATACTGAAAGAGAAAACCATCTCTTTCAGTATAGAAGGAGGTTTAGGAGATCAAACTTTGCAACAAAGAGATTCTTGCAGAAATCTTTAAAAGACCTGTCCCATTCTATTATCTTTCTATTTCTGTGTAATTTCTATTTACCTAACCCAGGCTTTAGAACATTAACTACTTAATTTTTTTTATGGTTTTGCATGTTTGTCATTGAGATAACAATTTGATAACATGAAACACAGAAGAGATTAGAATTGACATTGAAAAGGTGAAATATATTTGAATTTCTCTCTTTGTGTGTGTGTGTGTAGGCGTGTGTGTGTAGGTGTGTGAGTATGGGTGTGTGAGTCTGTGTGTATATGTATGTGTGTGTGTGTGTGTGTACTTATGTACAGGTGAATATATACCTGCTATGGGGATCTCTTGGAAATCAGAGGACAATGTGAAGAAGTTGAATCTCTCTTCCCAACAGGGGGACTGAATTCAGTTTATCAGTTGAAGGCCGCACATTTACTGACTGATCAATGTCACTAAACCAAAGGAGTTAAAAGAAACTTTTAAATAGGAAAAAAAGATGTGTTATCAGTTGTCTCCATGAATCCTTAGATATAAACACACTATCGTAACAAACATAGGACTTTCCTCCAGAGAAACATTTCTTCAGGTAATGCAGAGAGGAGATACCTTTTTGCTTTCAGCCCAGAATTACTTTATTTTGTATTTATTGTTGCTGCTCTGAAATGTAAACTGATTATGTTTTTGTTGTTCAACCAGATAATATAAGTAAGCATTTAAGAAACAAAACCATGTTTGTTGAGTGTTATTTGATAAGTAGCACAATTTTGATCAGCCTTAGAAACTCTCAGATAAAGGGATGAGCATCTTAATGATATTACTACATGGACAACTCCTGACCTAGTCAAACTCTAATGTAATTGCAGAGAAATAAAAAGGATTTGGAACTTAGTAAATTCTATTAAAATATATTTGGAAGAAATGTCATAGATTTTGACTGTTATTCTTAGAGAAATTGTCGTTTCTAGTAAGATTGACTCTGAGTGAGTTTTATTCTTTCTTCTACATAAGATGAACTAAAATCCATTAAGTTAATTTTAATTATTTTGATGCTAAACATATACACACAGGCTATTTAATATATAATCCTTGCCCGTGATCCATCAGTGTATTATACAATTATATATTTAAGTCAACTCAATTATTTAAGGACTCATATATTAAAACACATTTGTGATATATATATATACATACATACATATTCATGGGATTTTTAGAGTATCTTACAGGTTATAGTACAAATATTATATCATTGGCTATTTATTGACTCAAAGTCCAAGAATCCAGTGTTTGTTTAGTCTATAAGACTATCTCAGCTTGTTTTTAGTATATGCCTGAATTCTGATCTAATACCCACAAAGGAATGTATTTGTCAGTGAGAGTGAGAGCACCAATAAGCACTTCTTATGTCCATGTCCTTTATATCAGTTGTAACCAGAAGGAGGAGGTCAGGTTAATAAAATGAATAATTAAAAAAAATAACATCCAGGCAGTAGTGGCACAAGCCTTTAATTCCAGCACTCAGGAGGCAGAGGCAGGCAAAGGTCTATCAATTCAAGGTCAGACTGTCCTACAGAGAGAGCTCCAGGACAGGCTCCAAAGCTACACCCAGAAATCCTGTCTCGTAAAACCAAACTAAATGAATAAATAAATGATAAATTCAGGTAAGAATGAGGTAAAAAAATGAAACTTTCAAACACTGTTTGGGAATATATACCATTTTATCAATACTTTATTTGTGTATTATTTAATTTAAAAATGTTTTTAGTATAATAAATTCAGGTCACAATTGAAATCAATAAGACTTCTCAGGAATAAATAAAAAGTAAATAGAAAAAAACAATAAACAAAACAAAACCAGAAAGCTTATTTATTATAACACAGCTATACTTCCTGTGGGTATTTACCTAAATCCAGATCAATGTATTCTAATTCATAAATGTTTTAAGTTAAAAAACCATTTAATCACATGCAGATGAATAAAGAGTGTGAAACATATATCAATTACACACTTTCCAATCATAAATAAAACCAAGTGTTTCTATTTTTAGAAAAAAAATGAAGCAGCAGGAGATTATCATGTTAAGTGAAGTAAGGCAGACTTGGGAAGGCAAATAATGTACATTTTCTCCTTCATGTTTCCTGGACCTTACTTATAAGACATGTATGTTATATGACATAAATACAGAAGCAAAATTATAAATGGGGACAAAGTAGATTAATGAAGAAGAGAATGAGGAGAAATAAAAGAGTACAGGGTTTTTGGGAATATGTGCAACCTACATTACAACTTTTACAATATGAAATGAAAGGACACCAAGACACATTTTATAAACCATTTGTAAACCTAAAACCAAAGACGAGAACTTAAGCATCACTGAGTCTGCTTTCTCATCTATAACGACAATGAACACTGATTTTGTTCAATGGAAAGACATTAACATGAATATCTTAGTGCTAAGTGAATAACAGTTAATCAGTATGATGTTGTAAGATTAAATTTATCTCAGCAAGCCTCTCATAGGCTATTGTGATTGGAAAGTGAGCCAAACTTTAGGAATGACTCTTTAAAAAAGTGAAAGTGTAAATCATTTATCTGTTGAAAATTGTAATTTAAGGCAGTTTTTTAAAACAGGTTTTCTGAGAAAAAGATGAAAAATTCAGTGGAAATGCTTCAGACTACAGAGGAAACATATAGCACAGGTGTTAGATTACTAATGAAAGCAGCTGGTTCATGGAGAATTCAAAACCCATCAATAAAATTAGCCATTTTAAAATAGAAATATTAGAATAGATACTACTGAAGGCTGCAAAGTCCTTATGTGTGTGTTTGCTTGCCTGCTTGTTTGTTTTGATACAGGGTTTCACTATGCAATCCAGCCTGGACTCAAACTCATGATCTCTTGTCTTATATGCTGGAGTGTTGCTATTACAGATGTGTGCTGTAGCATCCAATTAAAATTGGGTGATTGTAAAATTAAAATAGCCTACTCCTGACCTGCAGAGATGGCTCACTGTTTGAGAGCACTTGCTGCTTTTCCCAAAGAAGAGAGAAATTGATTCCCATCATTCAATCATGTCAGTTGGTACAAAACCACGAACAATCCAAAGTAGAAGGAATTAAAGACTCTCTTCTGGTCTCCATGGATACCCACACTCACGTCCACATACCCACATAATGGTTTTCAAATAATACACTGTGCTGTTTTAAGCAGGGGAAGAAATCCCATGAAAACAACAGCAATAGACAGCATTATATTAGGTGTTTCGTTTTAGCCTCTATTGATGCTATGAAAAATTCATGCATATTATCCTACTCTTATATATGCTTGCCCTTTTTGAAGTCATTATGTAGAAAGGCGTTGCAGACTTTCATTTTAGAATTTACAGACTCACCATGAATGGTGACACAAGCTTTAATCCAGCACTCATGAGACAGAGATATCTATATGTGAGTTCGCGGCTAGCCAGCCTATAGAGTGAGTGCTACACAGAACAGCCTCTCTTGAGAAACATCAGCAACAACAAAATTAAAAGGAAAGAAAGAAAAGAAAAGAAAAACATAAAATGTACAGACTCCTTAATCTACATTTAACTTTAGGCTGAAAATATCCTATTAATGTGCTTGTTAATCCAAAGCAGTCCTTTTAACTGTTCTGTCCCTATCAAGCACAATAAGGATGGAGGTAATTTCTCATCCCCAAAATAACATGCTTTATCATAATAATTCTCTTTATTCTGTTTTTTTATAATTAAAGTTGAGAGTTTACATAAATTAACTTTTAAAAACATGCTGTCTTCATTTTCATTCCCATTGTAAAGGTGAGAAATTCACTATTGGTAACTACTATTGTTATGGTAATGATAATCTAGCAATTTTGTGACATAAGAGAAGTATAATATGAGGTTTTACTTGTTAGAGGATCAGCAACAATGTAGACTCTCAAAACCCATGGACTCTAATTTTTAGAAATTGATAATTCTGGAAATTCCTAAAACTACAACATTATCTGTTCTGGTATCAAGAAAACTTACATAGGAGGCATTCAAGTTAGTTTCAGCTCATGGGCCCTCAGGTATAATAACTACCTCTGTACTAATCTATCATAATCCCTAACAGAACAGCTTTCAGTCTATCCACAGATAAGTATAGTCTTCACTCTTCTTCAAGGTAAGTTCTCCTTTCAACAGCTGGAGACCACTACAGAAACATAGGATTAAAATCCTGAGTTGTAGAGTCCAATCCACATGGATACATCAATAAAACATTCCTGCACCTAAGTCTCAGGGAACATTCCAGAAAAAGATGGAAAAAGGTGGTAAGATCCAGAGGATAGATTAGTTTCCTATGTGTGAGATTGTGTCTCCTCATAATATCAAAAGTTATACCCATTAACATCTCACCAACATGACTGTGTAAACATAGATTGTGTAAGGATGATACCAATAGACATGCCAAAGTGGATGAAGGAAAGCCTTTGAATTTTCAAACCTATACTAAGAACTGCAGGCAACTTTGGAATGCTGAGAGCTACAGAAACGGCTTTCTACAGGGAATAGCAAACCAATTGATTATCCAATATTAAACGATAAACTCTGAAACCATGAATCGTATATATTTCTAAACACACACTCATATGCATATGTGTGATTCATATATTATAGTTGGATATGTATACATACACATATATTTGAAAATGTATGAACACATGCACATATGTACACATAAGTGTATATATGTGTATATGATTTAGGTGAACATATATGAGTAGGTATACATATATATGATATATGTATATGAATGGATGTATGTATTTTGTACATAAACATATATACAGACGTTTGTGTGTGCATGTATTTCAAAGGACAACAAAAGGGAGTATTTGGGAGTATCTTGGAGAACTAAAGGAAACCAATAATGATGAAATTCTGTTATCAAAAATAAAACAAAAGACACATGAGTTTTGCCTTACTTAAGCACCACAATAAATATTTACATTGAAGTGATAAGTAGAATTATTCTACTGCAGCTTTCAGTCATTCTACGGAACCTTGGTTCCTGCGTGTGAGTTATATAAACATTGTTCAACTAAAAAAAATACATATGTATATACACATATGTGTGTGTGTGTGTGTGTAGATATACCAATGTGAAGTTTTTGAACTAGAAATACGCAAATGCTTCTTCTATGATCAATTGCTAGGCAACATGTCATAACCATTTGCACAGTATTTATGACATAACAGAAAAAATGGATAAATGACAAATTAGTTGAATTGAAGGAGATTAGAAATAGATGAGTGTGCTAATCTCATGTTATTTTATATAAAGGACTTGAGCATCAAGAATTTTAGTACCCAGAGGTAGCCAAAAGGCCCATCTATAATGGAAAACAAAGGACAATTCTGCATTGCTCAAAATATGATTTAACATTATTCTCAGCTTTTCTATATGGTATTAAAATATGTTTTCTTCAATTTATGAACCTAAAAATATTTGAATATATAGACTTCACTGGAGATTATTGCATAGAAAATTAGGAGGCTTGACTTTAATTCTACTCTTGTTGTCAACTAATTTCAATAGAAAGAGGGTGCCTTCATGCTCAAATGAAGTTCCCATGATGAAATGTCTGTGTTGGCTATGAATATTTTCAACCTGTGCTCTGAGATACACAGAGTAGTGGAAAGTAAGTACTGTGGAGACTTGTGAGGGGGGCCAGTGGCTACCAAAAGAGGAAGGATGTTTGCTTCCTTTTGTTTCCAACACAGCAGCTCTTCTTTAGAACACTACATACATAGCCCAGTGAATATTTTCATTTAAGGGCTATCTCCTTGAAATAAAGATATAAAATTGATCAGTTGAATGCTTTAATGTCAAGGCACTTTCAAGCAATGAAGGTAACAAAATAAATAAGAAATAAAATTTGAGAAAGAGTCTATGTGTCAGCCATCTATAAATTAGTTTGAAAAGCTTACTTTCCTCCATGATTTGTGTGCATTAGTGGCCTTTGGCTTTCTAACTAAAAACGGTAATAGCCTTCATCATCAAAGGTATCTATTACAAAATCCCACTTTTATCTAGACAACTCACCATTTAAGATATCTCTTAAAGAGCAGAACCATCATAGACCTGAGGACTGTACACTGCGAATCACAGCATGATGGTATTTAGCCCACCCAGAGACTGCCAGCACTACAAACCCTTTATCCATCCATGAGGCTAGATAGGCCTGTTTACAGCCCACCTTCCAGTGATTTGTGCACAACTAGCTGAGACCAGTATATTGCACACTCCAGCTCCAATCCTGGGAGGAGCCAGCCTGCACAGAGACTGCCAGGTTCCAAGTCCCATTTTCCACCCACAAGACAGGCAAAGGTCAGGACTAGCAGAGATTGCCAAGACCCTGATGCTAGGATGGCCTCCATCCATGCAACAGGAAAGCCACCAGGGTATTGGACCTGCTCTCACCCACTAGAAAGGTACCATGGTAACATGCCCACCAGAAGAGGAAAGACTCCTGCACCTACAGGAAGAAATGATGGGAAGGAGACAATATAAAAATACACCCAGCAACAGAAAAATCAGTATGACACTGCCAGAGGCTATAGACTCTACACTAGCAAGATCTGAACAGCCCACTGCAGATAAAGCAGTTGAGAAAGACCTTAAAAACAACTTCATGAAAATTATAGAGGCCTTCAAGTAGGATATGAGAATATCCCTTAAATAAGTGGAAGAAAACACAAACCAAGAAATGCAACAAATCAATAAATCTCTTAAAGAAAGCAAGGAAAGCCAAGAAAAATAACAAAAAGATGAAGAAGGAAACAATTCAAACAATTCAAGACCTGAAAATTGAAATGGAGACAATAAAAAACACAAACGGAGTTAATGCTGGAAACTGAAAGCTGAATAAACAACCAGGAACTACAGATGCAAGCATAACTAACAGAATACAAAGGATGGAAGACAGAATATCATGCACTGAAGATAAACTAAAGGAAATAGATTCATTGACAAAATAAAGTCTAAAATCCAACAAATCCTTAACACAAAATATCCAGGAAATATTGGACACCATGAAAAGACCAAACCTAAGAATAACAGGTATAGAAGAAGGCGAAGAAGCCCAGCTCAATGGTGCAGAATACATATTCAACAAAATCATAGAAGAAAACTTTCCCAACCTGACAAAGGAGATGCCTATGAAAGTGCAAGAAGCTTACCAAACACCAAACAGACTGGACCAAAATAAAAAGGTCCCATTGCCACATAATAATCAAAACACCAAACATACATGATAAAGAAAAAATATTAATGGCAGCAAAGGAAAAAGGCAAGTGATATATAAAGGCAAACCTATCAGAATTGCATCTGACTTCTCCATGGAAACTATGAAAGCAAGAAGGTCCTGGATAGAAGTTCTACAAACACTAAGAGACCACAGATTCTAGGCCAGACTACTATTCCCAGCAAAACTCTCAGTCACTATAGATGGAGAAAACAAGATGTTCCATGACAAAACCAGATTTATGCAATACGTATCCACAAATCCAGCCCTACAGAAAGATCTAGAAGGAAAACTCCAACTCAAGGAAGTTAACCATGCTCAATAACATGGACAACAGATAATCGTACTTTACCAGAAGTCAGAAATAGGGGAAAAACGCACACACAAAACCACCACCAAAAACGGAACCAAAGCAAACAAGAATCAATAATCTATGGTCATTAATATCCCTGAATATCAATGGTATTAACTTACCTATAAAAAGACACAGGATAACAGAATGATACAAAAACAGAATCCATTCTTCTGCTGCGTACAAGAAACACACATCAATTTCAAAGACGGATGCTACCTAGAGCTTAAGGGCTAGGAAAAGACTTTCTAATCAAATGGATATAAGAAGCAAGCGGGTGTAGCTATCCTAATATCTAACAAAATAGACTTCGAACAAAAATTAATCAAAAGAGATGAACAATGTCATTTCACATTCATCACAGGAAAAATCCATCAGGAAGAAGTCTCAATTCTGAACATATATGCCCCAAATATAAAGGCACCCACGATCATAAAATAAGCATTGCTAGATCTCAAATCGCACATTAAACCCCACACACTTGTATTGGGAGACTCCATCACCGCACTCTCACCACTGGACAGGTCCACCAGACAGAAACTTAACAAAGAAACAATGCAACTGACAGAATTATGACCCAATTGGATTTAAGAGACACATATAGAACATTCCACCCAAACAAAAAAGAATATACCTTCTCAGAACCCCATGGAATCTTTTCTAAAATGGGCCATATACTTGGCAATAAGCAAACCTCAAGAGATACAAAAAAATTGTAATAATTGCCTGTATCTTGACGGACCACCACGGCTTAAAATTTGAATAAAATTAGAATTTAATGTCAACACAAATTGCAGAAACCTCACAAACTCATGGAAATTGAACAATGCGCAATTGCATCACCTCTGGGTAAAGGAAGAAATAAAGGGAGAAATAAAAGCCTTTCTAGAATTCACTGAAAATGAAGGCACAACATACCCAAATCTTTGGGATATTTTAAAAGCAGTTCTAAGAGGAAAATTCATAGCACTTAGTGCCCACATGAAGAAAATGGAGAATTGCCACACTAGATAATTAACAGAACACCTGAAAGCTCTAGAACAAAAAGAAGCAAACTCACCCAGGAGGAGTAGATGCCAGGAAATAATCAAATTGAGAGCTGAAATCAATAAAGTAGAAACAAAGAAAACAATACAAAACATCAATTAAACAAATAGTTCTCTGAGAAAATCAACAAAATAGACAAACCTTTATCAAACCTAACCAAAAGACAGAGAGAGAACTTACTAACTAACAAAATCAGAAATGAAAAGGGGACATGACCACAGACACCTGGGAAATCCAAAGAATCATCAGGTCATCCTTTGAAAACTTGTACTCCACTAAATTGGAAAATCAAAAGGAAATGGATGATTTTATGGATAGATTTCACTTGTCAAAATTAAATCAAGAACAGATAAACAATTTAAACAGATTTATAATCCCTAAAGTAATAGAAGCAGCCATAAAGTATCTTCCAACCAAAAAAAGTCCATGGCCAGATGATTACAGTGCAGAATTCTACCAAAAATTCAAGGAAGAGCTAATACCAATACTATTCAAATTGTTACACAATAGAAGGATCACTGCCAAACTCTTTTTATGAGGCACCAATTATGTTAGTACACAAACCACACAAGGACATAACCAAGATAGGGAATTACAGACCAATCTCCTTCATGAATATTGATGCAAAAATACTCATTAAAATACTGGCAAATCAGATCCAAGAACACATCAGAAAACTCATTCAACTTAAGTAGGTTTCATTCCAGGGATACAGGGATGGTTCAACATACAAAAATCCATCAATGTAATCAACCAAATAAGCAAGCTGAGAAACAAAAATCACATGACCAGCTCACTAGATGCTAAAAAAGCCTTTGACAATATCCAACACCTATTTATGATAAAGCACTTCAAGATATTTGGGATAACAGGAATTTACCTTAACATAATAAAAGCTATATACAGCAAACCAACAGCCAATATCAAACTAAATGGACAGAAACTCAACGCTATTTCTCTAAAAATCATGAAAAAGGCAAGGGTGTCCACTCTCTCCATACCTTTTCAATATCCTTGAAGTTCTAGCTAGAGCAATATGATAACAAAAGGAGATCAGGTTGATACAAATTGGAAAGGAAGAGGTCAAACATTCACTATTTGCAAATGATATGATAGTTTATATAAATGACCCAAAAAACTCTACTAGAGAACTCCTACAAGTAATAAATACCCTCAGCAAAGGGGTAGGATACAAGATAAACTCAAGAAAATCAGTAACCCTACTATATACATACAATAAAAGGGCTGAGAAAGAAATCAGAGAAACATCACCCTTTTCAACAGCCACAAACAACATAAAATACCTTGAGGTAATGCTAACCAAACAAGTGAAAGACCTTCATTGCAAGAACTTTGAGATTTTAAAGAAAGAAATTAAAGAGGACATCACGAAATGGAAAGATCCCCCATGCTCTTGGATAGGTAGGATCAACATAGTAAAAATGGCAGTCTTACTGAAAGCAATATACAGATTTAACGCACTCCCCATTAAAATCCCAGCACAATTCTTCACAGACCATGAAAAACAATTCTCAACTTTATATGAAACAACAAAAAACACAGGATAACCAAAACTACCCTGTTCAACAATGCAACGTCCGGAAGAATCAGCATCCCTGACTTCAAGATGTATTACAGAGACATAGTCCTGAAAACAGCTTGGTATTCACACAAAAATAGACAGGAAGACCAATAGAATTTAATTGAACACCCTGTCATTAATCCATACATGTCTGAACACCTGATTTTTGAAAAAGAAGCTAAAATTATACAATGGAAAAAAGAAAGCATCTTCAAAAAATGGTGCTGGCATAACTGGAGGCTGACATGTAGAAGACTGTTGATAGAACCATGTCTATCGTTATTCACAAAACTTATATCCAAATGGATCAAAGGCCTCCACATAAATTCGGGCACACTAAACCTGTTAGAAAAGAAAGTGGGAGGTACCCTTGAACAAATTGGTACAGGAGACTGTTTCCTGAACATAACCCCAGCAGCACAGACATCAAGATCTACAATTAGGAAACAGGACCTCCTGAAACTGAGAAGCTTCTATAAGGCAAAGGACACAATCAGCAAGACAAAATGGCAACCCATAGAATGGGAAAACATATTCATGAACCCCACATCTGACAGATAGCTGATTTTGAAAAAATACAAAGAACTCAAGAAACCAGTCACCTAAACACCAAAGGATCCAATCAAAAAGTGGGGTACAGAACTAAATAGAGAATTCTCAATAGAGGAGTCTAAAATTGCCGAGAGACACTTAAGAAAGTGCTCAACATCCCTAGTCATCAGGGAAATGCAAAGCAAAACATCTCTGAGATACCATCACACTCCTGTCAGAATGGCTAAAATCAAAAACTCCAATGACAGTTCATGCTGGAGACGATGTGGAAAAAGGGGAACACTCCATCACTGCTGCTGGGAGTGCCCACTCATACAGCCTCTTTGAACATCAGTATGGAGATTCCTCAGAAAAATGGGAATCAATTTACCACAAGACCCAGCAATTCCACTCTTAGGCATATACACAAAAGATGGCCATCCATATAGCAAGGAAATCTGTTCCACTACGTTTAAAGCAGCATTATTAGAAATAGGCAGAAATTTGAAGCAACCTAGATGTCCCACAACTGAAGAGTGCATAGAGAAAATGTGGTATATTTACACAATGGAGTACTACTCAGTGGAATAAAACAATGGAATCTTGAAATTTTCAGGCAAATGAAAGGCACTAGAAAAAAAAAACCATCATGAGTGAAGTAACCCAGTAACAAAAAGAGAAACATGGTATGTACTCACTCATATATGGATTTAAGACATGAATCAGGGGAGTGCCAGCATACAATCCCACTGCTAGAGAGTCTGGGACACAGAACCTTCATCCAGCAACTGTTGGAAGCAGAGGCAGATACCCACAGACAAACACTGAACTGAACTCCTGGAATCCAGTCACAGGAAGGGAGAACTAATGAGCAAAGGACATAAGACTTGGTTCGTTTAACAAACAGAAATAGTTGACCTGAACAAGGGGTGCTCTTGGACCCCAATTGATTGCTTGGTGTACAGCATGGGACTGACCCAGACCCACTGAATGTGGGTGTCAGTGAGGAGGCCTAGGTAATCTATAGGGCCTTGGGTAGTATTTATCCGTGGCATACAAATAGACTTTGAGTGCCCATCCCACAATGAGGGATGCTCTTTCAGTCTGGACTCTTGTGGTAGGAACTAGTCCCTTCCCTGCATGAAATGACAGATTCTGGAGATCCACCATGGTGGGCCTTACGCTTCCTGGGGTTGAGAGTGGTGATTGGGTAGGGGACTGGGGGCCCTGGTAGGGAGGGTAGGGGAGGAAGTGGGGGAGAGGGAGCTGGGATTGACATGTGAAACAAACTTGTTTCTAACTTAATTTTTTTAAAAAAGGATGAAAAAATTATATCTCTTAAAAAGTGTGTTCTTTATATTCTTAAATATTTAATTTGTTCTGGGGATTAGACTAAACCTTCAAGTGAAAAGTTACATTATAGGGAAAAACAGTCAAGACACGTAACAAATGTCTTTGAATACCAGCATGCATTGCTGGCAGATAGTGGTCTTCTAATTCACATTAAACATTTTTGAAAACAAAACTCTGTAAAATTTAAGGGAATTGTTTTAAAATAATTATATACATCAATGATTCATGAAGATAGATGTGGCCATAAAAGAACTGAAGTAATAGGAATTATTTTTAACAGAAATAACAAATTCAGACAGCACAGAGGACAAATACCTGAAGTTTTTTTAACAATTTAATATGAATATGTTGGGAAATTAAATAGAAGAAATTACATTAAGACTGAAAATTTGTACTTAATTCTACTTTTCTCAATTAGTATATTAAGTACTATAATACTAGGTATTATATTTAATAGTGCTAAAATCTAATCATAATAGCTATGTTAATTATACATGTATATTTTCTCCAGAAAGTGTTTTTTAAAGATCATTATATTTTGATTCATACTATATAATATCTATGCCTATGTTGGTTTTAAATATTCACATCTTTATACTTTCCAACATTAACTAAAATTTTCTAGGTTTTCACTTGAAAGTGTCATTCATTCTAACAGTTGTCTTGTTCAAGCTATGTACAAATTCACCATGTATAACTTTTGCAGATGGTTTTTACTACTCCATTCTCTTTCTGTCAGAATACTACACATTATTTCACTTTGTATTTAGAATACCAAGAAAAAAATAATTTTCTTTGGTTGAATGAAATCATATTTGCAGGGTTTCATTTGTTTGAAAGAATAAAAGTAACTGCATTTATGTTTAATCTGAATATCATTTTTTGATATATTGAAATCACTGTGTTTATCATGAGATCATTGGGGCTTGACCAGATTAAAAATAAATTCTGGAGTAACCCTTAAAAAACAGTTATTCAATTCACAGAGTATATTATTCTTACAATGGTAGCATTCTTTATGGACTTATCTTAAATTTTATTTTATTAAATAAAAAGCAAATATATTCTTCATTGATTCATATCAATAATGAATCAGAAATTATCACATTGTAAAAATTTACCTTTCAGTATTTAAAGATGCATACATTGTTTTAGGAACTTATAATTAACCTTCAGAAAACAATCTAGATGTACTCTTCAATACCTATAAGCCCAGTACTTTGAGGTAGAGTCAGAAACTACAGAGTTCAAGCACATCAGTCACATAGACAATTCAGATCCAGTCTGTTATGACACCCAAATAATGGCAATAATAAGAAGACTTAAAAAAAACTTACTTTAGTAGGATGATAAAATTAATCAAAATAGTGAACTGAGTAAACAATTTTTTGGTTTTTTTGTTACAGGGTTTCTCTGTATTGGTTTGGAACCTGTCCTGGAACTCGCTCTGTAGACCAGACTGGCCTTGAACTCATCTGCCTTTGCCTCCCAAGTGCTGGGATTAAAGGCATGCATCACCAATGCCTGGCCTCTGAGTAAACATTTTTAAAACAGAAAAAAATCTGATTTTTCTTTCCTTAAGGTTTAAATCTCCATTTGTTTAACTGTTAATTTTAATAAGGGATTTTAAAGAAGAACAAATACATTTTTTCTTGAAGAAAATAAACTAAATAGTTAAAAGTAATTAATAAGAACATTGTCAATGACTGATATTGCCAACTAACAACATTGTGATGACTATAATAAGAATATTCTTGAAACTAACTATAGATATATTCAGAGATTTATAATAATCTTGATATTTCTACTTTGCACACTAGTGAAAGAAATGCATAATGAAATTGGTAAGAATTATTTTGAAGGCAGTAATAAAAAGAAGAAAGGAAGCTGATGTGTTAAGCAAGGTGCTGTAAGTAATGACCTATAGCAATCTAATGAAAGATAACATGGTATATGCAAGAGAGTATGCTCCGGGAAAGAAAGAAGGCTTCAGATTTTTAATCCTGGCTAAAGCTGCAGGAAGACAGAGAAGATTTCAGAGGAGTGGTGAGTTGGAAGTCAACAAAGTGGTCCTGGTGAGGCAGCAAGGCAGAAATAAGAATAAAAAAACCTTAGCATATAATGAAATACCACAGCACATCAAAATACTTCAAATGAAGAGTTACTGTTGCTATGTGTTAAGTCACATACTACATTGATTTCTATATGAAATAGAACAGTTTTTACACTTTCATTGGAGATGTTATTATTTATGAAGTTTAGTTTAATATAGTAGAGGAAATAATTCTTGTACCTGAATATTTAGACTGCCACAAAGGGATAAACTGAAGTAATTTTCTAGCATTATTATTATGAATATCCATTGACAATCTTTCTTGTAAGTGAAGGGTTTTTCATTCAGGTGGGGTACCCAACGATGACAGATATTTCCTTTCTCTAGATTAAGGTGTTCATAGAATGCTATCTTAGTTTTCCATTACCGATACAAACTACCCAAAGACGACAAATTAAAGGAAGAATATTTACTTTGATTGATGATGCCAGATTTTGTTTTGTAGTCCAGTGTCTTTTTGTAGCTCTTTGTCCTTTTTCATTAGCATTATGAACGTTCAAAGTTAGTAAAGCATTATGTAATCTGTGTTTGGGGGTATTTGTTCCCCCTGGCTATTTATGGAGCATTTTTTTAAGGTGTGGTTAGATCTCTCAACCACTCTTTGTCCTGTAGGATTGTGAGGTATACCAGTTACATGTTTTCTGTTATAATATTTGAAAAACTGTTCCACATGTTACACCCTCCCCATTTTGATCACATTCTCGCCCATCTTCCTCCCTCTGTTTCCCTCTTCTTCGTGGCTGTGGCTATAACTTGTAGAACTGAAGGCACCAGAAGACCCAATTTCCTTTTCTGTTATATATTGGAAATTGCCGTGAAGTGCATATACTCACCCCAACATACAAGCATACAAATACAAAATTAAATATGCAATGTATGTATAAACAAGAAACAGACATTTAAGGCCTCACTCTCCCTGGGGAACAGAAAGGAGATGGGATAGGGGGACGGTGGGGGGCTGGGGAGGAGGGGAGGAAGAGGGAATTGGGATTGACATGTAAAACAAGATTGTGTCTAATTTAAATTTTAAAAAAAGAGAGAAAAACCAAGAATCAGAGATTTAGAACTAAGTACCTTGGGTCTGTGAACCACTCAGAACTGTACTATACTTCATTACAGAACATCATATGTGGAAAATGGTTCACTCATTTTTGTCTGGAAAGGATTTTCCAAGTAACACTTTCACACATTTCTCTGTAGCATCAATATTGGAGTTACTTGTCAAGTTGCTAGATTCTCTTGCCTTCCCCTCTTCCTATTTCCCTAGCTGTACTGTCTTTATCCTTTGTATGGAGCTAAGTTTGATTACAAAGCTAAATAATGCATAAATGTTTAATCCTGTATTATTTGTGTTTTTTTCTTTCTGTCTTCCCTCGATTTCTGTTTGCCACAAATATTGCCAACATGAGACAACCATGCCTGGGTTAAGAGTTGCTGCCAATCAGTGGCACTTCTCACTACTTAACATCCTGTGTCAATCACCATATTCAGTGCTGCAAATAAACTTTGCACAGAAAACAAAGCAAAAAGCAAAGAACTTGAATAGGTTACTTTCGAATTTTAGATAGGCTAGAGAGAAAGAAGAACAAGATGAACACCACCAGGAATCCCATCTGTGGGCACTTTCACCTGATGAAAGTCTCCTATTGACTGTATGTGAAACTCAGGAATACTGCAGGATTTTATGTCAAGTGTATATCATATCATATGGAAGGAGACTACTACAGGTGCACTTAATACTCCACCAATACACTTTGATTCAATGAATTAGGAGATTATTGTAGATGAATCGCATCCAGTATCCTCTGCTTTCAATAGTCTCCTCTTAGCCTAGAAGAAGCAAATTGCACTCTACACTACAGGACAGGATGAAGAAAGGCCTGAGAACTATTTCTAAGTGTTGAATGTCACACTTCTCTGGTCCATGTGGGTGTCATAGAAAAATGGACAGTTCTGCCCTACTATTGTGTTTGGAAGCCCAGGTGAACTTACTGCCAGTCATGATGTGATACCAAGCTACTTAGACGCAAAGCAAAGGCATCTAACAACTCACACTTAATACTAGCACAAGAACTAGAAAGTTTACGTGATTTCCAGACACTGAATGTGTGATAATTCGTTGTGTTGCAACAGAAACAAGTACTATAAAATGTGAGAAACCAAGACACTATTCTAGCTTCAATGAGGCATTTCAAATATGCAGATGTACAATTAAGTTTTATTTCTTACTTTAGGACTAAATTTAAAGAGTTTGTTCATTTGAAACTGAACATGTACTGAAGTTCTTTGATTTATTAACATCAAAATTGTGTGCTGTCTTTTCACAGTGAAATTCATAATATTAGACATTACTCACTTTTATCACCTTTGTCTTTCCTGTCTCCTCCTAATCTACACATTTTTAAGCTGCCAGAAGTATTTTATCAGTGTTTTGCAGTGGAAATAATGTTAATTGGTGATATGAAGTAATGACAAGGATCCAGTTTAAAATATGTGTAGATACAGTTGCCTTCTCTGACACTAATGCTTTATGAAATCAATAGTTACAGTGTTCAACAGGAGAACATTAACACAAAACCACAAACCAAATGTGTATCACCGGTCCAGAACCAGAACATGCTACATGTCAGTTATTAATCCTCAGCGTCCCAAAAATCAGTTTTACAGAACCGTGTGTGAAATATATTGGTTATGGTTGAACCTTGAACTAAGTAGAAGATAGTGACAAAAATGTTATTCACATTTAATGATTAATAATCTGTTGATGGTTAAGCATCAACTCAGTAACACAGAGTGAATTTATAGACAGTTTTCTGCTTGATGTATTTTACATGTATAAGAGGATAAACTGGGTGTCTGTATGTGTGTTTGTAGGTGGAATTTTTTCTGTCCCGAACACCTGCTCCCACACAACAGTCAGCCGCTTCCCAAATAACTGACTTTGAGACTTAATATAAATTATAAATTCTTGGGTGATAGCTCAGGTTTGTTGCTACCTAACTTTTACATTACATTAACCAGTATCTCTTATCTATGCTTTGCCACGTGAGTCATAGCTTATTTCCACATTTTCTACATGTCCTTCGTCCTTAGCAGGTGGCTGGGATCTCCTCTGACTCCACCCTTATTCTTCCTTAGTTCATTCTCCCAGTTTGTTTGCCCCACCTATAATTCCTGGCTGGCTACCTGCAAATCAGCTTTTTATTAAAACTAGCCAAGGGGCAAATCTTCACAATATAAAAAGGGATTACTCTACAGCTTGTGTTTGTGTATGAGTGTGTGTGTGTTAGGAATACACACTTTTTAATCTTTATATATATATGTGTATATATATACATATATTCACAGTATAATATTTTTGTAACATAAAATAAAAATGTACACTACTTAAAAATAAATAATGTTTGATGCAAAAGTCCTTAAGAAAAACAAGGCAA